>NC_142652.1:68672500-69030000 GCF_055504915.1 Nelumbo nucifera
AAGATAATTTCTTTATTTAACTTAGAAAGTAAAGAGTAAAATCGACATGCAAATAACCAGATGAAGGGTGAAAGGGGGCAGTCTGGATGAGTTGGAGACAAAATCATGCACATCAGGCTAGGCTACCTATCAGGAGTGGACACACCATTGTTTACTATGACCCCATCTTTACTGAGCACTGTGATGGGTTGTCGAAGCCTTCAAAATTAGTACTAGTCCCACAACAAAATATTTGTAGTAAAAGTGGTACAAGAAAGCAATAATCTCTCAGTCGAATGAATAATATAATTGAGTGAGAAAATTAAAAAACTAAAATTAAAAGAACAAGAAAGCAATAGAAAATTCAACTAACAAGAAGTAACCAGTCTTACCGAATTCTGGTTCAAGGGTTCGATTTAGTCAATTGGCCATCGATTATAGGTAAACTTCAGTGGTCTTGCAATTCAAGCATTTAACCTTAGATTTATTAGGATAGCCATAATAAACCTTGCGTTTTCCTAAATTAGCTGACCAAACCCAGCATTCGATCAACACTTATCACTAATCGACTGGGTACGATAGCGTTCCATATCAACTAATGATAGCATCAAGCTTTGTGAAAATAGTTAAACCAAAATAACAATAATTGAGATAGCTGCAATTATCGAATTCTGTTCCATCGATTCCCTTTAGGTTAAAACATGTCAATGCATTGGTCAAAGACTGTCACGAACAATTGACCCAGAAATATATTAACCTAATTGCTACTTGTACCACTATTCGTGACAATTACGGATCACCGAATCATGGATTGCAGTAGAAAAATCAACATTAATTCAGTTTGTCAGACTAAATAACATTAATCATCCAATGAAAATATGCACAAGAATCAATGAATACTTGAATTAGAAAACAAGAACTTAAATCAAATACAGAACCTCACAATGACTCAATCGAACCTCCCCCCTTGAACCAGAAAAGAGAAGTTTAGCTGCTCATGATCTTCGAACTCTCCATGCTCTGCTTCTCAGTGGCCGAACTGCTCTCTTGGTAGCTTGAGTTGCTTGAATGATCTCTAGGATCTTGGATTGATGTGATGCTAGAACTGGTCCGCTCCCCCCCTTTATATAGCTTTAGGGGGAGGGGCTCTCTCCAACTCCTTCTAGGAGATTAACCTCAAATTAGAAAGTCCTGATCTGTTTTGAACTTAATCCTATCATATCTCTTATCTAGTGATCTAATCCAATCTTCTTATATTTATACGATTACATTCAAGAATTTAAATCTAATAAGACTCTCATTCTGGAGGTTACATTTGAAATTGGGACTCTAAGCTCTTGAACTCGAGTTGGGCTGCTTTAAAACTTGGGCTGCTACAAGATTCTTCTACAAGTTGGGCTTCAGCTGTGAAATGGGTCTGGCTACGAACTTGCTCTGACTTCGGGCCCGATTTCATATTCGATGCGGACCGATCCTGTCAAAACCCAAAACATAAAAGTTGTGGGCCTTTCTTTCATCTTTCTGATGCCTCTTGAATTGTCCAATTCGGAGTCTGGAATTGAGAGTTATGCCCAGATTACTGACTGTTGTTGCCGAAACTGTGCAAAATCATCCGAATTGCCCTGTTTTCTTCCAATTGCCTTTTTTTCTTGCCCTGAATCGAAATACAAGAGTAATGAGTCCATTTAAGTGCCAAATTGATGTAAAAGAGTGAATATTAGGGGATAAAAATAGGGTACTTTTTAGTCTCATCGAATCCCCCCACACTTAAACTTTGCCCGTCCTCGGGCAAGGCAAAACTCAAGCAAAACAAAAGAAACTACCTACTGATTTTCAATCTTTCTTTCTCTCAACATAAAGCCTGATCCATTGCATGCTTCGGTCCAGACTTGGTATCCTTCCCATTTTCCATTTATTTTTTCCTTTTTCTCGTCCAAGAGTGATCGCAAATCACCATTCCTCATGGTACCAAGTTAAATCGACAGTCAAGGAAACAAGCCTTCCACCGGCTGAACCTTCTTGGGCTGAACAAGTACCCATTACTTTAACAAACCTATTCAGCCAGATTCAATTATCTTTCTTTGTTTCTTAGGTCAAAACAAGAAGTGTTATTGCCATAAGCTTGCTATGTGTCACATCTCCACCACTTAGTATGAATTCCAAGGATCTGAGGGTTAGAATGGGGTTGGGGTTCTAGGGTGAGTGCATTTTATGCTCCATCTCACCCTTGCTTTCGTTTCTAGATGTGAGTGCATTTTATGCTCCATCTCACATTAGTCACGAATTTTATTTTATTTTTTTTAATGCACAAGAATCACAGGGTCTCGCCGCCTGATCCATGAATTTATTGATCGTGGTCTCAATATGCCTAACACAACAAGTTCTAGAATAATCAAACCATGTTTGACAGATAATTATGCGAAAAATCAATCAAACCCTTATGCAACTTGCCTATTGATCGATTAAAATAATGAGGTACCATATGCAGCCAAGAGAGATTTAGTTAGTCATGCTTGCATCCTATCCTATCTATTCAGCATAGGCACATGATTCCTGATAAGTTGAAATCGTTCAAGGATAAGCTTCCAGGGAGCAGAAATTTCAAAAGGTAAGGTTAAGAAGTGATGATCGAAGCATGCTAGGGTTATCACAAATTTCCATCAGGTTTCCCTAATCCCCCCACACATAAGTTATACATTGTCCCCAATGTATGTGATCATGCATAAAGTAGAAGGATTTGGGGGTACTTCCCTGTTCACCTTGTTAGGTTCTTGCTAAACACAAAAATCAAAACCAAACAAAATAACAAAATTAACTAAACACAATGGGTTGCCTCCCACAAGCGCAATTGTTTAACGCCGTTATGCTCGACGTCCTCCTTTGCTTCTTCAACTCGATGAATAACGAGGAATGTCCAACGAGATGTCTACCGTAGAAGAGACATCTGCATCATCATGGAACAACTTCAATCGATGCCCATTCACCTTGAAAACCTTACCTGTATTGAGACTTTTGATCTCTACTGCATCATAAGGAAACACATCAGTCACAATATATGGACCCATCCACCTGGAATGCAACTTACCTGGCATGAGTTGGAGTCGAGAATTGTACAATAAGACCTTTTGTCCAATTTTAAATTGTTTTCTTGAGAGTAAATTATCATGGAACAATTTGGTCTTATTTTTGTAGATTCTTGAATTTTCATATGCCTCTAACCTCAACTCTTCCAGTTCTTGCAATTGGAGCTTCCTTTCCTTCCCGGCTTCTTCCATATTCATATTGCATCGCTTGA
The DNA here is from genome assembly GCF_055504915.1 of Nelumbo nucifera. NCBI lineage: Eukaryota > Viridiplantae > Streptophyta > Magnoliopsida > Proteales > Nelumbonaceae > Nelumbo > Nelumbo nucifera. The sequence continues at coordinate 68,675,775 of NC_142652.1, forward strand.
TTGCCCAATAGGCCCTATGTTCAATTTCGACCGGCAAGTGGCAAAATTTGCCAAAAATTAACCTGTAAGGGGACATCCCTATTGGGGTTTTGTAAGCTATTCGATATGCCCAGAGAGCATCATCTAGACGTAGGCTCCAATCCTTCCTTCCCGGATTCACCGTCTTTTCCAAGATGGATTTTACCTCTCTATTGAAAATTTCAGCTTGCCCGTTAGTCTAGGGGTGATAGGCAATGGCGAATCGGTGATGCACCCCATACCTTCTCAACAAGGCTTCGACGGGTCTATTGCAGAAGTGAGTCCCTTGATCACTTATGATGGCTCGAGGAATGCCAAACCTACTAAAGATGTTAGATTTGATAAACCCTACAACACACTTTGAATCATCAGTCTTTGTGGCTTTTGCTTCCACCCATTTTGAGACATAATCGACTACCAAAAGTATATAAGAAAAACCACAAGAGGGAGGAAAGGGTCCCATGAAATCAATACCCCAAACATCAAATATTTCACATATAATAATGGGTGTTTGGGTCATCTCATTCCTGCGAGATAGTGTACCTGTTTGCTGACATCTTTCACAATTTTTACAAAACAAGTATGCATCTCTAAATAGGGTTGCCCAATACAGCCCACTATCTAAGACCTTTTGAGCAGTCCTCTTTGGCCTAAAATGGCGACCACAAGCATAATTATGACAAAAAGTCAGAATCGACATCTGCTCCTCCTCAGGGACACACTTCTTAATCATTTGATCATAACAGAATTTCCATAGATAGGGTTCATCCCATACATAATATTTTGCCTCGTACCTGATTTTGTTCCTCATGGATTTGCTAAGGTCATTAGGCAAAAATCAGGTGACCAAGTAATTCACAATATCAACATACTATGGAACTATACCTTTCATGTGAAACAACTGCTCATCAGGATATAACTCATAGATGGGTGAGGAGTCCTCATCTTTCACCAACCTACTTAGATGATCCGCCACCGAGTTTTCAGCTCCCTTTCGATCCTTAATTTCTAAGTCAAACTCTTGGAGCAAGAGTATCCACCTTATCAGCCTCGGTTTTGACTCCTTCTTTGCTAGTAGGTATTTCAAAGCTGCATGGTCAGAAAATTCAAGTACTTTAGAGCCAAGCAAATATGATCGAAATTTTTCTAAAGCAAACACAATAGCCAGTAGCTCCTTTTCAGTAGTTGTGTAGTTGCTCTGTGCAACATTCAATGTTTTGGAAGCATAGTAGATGATGTGGCTCTTCCCATCAATTCGTTGACCTAGAACAGCCCCTACCGCATAGTTGCTTGCATCGGTCATGATCTCAAAGGGCAAGTTCCAATCGGGTGGTTGAATAATGGGTGCAATTGTTAATAAATTCTTAAGCTTGTCAAATGCTTCTTTGCACTCATCACCAAAATCGAAAGGCACATCCTTTTGCAGCAAATTGGACAATGGTAAGGCAATTTTTGAAAAATCCTTGATGAACCTGCGATAAAACCCTGCATGTCCAAGGAATGAACCTCCCTAACATTTGTAGGGTAGGGTAAGCTCACAATCAAATCAATTTTGGCTTTGTCGACCTCTATTCCTCTAGCTGAAATGACATGTCCCAACAAAATGCCTTCCTTCACCATAAAGTGGAATTTTTCATAGTTTAAGACAAGATTTGTTTCCACACACCGATTCAGAATTTTACTTAAACTATTTAGGCAGTCATCAAATGAGTCACCATAAACAGTAAAATCATCCATGAACACTTCAATGCATTTCTCAATAAAATCAGAAAATATACTCATCATGCATCTTTGAAAAGTGCCTGGAGCGTTACACAAACCAAAGGGCATTCGTCTGTAAGCAAAGGTGCCGAATGGGCAAGTGAAGGTTGTTTTCTCTTGGTCTTCCTGCGCAATAACAATATGATAATATCCTGAGAACCCATCAAGAAAACGAAAGAAGGCCTTACCTGCTAATCTCTCTAACATCTGATCGATGAAGGGTAGGGGAAAGTGGTCTTTTCGAGTGGCCAGTTTAAGTTTTCGAAAATCTATTACCATTCGCCAGCCACTTTGTACCCTCATGAGAATTAGTTCATTATTTTGATTTTTTACTACAGTAATCCCAGTTTTCTTAGGTACAACATGAATAGGACTTACCCATTTACTGTCCGAAATTGGATAAATTATCCCTTCATCTAACAGTTTAAGTACTTCTTTCATTACTACCTCTTTCATTACCAGGTTGAGTTTTCTTTGTGGTTTTCTAACAGGTTTAGTGCCATCTTCCAAAAGGGTCCTATGCATGCAAATCGAGGGGCTGACCCCCTTTATGTTGGCTAAGGTCCAACCAATCGCCGCTTTGACTTTGATGAGCCTCCCCTCTTGCTCCTTAGTCAACCCTTTTTCAATGATCACGAGTAGTGTCTCTTTTTCGCCCAAGTATGCATATTTAAGATGCTCAGGTAGGGTCTTTAGTTCCAACTGCGGAGCCTGCAAAATAGAAGGCAGCAATTTCGTGTGAGAAACTGTCGATGGAATATCAAAATTACTTACCTCTTGTTTCGACATCGGTTCCGGAGTATCATAGGATGCATCGAACTCCTCTTCCTTGTCCAATTGTGCCTTGTATTCCATTTCATCATCCATGTCCTCCTCTCCAAAGACTTCCTGCACAATCGAATCAATGGTATCAATAGAGCAGATCGAATGACATTCACTAGGATATTTCATTCCTTCAAAAATATTAAATTTTACAATCTCTCCGTCGAATTTGATGGAGAGGGTACCCTCATCCACATCTATTTTGGTCTTGGCCGTTTTCATGAATGGCCTGCCTAATAGAAGTGGGGTTGAGCTTGTGGCTGTGTCCTCCTCCATCTTTAGGATGTAGAAATCAGCTGGAAAAATTAAATCGTTAACCTGCACCAATACATCCTCAACAATCCCTTTTGGGTAGGCATTAGAACGATCAACTAATTGAATAACAACTCTAATCTCTTTCAAAGGACCTAGTCTCAAGGCACAGTAAATTGAGTATGGCATGACATTAATAGATGCACCTAAGTCCAGCATGGCACGTTCTTCGTTTATTGCCAATCACACAAGGTAGGGTAAACATTCCTGGATCAACACATTTTTTCAGCAAGGTCCTCTTGAGCACGGCTGAAACGTTCTCTCCAACTCTTACCTTCTCATCGATTCACAACCTTCTTTTGTTAGTGCATAATTCTTACAAAAATTTTGCATATTTTGGGATTTGTTTTATTACATCTAACAAAGGGATGTTGATCTCCACCTTCCTGAAGGTTTCTAGCACTTCTTGCTCATATTCCTCTTTTTTGGACTTTCCCAACCTGCTAGGAAAAGGTGGTACAACAACATTAGTAACTTTAGGGAGAGGGGGGTCGGATATTACCTCAATGGGGCTGTCGTTTAACCCTTGTCTTTCCTCTTCCCTGGCTGCCTTCGATGGTGAGCTTGGTTGGGGCTGCAACTCCTTTCCACTTCTCAACACTACTGCATTAGCATTCTCCTTTGGGTTAACTACCATTTGTGATGGTAGTTTCCCGGAGCACTGCGCCTCCAACTTGCTAATGGAAGTGGCAAGTTGGCTGATTTGGTTCCCCAAATTCTGAATGCTGGTTCTTGTTTCCTACTGAAATTGCTAAGTATTAGTAGCTAGAGCCTTAACTATATCATCTAATAACATACCTGAATTTTGGGGTTGGCCTTGCGTTGTGATAGGTGCTGAAAAATGGGGCTGTCGACTGAAAAATTGGGGCTGGTATTTCTGCTGTCCTCCTTGGTTCCCGTAGCTTAGATTTGGATGATCTCTCCACCCTGGATTGTAGTAATTGTAGGGATCGTATTTTCGTTGGGGCTGGCCCGGGAACCCTCCTACGACACTTATTTGCTGCATCGATCCATCCTGTAGTGATGGACACATGTCCGTAGGATAACCAGGGATCGAACATATACCACACACCCTGGCTGGTTGCAATTGTCCTGCAGCGAGTTGCCTAACCAAAGCAGTTAAATCTAAAATCTGATTTTCCAAATTAGTATGGCTTACCTCATTTACATGTCTAATGGTACCATCTGTCCTTGCACCGAACTGCTGTGAATTTTCGGCCATATTGGAAATTAATTCCCTGGCCGCTTCGGGTGTTTTGTTCACTAAAGCTCCTCCACTGGCTACATCTACCATACTTCTATCCATGGGCTGGAGCCCTTCATAGAAGTATTGGATTAACAGTTGTTCGGGTATTTGGTGGTGTGGACAGCTAGCAACAAGTTGTTTAAACCTTTCCCAATATTCATATAGCGTCTCACCACCAAATTGCCGAACTCCACATATTTCTTTTCTTATGTTTGCAGCCCGGGATGCAGGAAAGTATTTATCCAAAAATATCCTGTTCATCTCATCCCATGTGCGTATTGAACCGGGAGGAAGAATATACAACCAATCCTTTGCTTTATCTCGTAAAGTAACTAGAAAGGCTATAAGTTTTACCTGGTCCTCGGTCATACCTTGGGGCTTCATACTCGAACAGACAACATGGAATTCCTTTTGATGCTTATGAGGGTCCTCACCTGGAAAACCATGAAAAATAGGCAATAATTGTATTAAACCAGATTTCAGTTCAAAAGCTACCTCAAGAGTTGGATATGTTATGCATAAGGGCTATTGGTTTATAATCGGTGCAGCCAACTCCCTCAATGTCCTCTCTCTGTCAGCCATTCTTTCTCCTTCTTCGAAAATGGGTAAATCACAAGCTGGTAGATCGAAATCCGAGTTCACCCTTTTAGGCGAACGATCCTTCCTTTGCTTTGCCTCCTTTCTTAAACGACGAGTAGTCCTCTCAATTTCTGGGTTGTACTCGAGTTCACCTCGTTGAGAAGCACGAGTTATAAAACAAGAAGGTTAACAAAAAGAATGTAATAGCTAAGAAATTAAAGTAGCTCCCCGGCAACGGTGCCAAAATTTTGACGGGTTGTCAAAGCCCTCAAAATTAGTACTAGTCTCACAACAAAATATTTGTAGTAAAAGTGGTACTAGGTCGAATCTCACAGGGATCTAAACAATAATCTCTCAGCCGAATGAATAATATAATTGAGTGGGAAAATTAAATAACTAAAATTGAAAGAACAAGAAAGCAATAGAAAATTCAACTAACAAGAAGTAACCAGTCTTACCGAATTCTGGTTCAAGGGTTCGGTTTAGTTAGTTGGCCATCAATCATAGGTAAACTTCGGTGGTCTTGCAATTCAAGCATTTAACCTTAGATTTGTTAGGATAGCCATAATAAACCTTGCATTTTCCTAAATCAGCTGACCAAACCCAGCATTCGATCAACACTTATCACTAATCAACTGGGTACGATAGCGTTCCATATCAACTAATGATAGCATCAAGCTTTGTGAAAATAGTTAAACCAAAATAACAATAATTGAGATAGCTGCAATTATCGAATTCTGTTCCATCGATTCCCTTTAGGTTAAAACATGTCAATGCATTGGTCAAAGGCTGTCACGAACAATTGACCCAGAAATATATTAACCTAATTGCTACTTGTACCACTATTTGTGACAATTACGGATCACCGAATCATGAATTGCAGTAGGAAAATCAACATTAATTCAGTTTGTCAGACTAAATAACATTAATCATCCAATGAAAATATGCACAAGAATCAATGAATACTTGAATTAGAAAACAAGAACTTAAATCAAATACAGAACCTCACAATGACTCAATCGAACCTCCCCCCTTGAACCAGAAAAGAGAAGTTTAGCTGCTCATGATCTTCGAACTCTCCATGCTCTGCTTCTCAGTGGCCGAACTGCTCTCTTGGTAGCTTGAGTTGCTTGAATGATCTCTAGGATCTTGGATTGATGTGATGCTAGAGCTGGTCCGCTCCCCCCCTTTATATAGCTTTAGGGGGAGGGGCTCTCTCCAACTCCTTCTAGGAGATTAACCTCAAATTAGAAAGTCCTGATCTGTTTTGAACTTAATCCTATCCTATCTCTTATCTAGTGATTTAATCCAATCTTCTTATATTTATAGGATTACATTCAAGAATTTAAATCTAATAAGACTCTCCTTCTGGAGGTTACATTTGAAATTGGGACTCTAAGCTCTTGAATTCGAGTTGGGATGCTTTAAAACTTGGGCTGCTACATGGTTCTTCTGCGAGTTGGGCTTCAGTTGTGAAATGGGTCTGGCTACGAACTTGCTCCGACTTCGGGCCCGATTTCGTATTCGATGTGGTCCGATCCTGTCAAAACCCAAAACATAAAAGTTGTGGGTCATTCTTTCATCTTTCTGATGCCTCTTGAATTGTCCAATTCGGAGTCTGGAATTGAAAGTTATGCCAAGATTACTGACTATTGTTGCCAAAACTGTGCAAAATCATCCAAATTGCCCAGTTTTCTTCCAATTGCCTTTTTTCTTGCCCTGAATCGAAATACAAGAGTAATGAGTCCATTTAAGTGCTAAATTGATGTAAAAGAGTGAATATTAGGGGATAAAAATATGGTGCTTTTTAGTCTCATCACACTGCCGTGTTTATCCGTGATATGTAGCTGAGCCCGGTGTGCATGAATTTGTCTCCAGCCAATCCACTGGCTAATAGAAAATCGTGCCCACAAATACTCACTTTTTCAATTTTTTTGCGAGGAAGGAAATTTCTTTGAACATAAAGAAACAAAACTTCAAACACATGAAAAAGCTAAAAAGCATGGGCTACCCCATTACGGTTGGAGAAATCATTTGAACTAAAGCTGGGTATTCTCTAAAAACTGTAATATACAAAAAGAACATCTTTGATATGCCCTTATTTTCTGCTGTTCAAGGCATCAGAATAATTACTTTCAAAAACACATTCTGCTAGTCACTTGCCTCACCATCTGCCAGAATATTCTTTGACCTTGGATTGTAAGCAAGACCTGTGACAAGGCTTTTTTTTTTTGTACTTATTATATACACTAGACCAATGTTGTCAGATTTGAAGAGAGCGTACAAACATTTGGATCACTGAGCTAATGGTCTGATCGTTTGGTTAGACCGTTAGACTTACTTCTATAAGATATAAAATTATATAAATAAAAATAAGAAATATTAGCCTCCATAGAACAGTAAATCATCGTGAGAGGCTTAGATATAAGACTACATAACACCATTAGAGAATCTCTTTAAAAACTTAAAACACAAAAGAAAGTCTGTAATGACAAAAGAACCCTTATTTCTATTAATCAACAAAACATTCTAGGTTTTTATCGATCTCTCCACCGCAGAATTCAAATTTTCGTCTACGGTGGCTCAAATTACAGTATCAATCGGTTTATAAATTGGTTTTTATTTTCAACTCCACCTCCACTACATGTCATCAATATACTTACCAAAATGCCCCTCATATTTAATACATGCTTCCATGCTCGAGACTTCTTCCCAAAATCTTTGTCCGCTTCTTCCTGTCTGCGTTTTGAATCCCACGATGGAATCCCCTACAAAATAGCTCCCTAACACAGTGAGGAAAGCTGAGGAGAAATCGGTGGATCTGCTGAGGGAAGCAACAGTATATGCTAAGGACTCGAAAGGTCAGTCAAAAGTTCAGTCATATTCGCATATTCGAATAAATTTAGCTTTCTAGTTCAAATACAAAATAGAGGCTTCGGCCCATTCTTCCTCTTTTTCTTCTCTATAAATCAATATAGAACATTACTTTCAAGTGACGAAAAAATAGGGAAATTTTCCAATAGGTATCCTATACTTTATTAGGCCGAGTGTTAATTTAATACTCGAATTTTAAAACGTGATAATTTAATATCCAATTTTTCATTTTGTGGCAATATAGTATCCAGCGTTAACTTATCGTCAATTAGAAGACAAAAAGACTTAAGGCCCGTTTGACAAGTCTTTTTGAGAAGATTTTCTCGCAGCTCTGAGGTCAATAAATGCATAAACGCATTGAGCTTTTGACATAAGATTTGAGCAGCCCGAAGATCGTTTGGCAAATGCACATCTTTCCATGCATCGTTTCGGGTCTTTCCGCACAAGATTAAAACGTAGAAGATGCAGAAAGCTTCATTTGGAGCTTCCCAAAATCAGCCCAAAATGGGCTTCCCACGTCTTTACCACGCCCCGTCTTTTAACGGCGAGATCTTCCGCGTGCCAAATGGAAATAAACCGATTTTTGGTTTTCTCGGATTGTAAGAAGCCGAAAGACCGCGTAGAAAGACATGCCAAACGGGGCCTTAATTACCCATCACACTTGCAGTTGCCTAAGATTTTGAAAACCAGCTTCTCACGCCGATTATGTCAAGCAAATGCGCCACTAGAAAAGTTGAAATCGATGCTCGAGTGCAATGCAGGAAAAGTTAAAATCGAAGAAACCAGTGTTGTTTTCGGAGAAGACGACTCTTGTTGTCGGCGCTAGAAGAGACAACCAGGGTATTTTTTTTTGCTGGCACCGGGATGGAATGGGTGTGCTCGAAATAAAGAGAAAGGTCGGAGTCGAGTGAAGTCTCCTCTCCTCTCTAGTTTGTTAAATTTTCCAATTTTCCATCTCCTAATAAAATACTCTCCCCTTCTTTCAAACTTCCTTCGCCTTGGAACCTATATAAACAGGTCCCAATGCCTCCATTGTTCATGAAATTCAAACAAATACACCCTCGAAAATTGGAGTGCCAAACAGGAAACCCATTCCACCTCCCTCTTCTATTTCTGTATATAGATTTTTTTTTGGTTATCTTCTTCTGTAAATCAATGGCGTTGAGGTAAACCCTACCTCACCGTCTTTTCAATGTAACCAAAATCTCCTCCCCAAATCTAATACTAACACACTCATCTGTCTCTTCTCCGTCGTTTGAAAACATTGTCCCCACAAATCCCGCCACCCCAACCTTCCGGTGTGGCTTCCTCACCTCAACGAATTCCGGCGAGAATGGCTTCTTCCGGAGATTCCTTCATAAGAGGCCGCTAGTTCAACCAGCAATGTCGTTGGAGCTTCGTTCTCTGCCAATCGGAGATAAGTTAATGGAGAAGGTGAGAGGAATGGACATAAACAAAGACCGTCTTCGATTAGACGGTTTGATTCCTCCAGTGATGCAAACGGATCCCAGGGATGGGATTTCGGTTGAAGACGCACATAAATTGCTTAGGTTATCACAGTTGGAAATGTTAAAGTCGAAATTGAGACAGATCCAAAAGAGTTCTATTCCATATTCGGAATTTGTTCAGATCTGTATGGAAGGTTGCTCCAATTCCGATCAAGCTTTGGAGTTTGTGAAGATATTGGATCAATTTGGGACCGTTATTGTTCTAGGTGAGTGCGTCTTCCTCCGGCCAGAAGAGGTGAATATTCTTTTCCTTTATTTTTCTTCTTTATTTTCTCTTTTAGGTTAATATTCTTTTACATGATTGAGTTCAATCTATTCATGAACCTCTAGACAAGAAACCTTAGCAACACACATTTTTTTTCTTTTCCCGATAGGGTCTGCTATAGGAACTGAAGAGACTTCGAGATGATTCTATATAGCAAGAACTTGGCCAGACCTATAGCTAAGTTGCTACCATGAGATTTAGAAGAATCACGATCATCAGCATCAACGGAATCGTCATCAATATAGTCGACCTTAACGACAAGCGAGTCGTTAAGGTCTTGCCATCTACTAGATTGTCGTATTTTGTAGTTCGGGTAGTAAATTGGCACTCGGCCTAAAGTACAGGGTACCTATCGGGAATTTTCCCAAAAAAAATAAAAAAAAAAGATTGGATCGCATGAAGTTGATCCTTCTATGTGGAGAAGATGATGGGTAATGTTGCTTTTTAGAGGGTGCTTGAAGACTTCAAGCGAATATTGTATCAGAATATCGAGTCAAGAAGACGATGAAGGAAGGGGAAATCCATCATATGGATGGCCGAACCATGCTAAATGGTTGGACAAAATTTCAAAAATTTTCTTTTACCCTTCAAGGAATCGTATTCCCAATTTTAAAAAAACTACATTTTTTAAGGTTCGTTCTTATACTAAACCGGACCAGATCTGGAACCAAAATGAAGGGAGAAGTATACTTGATACGGAATCCACAAGTGTAGCTTCCAAAGTGGTAGTTCACGTCCAAAGAGTGTACCAAAACCAGCTTCCACTGAATAAGACACAACTTGAATTGAAGCCGGTTCAGCAACACAATTTTTTAGCAAAAACTGTAATCCAACAGCTTGGATCGAACAAGAGTGGTGAGTAGGAATTGAATATGATATTTTCTTGCAAAAGTCAGAAATCAAAACTGATCTTTATCAGTTCAAGAACTAGAAGTCAAACTAGGGTTTGTGGGCGACAAGAGTAGAAAGAGAGAATTGAGAGCAGATTGACAACTGGAGCAATTCGCCCTCCTCCTTTTATAAGCCTTAAGGATCAACACTCCTAATCCAATTAGGAGTATCCTAATCCAAATCTTTATTTGGATTTGGACTCTTTAAGTGGATAAGACTTATCCTCTTATCTTAATTGTTGATCCAAATCCATATCCATACTCATATTTGCCCATGTCACATGACTTAACCTGTCATGTAACCACTTGATTAATCTAATTAATCATGGGCTTTAGGCCCATTAAGAAAGTGGCTCACGACCCTATTTAATTGTTGGCCCATTTGGTTCTCTTTGTATGGCATGGGACACCAACAATAACCTTACATAAGCCCATATGGGTTCGATCTAGCTTTTGTGGAAAAGCCTGGCCAAATTCACTGTTAAGCACAGTGAACCCCTGAGTCCAGCCATCCTATGAAGGCCCAAGGATAATGGACTTAATTGAGATATAGCCCACTAGGTAAAACAACCCTTAATGGTCTCTTACACTTAACATCTTAGCCTTTAATGATCAAACACTTGTTAGATAGTGTATGCCCTTAGCTCCAATCAGAATGATGTACCTTATGGAATTTAATGTAATGAATAAAGTACATATTTGATTCATGTTATTATGGTGTGTTTCTTTGTAATACCCTTAAACTTGACACTTATGAGACTCGTGTTAGTTTAGAATCTTTACAGCCGTTAGATAGATCTGGAGAGATTTATCTTGCCAAGGCTGACATTGATGTGCCACCAAGTTGGTTGGGGTGGCTTGTCTCAACTGCTAGGGTGAAACCTGAGGTACATGCAGTGCGGGTTTTCTTAAAACCATGAACTGGACCAAAATTCCAGTATTGCCCTGAACCTTGGAGATAGATGGGCAAAACTGAAATGTTACACCTGACCCCTAGACTCGATTGTGATACTACACTATGTGTCGGATTGGTCTGTCTTTGTTATGCCAATGAGTGAGATCCTTAGAGGGGTCAAAATTTGGGTATATTGAGACAATCCGAGAATTCATCTGAGTGGGTGATCATAATGACAGGATCAACCCCTTTGTCGGACTAAGTGAATGATCAGGGATGCATTCTCTCTGATGGAAACCAAAACTGTCAGTAGTCAATTTCAACCGTTGAAATTTGTTTGGCAAAATATATTTATATAGAGATATACATATATATATTATGGTTTCAAAATGATTGCAAAAGGTTTTAATTCCCGGGATCCATGTGAGTAGAGAGTGCAGCATTGTACCTTGCATGTGAGTAGAGAGTGCAACACTGTACCTTGTAGCCGAGGGAGAGGTCCTCTCTTGTCGGGCAGTGTTTGATCATTATGGGCTGAGAGGTTAAGTGTAAGACCATTGAGGGTAATACCTGATAGGCTAATCTTGCATCTGCCCATAGTCCTTGGGTTTTTATAAGGTGGCTTGACCCAAGGACCATTTAGTGTAAATGTTGGGCCCATTAAGAGCCCATGGTGATGGAATCAGGGGTTCACTGTCTCCTATAGTGAATTCGCCAGGCCTTATAACAGAAGTTGGGCTGAACTCATGTGGTTGATGTGTAGATCAATGTTTGGGTCCCACGCCATACAAGGATAGCCAACTAGGCAGCAGATTAAGAGGTTAAGTGAGCACATAGACTTAATGGGCCTAAAGCCCAATTCAAACTGGCTTAATAAAATTAATTAAATGAGGGCGGTTCTAGGATTTGGATCAGTAGATAAGATAAGGGATTATCCCTACCCACTCAAAAAGTCCAGATCCAAATAAATATTTAGATCATGAAACTCCTAATTTGATTAGGAAGACTGATCTTTATCTATAGATAAGATAAGGGATTAACTTTATCTCTTAAAGAGAGTCCAGATCCAAATAAAAGATTTGGATTAGGAAACTCCTAATGGGATTAGGAGATCCTTTCTTTAAGGCTATAAATAGGAGAGCAGGGCGAACCTATAGATATATAACAGATACAACAAATATTTTGCTGAATTAAGAGAGAAGACAATACACAGTTCGGCTGCTTCTGTCTTCTACTCTTGTTCCTGCTCTTGCCGCCCTACCCAGTTCGATCTCCACCAGTGGGAGTGATCAAGAATAGTTCTTGATATTGCATTTTGCCAAAAAAGGCAATCTGAAGTCGTGCTCACCAGCCATCCATCATATTCTTACTGAAGAATTCGGTTCTTGCTGAAGAATCGTTTTGCTGATTCTGCTCCATCTCACACCGTGTCATCTTCGGTGGAAGCAGTCTTTGGTTTTCTCCTTGGGCGTGAACACCTTCATTGGGGGTTTACTATTACTCCATATCAGGTATATCCCTCTCCTACCTTTTTGGTTTTAGATCTGGTCTGGTTTGTTTCAAGATTGATCCTTGAAAATACAGTTTTCTTAAATAGGGAATGTGATTCCCACATTGGAGAGAGAGAAATTTTTGAAATTTCGCCCAACCTTCCTACAGGATTTTGCCATCCATATGATGGATCTCTCATCCCTTCAGTGGTATCAGAGTCAGGTTCAAATCTTGAACCAAATTAAACCAGATCTGGATCTGTGCATATGGGCAGAAGGCGTTCTACCCGATTTGCGCAATTAACGTTTTTCTGGGAAATTGGTTCCCAGTTTTGGGCGATTGATCTGAAATTAAATCTTTATAAATCTGATTTATATTTAGAATTTTTCTATATATTTTTCTTGATTTTTGGGTTGTTCGTATAGTGGAGATCGAATTCTTTAATGGCGCAAGAAATATGTGCACTGCTGTTCTATTCATTCTTGGTCTGTATTTAATTTTTTTTAATTTTTAGGCAGAATTTATAGGAATTTAAATCTGATGTAATATTAATAGAAAAATAGGTTTTATATTTTATTTCATTCGATGATGAAGCAGATTGCGCAAAGGAGAAATTTTTGCAGATTTGGGTTCAACCATCTGCGATTTGGAGTTTTGGAAACTGCATTCTACGATCTAATTTTTGTTTTGTAGGGTAGTAGTCCTACGAACAACCCTCCTACTGATTCTTGATTGTCTTGTATCAGTTATTTAATTTTAGATCATCATTCTCGAATTGAATCTTGAATTAAAAATCAAACTCTAGACCCATTTGAACCAGATTGGACCAAACTGGTTGGACCGAATATGTGGTCCGATGGGGGCTATTCTCAGCCCTAAAATTTCATATATGGGTCCAGGAGTTGATGATTAATTGCAAGATGCAATTCAGCCAACATCTATAAAACCTAGTTTTAATCTGTTAAAATTGTTTTTGCCCAATTCAGCGTAAAAGCTATATGGGTCGAACTGCTCTTTGTAGTTCATCCCATATACCTAGATAATATTAATTAGTAATATTATGAAGATATGTGGGCTTTAATTATGGGTTTTACAGTTATTTAATTGATTGGATCAATTATGGACTTCATGCATGTGATGTATGGATGTATGATGTGCAACATTCATGGGCCATAAGTACTTGGCCTATGCTGATTCGATATATGGCTCTTATGCACACCATGGCTGAATGCACGTCATTGTCATTGTGTCCTTAAGATCATTGAATGATCTCCCTTCGTGGTGGGCCCCACACTAGTTTCCCCCTCAAGAGGAACTGTGCGGATCCCTAGCCGTTTAGGGCCCATCAAAATCTGGCATTGTGAAAGTCAATGGGAGCCACTTTGGTGTGACCTAAATAAGACTAGGGTGTAATATTTCGTTCCCTCCACTAAAATATGAGTGCATGTGATAGGGAGATTCATGTGATGAACTCTCTAAAGGCCTTCCATCATTGACATGAAGATGGGTCCTTCAGTAATGAGGAAATGCACCATAAAATTGGGCTATCCATTTGTTGTTGGGTCTATTGGATTGTTTCATAAGATGATAGGGGCGTCATAGACCGATGTGGGTGGGGCCTATCCTAAAATGGAAGATTTTCACGGTACCTTGGCATTCACGAATATGATGGGTGAGGACTCACTGGACAAAAATGTTGAACCTAAAATGGCAATGAACCTTGTCTGACAGAGGCCAATGGGAAAGCTCATAAGATGAGTGGATATGATCCTTCATAGAAGGTGGTGGGGTTATGCAGCTGGAATAGTTGGCTTCATGCACCATATGTGATTTCCCACATTTCCAAAGATATAATTTGCAGTCTCCGTCACTGATATATAGGAGGAAAATCTCAGAGATGAATAAATGGAAATGGAACATAGATTAAAAGCCATATCTATGTAGATAACATGAATCAAATAAGGTTGTGGACTAATATTTGCTTTGCCCTTTATCAGAAATGGCAAACAGTCAATTCGCTAAACTGTTGGACGACAACAAGCTTAAGGGCCCAAATTACGCTGGTTGGTATTGTAACCTCATGCTAGTCCTAATGTCCGAGAAATTGGACAAGGTAGCTAAGAACCCTACTCTGGAACGTCCGGATGATAGGGCTTTTGAGGCCCGTAGGAGGGACTATCAAGAATGGGAGGAGAAAAATTCTCTTGCCCAGTGCTATATCATAGCCTCCTTAGATAATCAGATACAGCGACAATTCGATTATATCAAATTATCTAAGGATATCTTGGAGCAGAATCGTTCTACTCGTCAGAAGGTCCTAAAATAGTTAATGACCGCACAAATGTCAAAGAACCAGCTAGTTCATGACCATTGTCTTAAGATGATGTGATACATCAATGAACTGGAGGCTCTTGGATCTGGGCTAGATCATGTTACCAAGGTTGATGCCATGCTGAACTCTTTGCCTTCTTCCTTCAATCAGTTCATCATGAACTATAACATGAACAAACTAAATGTTAGCATTCAGGAACTCAGCAATATATTGCAGAGGGCCGAAGAATTGATAAAGAAGGATGAACCCATTGCCATGCTTATTGAAGGTGGAAAATCGGGCAAGAAGAAGAGGAAGGCAACGAAGAAGCCTTAGAAGAAAATTAGCAAGCCCAAAAGGTAGAGGAAGGACAAAGTATCAGATGCTTGTCACTTCTGCAAGCAGGCTGACCACTGGAAGAGGAACTGCCCTCAGTACCTGGAGACCAAGAAACAAGGTAATTTTGAATCCTTTGTCATAGAAACCAATATGTTGGTGACTTCTGCTTCCTGGTGTATTGACTCTGGAGCTTCTACTCATGCATGTAATACATTGCAGGGGTTCAGGACAAACATAAGACTGAGTGACGGAGAGGTGATTCTTTACTTGGGGACTTCTGCAAATTTTGCAGCTACAGCCATAGGGACTGTAGAATTGTATTTCAGAGAAGGATCAATTACATTAAAATATTGTCTTTATGTACCCAATTTGAGAAGAAATTTGATTTCTACTTCAAAACTGTGTGCGGATGGATATTCTATTCTCTTTAGTAATATGATTAATATCAAAAGAAATAACAAATTCCTCGCATACGGAGAACATGAGAATGGTCTCTATGTTCTCCATCATTCTTTGGAAACAAATATAACTGAAACTACGGCGGATAATAACCCCAAGAAAAGAACCCGTTATATAGTTAATCTCGCGTGTCTGTGGCATTACCGACTTGTCCACATTAACATAGATCGCATTACAAGGTTGGTAAATGATGGTCCTTTGGATTTTCTAACCGTAGAAGATCTCCCGACCTGTGAACCTTGCCTTCAGGGTAAGATGATGAAATGACCACTTAATGGTAAGCCTGAAAGATCGATAGACACACTTGACTTTATACATACTGATGTGTGTGGTTCCATGAATGTTAGGACACGTAACCAACACATTTATTTCATAACCTTTACCGATGATTACTCACGGTATGATTACGTGTACCTAATGAGACATAAGTCTAAATCTTTTGAAAAATTCAAAGAATTCAAACAAGATGTCGAGAAACAGTTAGGGAGAGAAATTAAGACCATTTGATCAGATCGAAGTGGCAAGTATCTCTCTAATGAATTCAAGGATTACTTAAAGGACAATAGGATAGTATCACAACTAGCTCCTCCTGCTACACCACAACTAAACGGTGTGTCAGAAAGGAGGAACCAGACTTTTTTAGATATGGTTCGATCACTTCTCGTATACTTAGAGCTACCCACATCCTTTTGGGGTTTCGCATTAGAGACTGCGATATACGTGCTGAACCGGGTTCCAACCAAATATGTTCCAAAGACTCCCTATGAGCTTTTTATCGGTAAGAAACCAAGTATAAGACACTTGAAGATTTGGGGTTGTCCGGCACATGTTAAAAGAATGAGTGCTTACAAATTGGAATCCAAGACCAGCCATTGCCTATTTGTAGGTTACCCAAAAGGCTCTGTAGGGTATTTGTTTTATGACCCAGGAGAACATAAGGTGTTCTGTAGTCGAAATGCTCATTTCTTGGAAGATAATTACATCCTAAACAATCATCGTCAAGAAGTTATTCTTAATGAGGAGAGCTCAGGGGTAGTGGGAGATGTCCCACAAGCTCTAGTTAATAACCAACCTAAGAGATCTACCGGGGATTCCAGGCCTCCAATTCGTTACGACTATGACCAAGAAAGTTACTTGGTGGAAACTACGACCAGTGAGGAGGATCTCGTAACTTATACGGAAGTTATGTTGGACATAGATTCCTTGAAGTGGGTAGATCCCATGAGAGCAGAGATGGACTCAATGGATACCAATGAAGTCTGGACTCTGGTAGATCTACCCCTGGGGTAAAAGCAATTGGTTGCAAATGGATCTATAAGAGGAAGAAGGTCCCCGACGGTAAGTTTGAGACCTACAAGGCTCGTCTTGTGGCGAAAGGGTACACTCAAAAAGAATGAATCGATTATGAGGAAACCTTTTCACCCGTGGCCATGCTTAAATTCATTAGGATCCTGCTAGCTGTAGCAACATACCATGACTACGAGATTTGGCAAATGAATGTCAAAACCACGTTCTTGAATGGAGATCCTACTGAAGACATCTATATGCAGCACCCGCAAGGTTTCATAATTGTAGGCCAGAAACACATGGTATGTAAACTAAACCGATCCATATATGGACTTAAGCAATGTTCTAAGAGTTGGAACATTCGGTTTGATTCTACCGTCAAACAGTTTGACTTTGAACAAAATTCGGATGAGCCCTGTGTTTACAGGAAAACCAGTGGGGATAAGGTTACGTTATTGGTTCTGTATGTAAACGACATTCTACTCATTGGGAATGATGTAGGAATGTTAACTATGGTGAAAGTGTGGCTTTCACAACAATTCTCCATGAAAGATCTTGGAGAAGCCTCCTACATTTTGGGTCTTCGACTCTATAGAGATAGATCGAAGAGGATAATAGGATTATCCCAGTCTGCCTACATTGACAAAATAGTCAAGAGATACAGAATGGAGAACTCCAAGAAAGAAAACGTTCCTTTCAGGCATGGAGTCATTCTCTCCAGAGGTATGTCTCCCAAGACTCCCGAAGAGATTGAGGGCATGAAAGAGGTTCCCTATGCCTCAGTCATAGGGAGCATCATGTATGCCATGTTGTGCACTCGTCCTAACATTTCTTAGGTAGTGAGTGTGGTAAGAAGATACCAATCTAACCCAGAGCAGGAGCATTGGACCGTTGTGAGAAACATACTAAAATACCTTCAAAGGACAAAAGAGTTTTGTCTGGTATTCGATGGTAGTTCACTACAGATCCAAGGGTATACTGATGCCGATTTCCAATCAGATCTAGATGATAGAAAGTCTACATCTGGTTATATCTTCACGATAAGACCGTGTGTTGTTTGTTGGAAAAGCAGCAAACAGGGGTCCACGGTGGATTCCACAACCGAAGCCAAATACATTGCTGCAAGTGAAGTTGCCAAATAAGCCGTATGGATGAAGAAGTTCATTCAGGAATTGGGAGTAGTTCCATCCAGCGCATCACCCATTCCATTGTTGTGTGACAACACTGGAGCCATTGCTCAGGCAAAGGAGCCACGAGCCCACTCGAAGTCGAAGCACATCAAGTGGAAACCATGTACTGCGGGAGATAGTTGGAAGAGGGGGACGTCCTGATTCCGAAGGTAGCATCAACGGAAAAAGTAGCATACCCATTGACTAAGCCACTGACACAGGAAGTGTTTGAGAAACACGTGGAAAGCATTGGGACTCCGGCTTATACCCGACTAGACCTAAGTGCAAGTGGGAGCTATTAGACAGTGTATACCCTTATCTCCAATTAGAATGATGTACATTATGACATTTAATGTAAATGAATAAAGTACATATTTGATTCATGTTATTATGGTGTGTTTCTATGTAATACCCTTAAACTGGACATTTATGAGACTCGTGTTAGTTTAGAATCTTCACAGCCATTGGATAGATCTAGAGAGATTTATCTTACCAAGGCTGACACTGATGTGCTGCAAAGTTGGTTGGGGTGACTTGTCTCAGCGGCCAGGGTGAGACCTGACGTACATGTAGTGTGGGTTTTCTTGAAACCATGAACTGGACCAAAATGCCAATCAGTGAGATCCTTAGAGGGGGTAAAAACCTGGGTATATTAGGACAGTCTGAGAATTCAACTGAGTGGGTGATCATAGTGACAGGATCAGCCCCTTTGTCAGACAAAGTGAATGATCGGGGTTGCACTCTCTTTGATGGAAACCAAAACCGGTAGTCGATTTCAACCGTTGAAATTTGTTTTAAAAAATATATTTATATAGAGATATACATATATATATATATTATGGTTTCAAAATGTTTGCAAAAGGTTTCAATTCCCGGGATCCATGTGAGTACATAGCGCAGCACTGTACCTTGCAGCCGAGGGAGAGGTCATCTCTTGTCGAGCAGTGTTTGATCATTATGGGCTGAGAGGTTAAGTGTAAGACCATTGAGGGTAATACCTGATGGGATAATCTTGCATCCGCCCACAGTCCTTGGGTTTTTATAAGGTGGCTTGACCCAATGACCATTTAGTGTAAATGTTGGGCCCATTAAGAGCCCATGGTGATGGACTCAGGGATTCACTGTCTCCTACAGTGAATTTGGCCAGGCCTTGTAACAGAGGCTGGGCTGAACCCATGTGGCTGATGTGTAGATAAATGTTTGGATCCCATGCCATATAAGGATAGTCAACTGGGCAGTAGACTAAGAACTTAAGTAAACACATAAACTTAATGGGCCTAAAGCCCAATTCGAACTGGCTTAATAAGATTAATTAAATGAGGGCGGTTCTGGGATTTGGATCAGTAGATAAGGTAAGGGATTATCCCTATCCACTCAAAAAGTCCAGATCCAAATAAAGATTTAGATCATGAAACTCCTAATTTGATTAGGAAGGCTGATCTTTATCTGCAGATAAGATAAGGGATTAACTTTATCTCTTAAAAAGAGTTCAAATCCAAATAAAAGATTTGGATTAAGAAACTCCTAATGGGATTAGGAGATCCTTTTTATAAGGTTATAAATAGGAGAGCAGGGCAAACCTACAGACATACAACAAATACAACAGATATTCTGCTGAATTAAGAGAGAAGACAATACATAGTTCGACTGCTTCCATCTTCTGCTCTTGTTCCTGCTCTTGCCGCCCTGCCTAGTTTGATCTCTACCAGTGGGAGTGATCAAGAATAGTTCTTGATATTGCCTTTTGCTAGAAGAGGCAATCTGAAGTCGTGCTCACCCGCCCTCCATCATATTCTTGCTGAAGAATCGTCCTGCTGATTCTGCTTCATCTCACACCGTGTCATCTACGGTGGAAGTAGTCTTTGGTTTTCTCCTTGGACGTGAACACCTTCATTGGGGGTTTACTATTACTCAGTATCAGGTATATCCCTCTCCTACCTTTTTGGTTTCAGATATGGTCTGGTTTGTTTCAAGATAAATCCTTGAAAATGTAGTTTTCTAAAATAGGGAATGTGATTCCCACATGGGAGAGAGAGAAATTTTTGAAATTTCGCCCAACCTTCCTACAGGGTTCGGCCATCCATATGATGGATCTTTCATCCCTTCAGTGGTATCAAATCCAGGTTCAAATCTTAAACGAAATTAAACCAGATTTGGATCTACGCATATGGGCAGAAGGCGTTCTACCCGATTTGCACAGTTAACGTTTTTCTAGGAAATTGGTTACTAGTTTTGGGCGATTGATCTGAAATTAAATCTTTATAAATCTGATTTATATTTAGAATTGTTCTATATATTTTTCTTGATTTTTGGGTTGTTAGTATAGTGGAGATCGAATTCTTTAATGGCACAAGAAATCTGCGTACCTGCTGTTCTATTCATTCTTGGTCTGTATTTAATTTTTTTTTTTTTAACTTTTAGACAGAATGTATAGGAATTTAAATCTGATTTAATATTAATAGAAAATAGGTTGGTTTTCTATTTTATTTCATTCGATGATGAAGCAGATTGCACAAAGGAAAAATTTTCGCAGATTTGGGTTTAGCCATCTATGATTTTCAACTTTGGAAACTGCATTCTGCGATTAATTTTTGTTTTGTTGGTTAGCGATCTAATTTTTCATTATCTTGTATCAGTTATTTAATTTCAGATCATCATTCTCAAATTGAATCTTGAATTAAAAATCAAACCCTAGACCCATTCAAACCAGATTGGACCAAATTGGTTAGACCGAATCTGTGGTTCGATGGGGGCTGTTCTCAGCCCTAAAATTTCATATATGAGTCCAACACAACCGTGGGCAATTAGGCATCACGTTCATGTTGGATGTGAACCACAAGACTTTACAGAGTCACCTATCCTGCTTGGTAGCCAACACACCCCTCCTTCGGTCCACGTGCCACTCAGGGGCAACTTAGTGGATTTGACTACGTATGGAGCTCTAAGAGTTTGGGTTAGGTACGGGCTGTAGGACTAGCATAGTGTGGTAGTATAACCTCCCCCAATGCTTGGAGCGAATCACATTCCGATTAGAGTTACGGGTAGGTTTGATGGAGCGAAATGGTGGTTTCCTGTAAAGGTCCATTTCGCTCCGTCAGCTAAGGCCATGGCTAATTAGGCATCCCATTTGGGCCAGATTTGAATCATGGGACTTCGTAAAACTTCCCGTGTCAGTTTGGTGGCCAACACACCTCTCCTCCATTCCATGTGTCAATCAAGGGCAACTTAGTGCAAGGTTTTAAAAGGCTAAAGGCAGAGGCAAGGCGGTTTGGTGCTAAAAAGGTGAGGCGTTAGCCTCGAAGCAGTTTGAGTCATAAGCCTCAAATGAAAAAAATTAAAAATTATGAAAAAATAAATAATTGAAAGTTTATACATTTGTTTGTGACTTAATGTATGATTCAATAATTTCTGATTGTTCAAATCAAGTTAAACATGCCAAAATTTGTATAAAAAATAACCCAAGGATAAATCAACAAAATAAGGAAACATTCAAATGAGAATAACAAATATATAGTCAAATTATTAAATAACAATATCATGTTCATTGTATGCAACATGTATCATTACAACTCTTATGATGTTCATTGAAATAACAAATTAATAAATACGTAAATCACAAATTAACAATATAAAAAATTAATATTGATCCAAATTCTATATATTTCTGGAAAGCATTTCAATTAAGGAAATATTGAATCTAGATTCATATAGGAGAAGGGGGAGGAGGAGGAGGACCTGTACCTCTATATGCACGATTCGATTTGTCTTCCTCCCTCCAATATTCTTGATCTTGAATCTTGAGTTCAGTTTGTGAGAACTGAGAAGTCTTTTTGAAATCTTGAGCTCAGTTTAACAAAAAAGAGGGAATAGTAGTTTTAGTTGATGGAAACCCACATTTTTTTGGGGTTTTCACTTTTCCTTTTATTTTTTTCCAAAATTACCCATCATGACTTCGAGTTTTCCCTACCCAAAACCCTTTTCACTTGAGGCGAGCGCCTCATGTAAATTGAGGTGAAAGGCTAAAGGCCTACTTCTCACTAAAACTGAGGCTTACACCACTTAAGCTGAGACTGAGGCTACCAAGGCAAGGCAAAATTTGGCTACCATGCCTCAACCGCCTGTGAGCATTGGGAAAATGGCTCACTTGGGGCTGGGAATGGAGTTGCCACCCATCAGTTACAGAAATGGAGGTGATGGGACCTCCAAGAATGATTTTCAAAAACTGCTTCATTTTAATAGTGTCTGCAATATCCCAAGTGAAGTGATGGGAGATCCATCATATGGATGGCCGAACCTTGCAGGAAGGTTGGGTGAAATTGTAAAAATTTCTTTACTCCCATCTAGGAATCCTATTCCTAATTTAGAAAACTGCATTTTCAAGGTTCGTTCTTGTAACCAAACCATACCAAATCTGAAACCAAATTAAGGGAGAGATATACCTGATATAGAATCCATGCAAGAATGCTTCTCCCAACGTAGGTGTTCACGCCCAAAGAGAGTACCAAATCCTCCCTCCACTGAAGATGACACAACTTAGGGTGAGGCAGGATCAACAAGTAGTTCTTCACCAAGAACTAGAGATTCTTCAACCGGAATTGAATGGGACAGTGAGCACAGCTTCTAGATTGTTTCTTCTCACAAGAAATAATATCAAGATCCAATCTTGATCGAATCCAAGAACTGGAGATCGAACAGGGTGGGGCGGCAAGAGCAGGAAGAAAAGGAGCAAAAGGCAAGAGCAGTCTAACTAAGTTGTCTTCTCTCTGTATTCCGCGAATGTATGTTTTGAGATTCGCCCTGCTCTCTTATTTATAGCCTTAAAAAGACAACTTCCTAATCCCATTAGGAGTTTCCAAATCCAAATCTTTTATTTGGATCTGGACTCTTTAAGTGATAAGGATAATCCCTTATCTTATTTGCAGATAAAGATCAGCCTTCCTAATCAAATTAAAAGTTCCTTTTATCCAAATCTTTATTTGGATCTGGACTCTTTAAGTGGATAAGGATAATCCCCTATCTTATCTACTGATCCAAATCCCAGATCCGCCCCTATTTAATTAATCTAATTAACCCAGTTCGAAATGGGCTTTTAGGCCCATTAAGCTTTCAGGCTCACTTCCACTTTAATGCTGGCTAGCTTGGCTCTCTTTGTATGGTGTGGGACCCTATCATTGATCTACACATCAGCCACATAGGTTCTGCCTAGCCTCTGTTACAAGGCCTGGCCGAATTCACTATTGAACACAGTGAACCCCTGACTCCATCACTAAGGGCACATAATGGGCCCAACATTTACACTAAATGGTCATTGGGTCCAGCCATCTTATGAAGTCCCAAGGAGTGTGGGAAAATGCAAGATTATCCCATCAGGTATGACCCTCAATGGTCTTACACTTAACTTCTCAGCCCATAATGATCAAACACTGCCCCACAAGAGAGGACCTCTCCCTCAGCTGCAAGGTACAGTGTTGCACTCTCTACTCACATGGATCCCGGGAATTAAAACCTTTTGCAAACATTTTGAAAACATAATATATATATATATATATATATATATATATATATATATTTTGCAAAACAAATTTCAACGGTTGAAATCGATTGCTGACAGTTTAGGCTTCCATTAGAGAGAGTGCATCCCCGATCATTCACTTTGTCCGACAAAGGGGTTGATCCTGTCACTATGATTACCCACTCAGATAAATTCTCAGACTGTCCCAACATACCCAAGTTTTGACCCCCTCTAAGGATCTCATTGGTTGGCATATCAAAGGCAGCCTAATCCGACGCCTAGTGCAATATCATAATCGAGTCTAGGGGTCAGGTGTAACATTCCAGTTTTGCCCATCTATCTCCAAGGTCTAGGGCAATACTGGAATTTTGGTTTGGTTCAGTGTTTCAAGAAAACCCACACTGCATGTACCTCAAGTCTCACCCTGGCAGCTGAGACAAGCCACCCCAACCAACTAGGCAGTACACCAGTGTCAGCCTTGGTAGGATAAATCTCCCCAGATCTATCCAATGACTGTGAAGATTCTAAACTAACACGAGTCTCATATGTGTCCAGTTTAAGGGTATTACATAGAAACACACCAAGATAACATGAATCAAATATGTACTTTATTCATTTACAAAAAATGTCATAATGTACATCATGCTGATTGGAGCTAAGGGCATATAGTATCTAACAACTCTCACTTGCACTTAGGTCCAATCGGGTACAAGATGGAGTTCCATACTTTCCACGTGTTTCTCAAACACTTTCTTTGTCATTGGCTTAGTCAATGGGTCTGCTACATTTTCCGCTGATGCTACCTTCTGAATCAGGACGTCCCCTCTTCTAACTATCTCCCGTAGTACATGGTACTTCCTCTCGATGTGCTTTGACTTCGAGTGGGCTCGTGGCTCCTTAGCCTGAGCAATGTCTCCAGTGTTGTCTCACAACAATGGAATGGGTGATGTGCTGGATGGACCTACTCCTAATTCCTGAATGAACTTCTTCATTTATAGAGCTTCTTTGGTAGCTTCACTTGCGGCAATGTACTCGGCCTCGATTGTGGAATCTATAGTGGACCCTTGTTTGCTGCTTTTCTAGCTAACTACACAGGACCCCACTGTAAAGATGAATCCAGATGTAGAATTTTTATCATCTGGATCTGACTGGAAATCGGCATCGGTATACCCAAGGATCTGTAGTAAACTACCATCAAATACCAGACAAAACTCTTTTGTCCTTCGAAGGTATTTCAGTATGTTCTTTTACAATGGTCCAATGCTCTTGTCCTGGGTTAGACTGGTATCTACTTACCACACTCATGACCTGAGCAATGTCTGGCCGAGTGCACAGCATGGCATACATGATGCTCCCTACGGAAAAGGCATAGGGAACTTCTTTCATGCCTTCAATCTCCTCAGATGTCTTGGGAGACATACCCTTGGAGAGAGTGACTCCATGCTTGAAAGGAACATTTCTTTTCTTGGAGTTCTCTATACTGTATCTCTTGACTATTTTGTCAATATAAGTAGACTAGGATAATCCTATTATCCTCTTCGATCTATCTCTATAGAGTCGAAGTCCCAAGATGTAAGAGGCTTCTCCAAGATCATTCATGGAGAATTGCTGTGAAAGCCATACTTTCATCATAGTCGACATTGCTACATCATTCCCAATGAGTAGAATGTCGTCTACATACAGAACCAAGAATATAACCTTATCCCCACAGATTTTCCTGTAAATACAGGGCTCATCCGGATTCTGCTCAAAGTCAAACTATTTGATAATAGAGTCAAACCGGATGTTCCAGCTCATAGAAGCTTGCTTAAGTTCATATATGGATCGATTAAGTTTACATACCATGTGTTCCTGATTTGTAGTTATAAAAACTTGTGGTTATTGCATATAGATATCTTTATTAAAATCTCCATTCAGGAACGCGGTTTTGACATCCATTTGCCAAATCTCGTAGTCATGGTATGCTGCTACAGCTAGCAGGATTCTAATGGATTTAAGCATGGCCACGGGCAAAAATGTTTCCTCATAATCGATTCCTTCTTTTTTAGTATACCCTTTCGCCACAAGACGAGCCTTGTAGCTCTCAACCTTACCATTAGGGCCCTTCTTCCTCTTGTAGATCCATTTGCAACCAATTGCTTTTACCCCAGGGGCAAATCTACTAGAGTCCAGACTTCATTGGTCTCCATTGAGTCCATCTCAACTCTCATGGCGTCCACCCACTTGAAGGAATCTATGTCCAACATTACTTCCGTATAAGTTACGGGATCTTCCTCACTGGTTGTGGCTTCCACCAAGTAGCTTTCTTGGCCATAGACATAACAAATTGGGGGCCTAGATTCCCGGGTATATCTCCTAGGTTAGTTGGAGTTTGTGGGACATCCCCCACTACTCCTGAGCTCTCCTCATCATTAACAACTTCCTAACGATGATTGTTCAGGATATAATCTTCCTCCAAGAAATCGACATTTTGACTACAAAACACCTTCTGTTCTCTTGGGTCATAGAATAAATACCCTACAGAGCCTTTTGGGTAACCTACAAATAGGCAACGAGTAGTCTTAGATTTCAATTTGTCAACACTTATTCTTTTAACATGTGCCGAACAACCCCAAATCTTCAAGTGTCTTACACTTGGTTTCTTACTAGTCCAAAGCTCATAGGGAGTCTTCGGAACAGATTTGGTTAGACCCGGTTTAGCACGCATATCGCAATCTCTAATGCGTAACCCCAAAAGGATGTGGATAATTCTGAGTGTACGAGAAGTAATTGGACCATATCCAATAAAGTCATGTTCCTCCTTTCTGACACACCGTTTAATTGTGGTGTAGCAGGAGGAGCTAGTTTTGATACTATCCTATTTTCCTTTAAGTAGTCCCTGAATTCGTCAGAGAGATATTCGCCACCTCGATCTGATCGAAGGGCCTTAATGTGTCTCCTTAACTGTTTTGTCAACCTCTTGCTTGAACTCTTTGAACTTTTCAAATGATTCAGACTTGTGACTCATTAGGTACACGTAACCATACTGAGAGTGATCATTGGTGAATGCTATGAAATAAACATGCTGGTTATATGTCATAACATTCATGGAACCACATACATCAGTATGTATAAGGTCAAGTGTGCCTGTTGATCTTTCAGGCTTACCGTTAAATGGTCATTTCGTCATCTTACCCCGAAGGCAAGGTTCACAGGTTGAAAGATCTTCTACAGTTAGAAAATCCAAAGGACCATCATTTACCAACCTTGTGATACGATCTATGTTAATGTGGCCAAGTAGGTAATGCCACAGGCACGTAGGATTAACTATATCACGGGTTCTTTTCTTGGGGTTATTATCCGACGTAGTTTCGGTTATATTTGTTTCCAGAGAATGATGGAGAACATAGATACCATTCTCGAGTTCTCCGTATGCGAGGAATTTATTATTTCTTTTGATAGTAATCATATTACTAAAGAGAACAAAATATCCATCCACACACAGTTTTGAAACATAAATCAAATTTCTTCTCAAATTGAGTACATAAAGACAATCTTTTAATGTAATTGATCCTTCTCTGAAATACACTTCTATAGTTCCTATGGCTGTAGTTGCAACGCTTGCAGAAGTCCCCAAGTAAAGAAACACTTCATCGTCACTTAGTCTTCTACTTGTCCTAAACTCCTGCAATGTGTTACATGCATGAGTGGAAGCCCTAGAGTCAATACACCAGGAAATAGAAGTCACCAACATATTTGTTTCTATGACAAAGGATTCAAAATGACCTTATTTCTTGGTCTCCAAGTACTGAGGACAGTTCCTCTTCCAGTGGCTGGCCTGTTGCAGAAGTGACAAGCATTTGATGCCTTGTCCTTCCTCTATCTTTTTGGCTTGCTAGTTTTCTTCTGAGGTTTCTTCTTTGCCTTCCTCTTCTTCTTGCATGATTTTCCACTTTCAACAAGCATGGCGATGGGCTCATCCTTCTTTATCAGTTCCTCAGCCCTTTGCAACATATTAATGAGTTCCTGGATGCTAACATTTAGCTTGTTCATATTGTAATTCATGATGAACTGATTGAATGATGGAGGCAAAGAGTTCAGGATGACATCAACTTTGGTGACATGATCTAGTGCAAATCCAAGAGCCTCTAGTTTATTGATGTACCCCATCATCTTAAGGCAATGGTCATGAAATAGCTGGTTGTTGGACATTTATGCGGTCATAAACTGTTTTAGGACCTTCTGACGAGTAGAACGATTCTGCTACTCATACATTGCCCTTAGACTATCTAAGATATCTTTGGACAGTTTGATCTGATCGAATTATCGTTATCTGATTGACTAAGGAGGCTATGATATAGCATCGGGCAAGAGAGTTTTTCTCCTCCCATTCTTAATACTCCCTCCTACAGGCCTCAAAAGCCTTATCACCCGAACGATCCAGAGTAGGGTTCTTAGCAACCTTGTCCAATTTCTTGGACGTTAGGATCAACATAATGTTACGATACCAATCTGCATAATTTGGGACCTTAAGCTTGTTGTCGTCCAACAGTTTGGCGAATTGTCCGTTTCCCAATCCAGATAAAAGGCAAAGCAAATATTAGTCCACAACCTGATTTGATTCATGTTATCTACATAGATATGGCTTTTAATCTATGTTTCATTTCCATTTGTTTATCTCTGAGATTTCCCTCCTATCTTAGTGACGAAGACTGTGAACTATGTCTCTAGAAATGTGGGAAACCACATAGGGTGCATGGAGACAACTATTTTAGTTGCATAACCCCACCACCTTCTATAAAGGATCACATCCACTCATCTCATGAGATTTCCCTTTGGCCTCTGTCAGACAAGGTTCATTGCCATTTTAGGTTAAACCTTTCTGTTCAATGAGTGCTTACCCATCGTATTTGTGACGCCTCTATCATCTTGTGAAACAATCCAACAGATCCAGCAGCAAATGGATAACCCACTTTTATGGTGCATTTCCTCATTACTGAATGACCCATCTTAATATTAATGATGGAAGGCCTTTAGAGAGTTCATCATATGAATCTCCCTATCACATAAACTCATATTTCAGTGGAAGGAACTAAATATTATGCCTTAGTTTTATTTAGGTCAAACCAAAGTGGCTCCCACTGACTTTTTCAAAGCCAGATTTAGATGGGCCCTAAACGGCTAGAGTTCCGCACGGTTCCTCTTGGGGAGGAAACTGATATGGGGCCCTCCGAACAGGGAGATCATCTAATGATTTTATGGACACCATGGCAATGATGTTCATTCAGCCATGGAGTGCAAAAGAGCCACTATCGAAATAATCATGGGCTAAGTACTTATGGTCCATGTACGTAGCATATCACACATCCATACATCACATGCAAGAAATAAATTGATCCAATCAAATAGAATATTTGTAAAAACCTTAATTAATTAGATTAAATCAGTATCAGCTCAACAAAGCCCATAATGTTATCATATAACATTATCTAGGTACATGGGTTGTACTGCAAAAGGCAGTTCGACCCATGTAGCTAATTTAGGGCTGATTTAGTCATTATCATATTAAAATTCAGTTTTTACAGAGGTGGGCCGAATTAAAGATTGAAGTTGGCCATCAACTCTCTGGCCTGAATCGAATTAGGTTTAGAAAAACAAATCCCATCGAACCAACAATTCAGTCCAACCAGTTTAGACCAAACCTCGTGTAAATCGACCCAAGTTTTGGTGTCTAGTTCAAGATTTAATTCAAGAATAATGATCTAAAAATAAATTAATTCAAGTTATTCAAATTATCAAGAAACTAATATTAGAGGGCTGCACTGTGATTTTCTTGGACATCTTGCAAACCTGCAAAGAACAGTTAATCGCAGATTGTAGAATCAATATCTGCAAAATCACAGATCGCAGAACTTGTTTCTGCGAAAATTTCTTCTCCTTTGTTGCTGGTGTGCTGTCGTAGGCACCCAAAAGTAAAACCTATACTCCTAAAAATAAATGCAGTAGTGCGAGTAAGGATCTTCCCCACAAAGAGTATCTAACCTAGTTTGTGTGTCACATGAACAAAGATGGAGGGGGGTTGGATGTAACGAACCAAAAATAAAAAGAAAGAAAATCAGAATTAAAAAGAACGAAAATCAAATGAGAAACAATGCAATTCAGAGTACTGAAATTAATCAAAAGAATGAGTCTTGGTCTATGTCAACATTCACCATCAGAATTTCACTACTGCTCATCGATGCAAAGATATATCAATTCAGATTTTGAGTATTCATCGTAGGAATTATTTTCCTGCATCTCCCCAATCTCAGTTAATCAGAAAACAAGCGATCCTCTTAACCCTTACTACTGAACAACCCCTAAACAAGCGTTAAAGATTTAATCCAGCAGTAACCTTAAGCATTAGAGATTGATGAAGCTAAACAACACAAGCACAAGCAGTTGCATTTAATTCAGTCGAGTGTTCTTCCTAAGATCTAACAATTTCTGACGCAGCAAATCATTAAACCCTAGTTGCTTCGCAGATTAGAGGGATCAAACAATTATGGATCTGATATCTAACTATAGATTGCAATGAATAATAAACTAGTAGGCCTCCTAGCAATCAGACGAAACAATCATGAACATAAACATAGAAGAACATTCGATATTCAAAGTGTAAATCAAACAATAATAATCAAATTAGATCTCACAGTTTTGTTGATTCTAAGGCTTCCGTTTCCTTCAACCAAGTATTGGAGTTTAGCCACGCATGGTTCTGGTGAAAACTCAAGAAAGAATTGGAGAGGAAGAAGAGAGGGGCGGCAGCCTAGGTCTGATTATTTTCTTTCTTGTTTTCCTCTTCTTTTCTTTTCCTCTACTTCCCCCAAGAGAAGTCTACAAAATCTCCTAAAATTTCTCTCTAGATAACAGTCTCCAAGTCTGACTTATCAAGAAAAAATTCAAAAATAAGATAAAATAAAGTTCTAATGCAAGTGGGAGAGTGGTGATTTTGCGTATGAAAACTTGCAGGCTAAGGGATGTTTCCAGCACGTCAGTAGTGCGGTTACAGTTATTTCGGGCCCGATTTCGACCTCGATTCAGTCAGTATCTATCAAAACTCAGAACATGAAATTTGTAGATATTTTCCTTATCGTTTCAACGTATCTTGAATCATCTCAATCGGAGTTCGGATGAAAGAGTTATGCCTAAATTACGACGTGGTGCCGAAACTGTCCAGAATTACCCGATTAGCCTTGTTTTTCACTTAACGCCTTCATTTGTTCCCTAAATCAAAATATAAGAATAATAAGTGCATTTGGGCATCAAATAATTATAAAAGACTAAATATTAAGGGAGAAAAATATGATATTTTTCATTCTCATCAAATCCCCCCACACTTAGCTTTTGCTTGTCCTCGGGCAAAACTCGAATTCACTTTTCCAAAAACACCAAGGTTACAATGCCATCAATAGAGAACAACCAAGCTCTTCAATACTCATAACACATCATGAACAAACATTCTTAACAACTCTCAATTACTTAGTAAGCATTTTCACTCGAAGATGGAATAAACTAAATAGTAGATCCTCATGGAAATAAACACTCAACTCTCATGTTTGAAGGGTAGGTGTTTCGCTCAAATTCATTCCAATGAAAATGGTCTACCATAGGCTTGCATATCTTCTCATTCTCCACCACTAGGATCACATGCATAACACGAATCAAAAGGACTTTTCAAGGGTTGTAACGTGGCTTAGGATCAAGGTGGGGAATATTTGGGAATGTAGCTCAAAAGCAATCGAAACTAGTAGAGCAAAACTGAATCATCTGAAGCTCGAAAGTATAAGACATGTCAAACCAATCACTCCATTCAGAAACTTCTTCAATTTTGCTTTAATGCATTTAAAGCATGTAAAACTCCTGCATTGGAAAAGAGATCATTCAAATGAACACTTTTTGTTTACAGTAGGGAACAATTCTTCACAACAACTTCCACCTTTCTATGTATAAGCAGTCCCTTTTTTCTTGGAATTTTAGGAGGGGCATGGATAGTATGTAACATCAAAAGCAATTTCCTCCATTCCTTTCTTTCATCTTTACTTTTTTTTTCTTTCTTCCTCTTTTTTTTCTCTTTATTTTTGGTGTTTTTTTTTCAAAACATATCAACCATTGGAACTCACGAATTGAGAATGAAAACATGTTCCATTTCACCATTCACAACCATACCATGAATCCAAACACCTCCACACTTGAAACTTGCACATCCATACATATCATAATGATGAATAATGCTCCACTAGTTTTATGGCTTGGGTAAGGGTATTATTTTTTTTCTTGGGTCTAAAGCTTGTAACATGGGTTTGCAATGAACAACAAGGGTCAATAAAGTTCAAAGGGGTGCAACAAAGGGGATAATTTATCACAAGGTAGGCTACTTGGCTTATGTAGCTTATAACAAAAAGGGCTTTAATCATGTTCATGCATGCTTGTGTCAATATGATCTTGAAGAAAACCAAGGCAAGTTCTAGAAAAACAAATCCATGGAAGAATATCTCACATGAAAAAAAATAGTGGGACTGATGTGGATGTGTTAGTCCAAAGGCTCAAAATATCACCAGCTTTTGTCTACTAAATTTAGTCATACCATTCTCAAGGAAAATAACTAGATTAATTAATTCTAAGTTGGAAGATTACTTATCCAATCATGTTATGAACTTTTCAAGCTTAATTGAATCTTGCTCATGGCATACACAACCTAAAAAAAATATCATTGAAAACCACAAAAACAAGGAGCAAAACTATTTTTTTTTTCAAAAAAAATGCAGAATTAAAACACAACCTAATTAAAATTTTAAAACACAACCTAAATCCCCCCCACACACTTAAAACTTACATTGTCCCCAATGTAAGGTGAAATGCAAAGAAAAGACAAAAATAACTAAAACCTAAATGCGAAAACAAGTAGAAAAAGAAAAAACAAACTTCCTTGTTTTTTTTTTTTAATCAGCATAAATCGGCTCCTCAAGGTCCAATTGTTCCACATTCTCTACTTGGAAGCCTTCATAAAAATGTTTGAGTCTATGGCCATTCACCTTGAACGCTTTGGAAGTTGCTAGACTTTGAATTTCAACTGCACCATAAGGAAAAACATTAGTAACAACAAAGGGTCCAATCCAATGAGAATGCAACTTACCTAAAAACAGACAAAGCCGTGAATGATAAAGGACTTTTTGACCAACTTTAAACTCCTTCCTAGAGATCATTTTGTCATGAAAATCCTTCGTCCTTTCCTTGTAAATTCTTGCACTCTCATAGGCATCATTTTGAATCTCCTCCAACTCTTGTAGTTGTAACTTCCGGTGTTCTCCCCTTTCATCCATCATGGGTGGGTTCAAATCTGGAATAGGGGCTTGCAAAGCAGAGGGTAAAGGTCTCCTGTCAGAAATTGGCAACATAATATAAGGAACATTACCTGATTGTTGTAACTCCGGCGAATCATTCAATGCTGCAACAGTTTCCTACAAATCAGCATTCAACATTGACTCCTCTTTCTCAAGATGCTTACTAATGGAAATTTCCAATCTATCATTCTCATCAAGTTCAAAGACTTCCTGTGCCAAAGAATCAATCACATCAACAAAACAAATAGAATTATCATCAGCAGGATACTTCATGGCATCATAAATGTTAAACTTAACAATTTCACCATCAAATTCCATGGTGAGTGTGCCACTATGAACATCTATCTTAGTCTTTGAAGTCTTTAAGAATGGTCTCCCTAGCAAAATAGGAATGGTTTGATCACCATTATCCATATCAAGCACGTAGAAATCAATAGGGAAAACCAAGTCATTTACTCTCACAAGAACATCCTCAACTACACCCTTAGGATAGGCATTAGATCTATCAGCCAATTGAATCACAACACCAGTTTTATTCAAAGGTCCAAGTTTCAAAGAAGCATATATAGAATATGGCATGACATTGATAGAAGCTCCTAAGTCTAACATGGCCTTCTCTATTCTAGTGTTACCTATCGTGCAAGGGATAGTGAACATACCTGGATCTTTGCACTTTGCAGGGAGTTTTCTTTGAATGACTGCAGAAACATTCTCCCCTACTCTCACCTTCTCACATCCTTTCAATTTCTTTTTCCTCTTATGTGTATACAATTCTTTCAGGAATTTAGCATAACGAGGCACTTTTTAATAGCATCTAAAAGGAGAATATTTACCTCGCATCTACGAAAAGTCTCATAAAAATCTTTAAAATGCTCATCTTTTCTAGATCCTGCTAAAGCATGAGGAAAAGGAGGTACCGGTTTATAATCAGAAAGAGGTGGAAACTTACGCCTGGGTACTTCATCGTCATTGGGAATGATGTCCTTCTCCTTTTCTTGCTTCGACGATGCAAAGGCTACTCTTGCTGGAGCCTCAACCTCCTTACCACTTCTCAAAATGATTGCACTTGCATGTTCTTTTGGATTCATAACCGTTTGAGAGGGTAATTTCCCCGAACCTTGCGCCTCTAACCGACTAATTGCGGTCGCCATCTGGCCCATCTGATTGTCCAAACGTTGGATACTAGCCCTCGTCTCCTGCTGAAATTGCAAAGTGTTAGTGGCAAGAGATTTAACAATATCCTCTAAAGACATACCAGAATTGGAAGTTTGGGCTGGTTGTTGTCTAGGGGGGTGCGGCTAATATTGCTGGAAACTTGGGCAGTTTTGTGGATTCTCATATCTGAGATTGGGATGATCCTTCCATCCTGGATTATATGTGCTCAAATAGGGATCATACTTCCTCTATGGTTGCCCTGAAAAACCGCCTGCCGCATTCACTTGCTCAATGTGATCCTCTTGAAGAGTTGGGCACATATCGGTTGGATGCCCTACTACCGAACAAATCCCACAAGGCTTCACCGTTTGCATATTACCTACAGCCATTTGACGAACAAGAGAAGTTAGACTCGCAATTTGTTGTTCAAGGGAAGAGATATTTACCTCATTAGCATGCTTTGATGGAGGGTCAAGCCTATAGCCGAATTGTTGAGAATTGGCCGTTGTTAGACAGTGTATGCCCTTAGCTCCAATCAGAATGAGGTACCTTATGACATTTAATGTAAATGAATAAAGTACATATTTGATTCATGTTATTATGGTGTGTTTCTGTGTAAAACCCTTAAACTGGACACATAGGATAGATCTGGGGAGATTTATCCTGCCATGGCTGACACTGATGTGCCACCAAGTTGGTTGGGGTGGCTTTTCTCAGCTGCCAGGGTGAGACCTGAGGTACATGCAGTGTGGGTTTTCATGAAACCCTGAACCGGACCAGAATTCTAGTATTGCCTTGGACCTTGGAGATTGATGGGCAAAATTGGAATGCTACACCTGACCCCTAGACTCGATTATGATACTGCACTAGGTGTCGGATTGTGCTGTCTTTGATATGCCAATCAGTGAGATCCTTAGAGGGGGTCAAAACCTGGGTATGTTGGGACAGTCCGAGAATTCATTTGAGTGGGTGATCTAGTGACAGGATCAGCCCCTTTGTCGGACAAAGTGAATGATCGGGGATGCACTCTCTTTAATGGAAACCAAAATTGCTAGCAGTTGATTTCAATCGTTGAAATTTGTTTTGCAAAATATATTTATATAGAGATATACATATATATATATATATATATTATCGTTTCAAAATGTTTGCAAAAGGTTTTAATTCCCGAGATCCATGTGAGTAGAGAGTGCAACACTGTTCCTTGTAGTTGAGGGAGAGGTCCTCTCCTGTCAGGCAGTATTTGATCATTATGAGCTGAGAGGTTAAGTGTAAGATCATTGAGGGTAATACCTGATGGGATAATCTTGCATCTGCCCACAGTCCTTGGGTTTTTATAAGGTGGTTTGACCCAGGGACCACTTAGTGTAAGTGTTGGGCCCATTAAGAGCACATGGTGATGGACTCAGCGGTTCACTGTTTCCTACAGTGAATTCGACCAGGCCTTGTAACAAAGGCTAGGCTGAACCCATGTGGCTGATGTGTAGATCAATGTTTGGGTCCCACACCATACAAGGATACCCAATTGGGCAGCAATTTGGAGGATAAGTGAGCACATGGACTTAATAGGCCTAAAGACCAAATCAAACTGGTTTAATTTGATTAATTAAAGAGGGGCAGTTCGGGGATTTAGATCCGCAGATAGGATAGGGAGTTATCCCTATCCACTCAGAGAGTTCAGATCCAAATAAATATTTGGATTAGGAAACTCCTAATAAGATTAGGAGGGCTGATCTTTATCTGCAGATAAAATAAGGGTCTATCCTTATTTCTTAAAGAGAGACCAAATCCAAATAAGATTTGGATTAGAAAACTCCTAATTGGATTAGGAGGAGCTCTCTTTAAGGTTATAAATAGAAGAGGAGGGCGAACCCCAATTCACCCAAGCTAATTATAGATTCAAGAGAGAAGACAACTCTAGTAAGACTGACACCATTTTCTGCTCTTGCCTCCCTCTATTGCTGCCACCATTGCCAGTTCATTCTCCACCAGTAGGAGTGATCAAGAAGTGTTCTTGATATCAGTTTTTGGTGAAAAAATGATATGAAGTCATGCTCTCACACCCTCCATCGAATTCTTGCTGAAGAGTCCGGTTCTTGCTGAAGAACCACCTGCTGATTCTGCTCTACCCTATGCTGTGTCATCTTCAGTGGAAGCAGTCTTTGGTGTTTTCCCTAGGCGTGAACACCTCCGTTCGGATAGGCCTTGTAACAAAGGCTGGGCCGAACCTATGTGGCTGATGTGTAGATGAATGCTTGGGTCCCACGCCATACAAAGAAGCCCAACTGGGCAGCAGTTGGAAACTTATTGAGCATTGTTTTTCTTAATGGGCCTAAAAGCCCATTTCGACCTGGGCTGATGATCACCCACTTAAGGGGGCGTATCTGCAGATGGGATTAAGATTAACCTCCTGATGAGATCAGGAGTGGGCTTATCTAATCCAAATACAGATTTGGAATGGGATAACTCTTAATAGGATTAGGAGGTTTTTTAATCACTAAGAAAGGAGGAAACACTAATCTAGAATTACAAGAATTTGACCTAGGGTTTTACAGTTACTTCTTCTGCAATCCGAGATAGGATTTAATTTAGTCGAGTATTCTTCCTATGATCTAACAATTTCTGACGCAGCAAATCATTAAACCCTAGTTGCTTTGCAGATTAGAGGGATCAAACAATTACGGATCTGATATCTAACCTAGCAGTAGATTGCAACGAATAATAAAATAGTAGGCCTCCTAGCAATCAGACAAAACAATCATGAACATAAACATAGAAGAACATTCAATATTCAAAGTGTAAATAAAACAATAATAATCAAATTAGATCTCACAGTTTTGTTGATTCTGAGGCTTCTGTTTCCTTCAACCAAGTATCAGAGTTTAGCCAGGCATGGTCATGGTGAAAACTCAAGAAAGAATTGGAGAGGAAGAAGAGAGGGGCGGCAGCCTAGGTCTGATTATTTCCTTTCTTGTTTTCCTCTTCATTTCTTTTCCTCTACTTCCCCCAAGAGAAGCCTACAAAATCTTCTAAAATTTCTCTCTAGATAACAGTCTCCAAGTCTGACTTATCAAGAAAAAATTCAAAAATAAGATAAAATAAAGTTCTAATGCAAGTGGGAGAGTGGTGATTTCGCGTATGAAAACTTGCAGGCTAAGGAATGTTTCCAGCACTTCAGCAGTGCGGTTGCAGCTATTTCGGACCCGATTTCGACCTCGATGCAGTTAGTATCTATCAAAACTCAAAACACGAAAGTTGTATAGTTTTTCCTTATAGTTCCAACGTATCTTAAATCATCTCAATCGGAGTTCTTATGAAAGAGTTATGCCCAAATTACGACACGGTGGCGAATAAGCATAAAAGACTAAATATTAAGGGAGAAAAATATGATATTTTTCATTCTCATCAGTTGCGCACTCCAGCAATCTCCAAATGGAAATAAAATAGAAAAACCTAATTTTTCTATTATTGCATAACATCAAATTCCTATACAATTTGTCTAAAAATAAAAAAAAAAAATTATTTACAGACCAGAATTGAATAGAATAGAAATTTCAAGGTATGCCGACCTTGGCACCATAAAGATACGATCTCCATCACATGTGCAACTCAAATTATTATGGCTATCCTAATAAATCTAAGGTATCGATGACCAATTGATTAAATCCAAACCCTTGAATCAGAATTCAGTAAGACTGATTTCCTTAAGTTGATATTGCTCTCTTGATTCTTTTTTAATTTTAATTATTTAATTTTCCCACTCTTTATACTGCACACTCGGCTGAGAAATTATTTCCCTAGCTCCCTGTGGGATTTGACCTAGTACCACTACTACTACAAATTTATTGTGGGACTAGCATTAATTTTGAGGGCTTCGACAACCCGTCATTAAGTAACGAGCTCGTAGGATAGCTCGCTACATTATAGCTCGATACAGCACGAGCTCGAGAACCCCAGTATGCTGAAAGGGAATACTCCAAGACAATTCTATCCCAACTCGTGAGCTGAGAGAACCAGCTCGCTCCAATACTTAGGCAAGAAGACTGCCCCAAAGGCAACCTCAAGCAGAATCACCTCGGGACCCATCCAAGAGCTCCCTACAAGGCAGCTCTTTAAGCGACGCGGAGTTCTCAACAAGCTTCTTATCTGACAAGACCATACCCGTCAGACTGCATCACGTCTCCTTGCTGACGGTGCAGTCTCTGCCAACCCAGTAGACTGCACCCATGTCCCTCGATAGGTGGTGGCATGTCTGTCTCTTTCGGGTATGTGTCTCTCATCCGATTGGGCAGTACCCTACAATAGTTACCTGCGCAGCCCTGGCAAATAACGGCTGCGACAGAGAGCCAGTGGCGGTTACACCCGTTTTGACAAGAACACCTGTGTTTAAACACCCCAGGGTCAAAGGGGCGAAGGTATCTTGCATCTTGTATTTTGAGTTAATCTCAAACTTTCATTGATCTTGCGCTACCCGCACACTTAGCTCTCTCTGCATTCCTTACCGCTTTCTCAGGTGTTCTAACTTAAGCATCGGAGTATTCCCACCGAGCAAGTCCGCTAGGGAATCCTTCACCGTCTTCTTCTCAGGTACCGTCTGTCACCAGCTAGGAGCCAGTCGACTGCCAGCTAGGAGTGCCTGGATTGCGCAACATCATTTGGCGTCATCTGTGAGAACGCTTCAAAAAGCCTTCCTCTAATCTCCACAACTCCTTCTCAAAAAATTAGCATTCATGGCTTCCTCTAGTAATGTCGGACGTGGTGCTGACCGGAAGGCCTCTAGGGAACAACCTCAGGTCCCCACTATCTGCATCGGACAGTTCACCGTCCCCCTCTCCGCGGACGGAAATCCCAGCTTGAACGTGCCTCACACAGTGGCACCTGTGAACGCTTCACTCTCTTCCGCGGTTGGAGCAACCTTTACTGAACCTTCCGTTGTTCCCCTAGTGAGCAACCAAAACCAGCTTGAAGACCTGGTGCAGTGCATGCGAGCCATGCAGACTCAAATGCAACAGTTCCAGTAGTTTCAACTCTACCAGCAGCAAGTGTTGCATCAAGTTTCTCAGTACCAGTACCAACAGCAGTTCCCTTCACTACCTCAGGCCCAGTAGTCGCGTCCCCCTCGGCATCCGGCCTCGAAGCAAGCCGAGCCCTGTCACCGGAGCGAACGTCCTTGCTGGGGAGAGGCCTCTCAAACCCAAAATCCTTCCAAAAGCCAAGCCTCATCCCATGGCAGGAAGGAGAGACCAATCACCCCCACCTCACAGCCTGTAGGCAGGTCGGGGGCCTCTCAGCCGGTTAGGTCTGCATCACCTCAGCACTCTCAGTTTGAGCTCCCGCTCGCAGAAAACCAGCTTGAGGTCCTAGCCGCAGATTACAGGCAGGGCCCTTCAGTTCACAACTATCATCAGCAATCCGAGCCCATCGAGCTCAGCAATACTGAAGCCAGCAACACCAACGCCGAGCTGACGAAGCAACAGCGGAGGCACCGACGAGCTTGCCGAACCGCCACCCGTGTCCTGCCCGAGCTCAAGGGTAAGGAGGAGGTAAGCTCAGATGAAGTAAAAGCTACTCCTCTCCTGTCGGTCCCTTCGCCTCTGTCATCAGAACTTCTTGCAGTCCCTATGCCGAAAGATTTCAAGCTCCCGCCCCTGGATAAGTACGACGGATCCTTCGATCCGAACGACCATGTGGACGCCTTCTAGTCCCAGATGCACCTGGCAAGGACCAGTGAATCCTGTATGTGCGTGGCTTTCTCCACCACCTTCAAAGGGGTGGCCCGCACATGGTACCGAAACCTTGCGCCCGGATCGATAAGAAGCTGGCACAGTTCGTACAAGTCTTCACCTCCCACTTTGTCACCAGAAAGAGGTGACCAAGAACTCAAGAGAGCCTCCTTGGCATAGTCCAGAAGGAAGGGGAGTCCATTTGGAGTTACATCAAGCGGTTCAATGATGCTTGTTTGCAAATACCTGACCTGGACCCCACAGTTCATCTCACCGCGGCCAAGCGAGGCATCACTCATAAAGAATTCAAGTGGCATGTGGTAGTTAACCAGCCCAAGACTGTAACCGAGCTCCTCAAGCTCACAGATCAGTTTATAGGGACAAAGGAGGAAATCAACCAGAAGCACGCAAGTGCACCCAAAAAGAGAAAAAGGGAAGGCGAGTCCTCGATTCAAGGGGACGGTAAAAAGAAAAAATACCCAGCTCGGGGGGCAAGGCCGAGTCAGCCTTTCCGAGCTCCAGCAGCAAAAAGAATGGATTATACACCCCTGAACGCGAAGCAGGCCGAGATCCTTATGGCAATCAAGGACGCCCCGTATGTGAAGTGGCCACCTCGGTTGAAGGCCGATCCTAGTGTAAGGAATAAAAATTTGTATTGTAGTTTCCCTAAAGATCACGGTCATAGCACCGAAATTTGTAAAAACCTCCGCGACGAGATAGAGGAGCTCATCTGTCATGGATACTTGAAAAATTTTGTACAAAATAATAATAATAAAGCAGGTCAGCAAGGGGAGTAGAATAGAGATGCTCCCGAATCCAGCAGGCAAGCAGAGCAACCGCAGAGGCAGCCCCCGGAAGAGAAACTAGTTCGGGGGACTATCGATGTAATCGTTGGAGGTTCAATTGTCATGGGCTGTACCACAGCTATAGCTCGAACATCAGCTCGCGAGGCCGCTAGGGAAGAACATAACCCACCGAAGTGGCCAAGGACGGAAGATCCAATCTTCTTCACGGAGGACGACGTGGCGGGGTCCACTACCCCCATGGTGACGCGCTCATTATAAAGATAAAGATCAACGACTTTGAAGTCAGGTGTGTCCTTGTCGACTCCGGCAGCTCAGCAGATATCCTTTTCAAAATAGCATTCGACTAGCTCCAGCTCCAAGAAAGTGACCTGAAGCCCGCGAACACTCCCCTGGTAGGCTTCAGCGGAGAGGAAGTTAGACCCCTGGGAAGGATTACAGTACCTGTGGAAGTTGGCACCTGGCCTAGCATTGTGAGGCTTAACCACGACTTCTTAGTAGTCGCAACCCCCTCCCCGTAAAATGCCATAGTAGGTCGGTCGATCACCCACGCCCTACGTGCAGTGGTCTCCACTTACTACTTGGCGATAAAGTTCCCCACGGACTTCGGAATCGGGATAGCGCGAGGTGACCAGCTTGAGTCTCGCAAGTGCTACGTCGCCACCCTCAAAGGGAAAGACAAGGTGGCCGACGACCTCGAGCTGGAGCGACCTACGGAGCAGTGCGAGGAGCGAGCTGCGCCCATAGAAGAGACTGTCTCCATCACGGCATCAGCAGAGGATCCAGCTCGGACACTTCAGATCAGCGCTTCCATAGAAGAGCCCCTACGATCTCAATTGGTACACTTCTTACTTGAAAATTTAGATGTTTTTGCATGGTCCGCGGTAGAGATGCCCGGCATAGACCCCAACATCATAACTCACAAGCTTAATATTGATCCTGTAGTTAGGCCCGTTAGATAGAAGAAACACAACTTAGCCGCAGAGCGATGCAGGGCAATCGACGAGGAGGTCGGGAAGTTCCTCGCAGCCAACTTTATTAGGGAAGTCCACTACCCGA
Source organism: Nelumbo nucifera (assembly GCF_055504915.1). Classification (NCBI taxonomy): domain Eukaryota; kingdom Viridiplantae; phylum Streptophyta; class Magnoliopsida; order Proteales; family Nelumbonaceae; genus Nelumbo; species Nelumbo nucifera. Next base: position 68,717,615 of record NC_142652.1, read on the forward strand.
GCTGGGTGGCCAACCCTGTTCTGGTAAAAAAGGCTAATGGTAAATGGTGCATGTGTCGACTACACCGACCTGAATCGAGCTTTCCCAAAGGACTGCTTCCCACTCCCCAGGATCGACCGTCTGGGGGATGCGACCTCAGGGCACGAGTTGCTAACCTTCCTAGATGCCTATTCGGGCTACAACCAGATCAGGATGGACCCAGCTGATGAGGAAAAGACTGCCTTTATATCCGAGCTCAGCTTGTACTATTACAAGGTCATGCCCTTCGGGTTGAAAAATGTTGGGGCAACCTTTTAGCGACTTGTGAATAAATTGTTTGAGCCATTGATTGGCAGAAAAATAGAATGCAATGTAGATGACATGGTTATCAAGACCCAATTTTCGCATGATTTAATACATGACTTGCATTCAGTTTTCAAAATTTTGCGTAAATTTAACATGAAATTGAACCCCAATAAGTGTGTCTTCGGTGTTACCTCGGGTAAATTCCTAGGTACATCCTTAACCGGAATGGCATTGAAGCCAACCTGGACAAAATAAAGGCCATCCTAGACAGGAGACCACCCCGAAAAATGAAGGAGGCTCAGAGGCTGAATGGCCGAATAGTTGCTCTGAGTCACTTCATGTCCAAGTCGGCAGACCGCTGCCTACCTTTCTTCAAGGAAATTAAGAGCAAAGGTTTTGAGTGGACTGAAGAATGCCAGCTTGCATTTGACGAGCTCAAAAAGTACCTCGCAAGTATACCGGTCTTAACCCGGCCCGAGGAGGGCGATGTTTTAGAGTTGTACCTCTCGGCAAGTGACGAGGTGGTCAGCTCGGTACTGATAAAAGAGGTAGATCGGGTCCAACGACCTATCTACTATGTTAGTAAAGTATTGTAGGAAGTAGAGACAAGATATCCAGAGATAGAAAAGTTGGCCTATGCACTAGTTATTGCAGCCCGGAAGCTCCGTCCATACTTCCAAGATCACACTGTCATCGTCCTCACCAACAAACCTCTAAGGCAAGTTCTACTCAAGCTCAAGGTCTCCGGTAGACTGACGAAGTGGAACGTTGAGCTCAGCGAGTACAATCTCCAATACAAGCCGCGAATTGCTATCAAGGCCCAAGCCTTAGCAGACTTCATCGCGGAATGCACTTTCAGCTCTGAAGTCCCCAGGCCGGTCGAGCACGAGGCCCCCAGCTCGGGCGATCCCGAAGCTCCTAGGCCGGTTGAGCTCGAGCACCATGAAGTAGCAACCAGTGCGGCATCTCTCCTAGTTAGGCCAAGCGCGAACTAGGATGAGGAGCCCTGGATACTTCACGTAGATGGCTCCTCAAACCAGCAAGGCAACGGAGTCGGAACCGTTCTATACGACCCAAGCGGTACGAAACTAGAGTATGCACTACGCTTTGAATTTGCGGCATCCAACAATGAATCGAAGTATGAGGTGTTAAGCGAATACGAAGCTCGCGAACCAACTATGATTGCCTACTTAGCCAAAGTAAGAGAGACTCTGCTCAACTTCCAGTCACACTTCATCAAGCAAATCCCGAGATTGGAGAACGCTGAGGCCGACGCCCTGTCCCGGTTAGCCAGCACCAGTGATAATACCATGAGAACCGTGTACATAGAGAACCTGCCTCGGCCTAGCATTCTCGGGGGGGGCAGAGGAGGTCACTCCTGTCGTTCAAGCAGAGTCAAGCTGGATTGATCCGCTCGCGAGCTTCCTGGTACACGGGACCCTCCCTGCAGACCGCAATGCCGCTAGAAGGGTAGAGCGTCAGGCGGCCAAATACGTCATGATAGACGAATGGCTGTACCAAAGATCTTACACGCTCCCCTACCTGCGCTGCTTGCGACCTTCCGAAGCCGAGCTCGTGCTCTGTGACACTAATGAGGGCCTATGCGGCGGACACTTGGGGGGCAGGGCCCTCGCCCAAAAATGCTACGATAGGGGAACTACTGGCCAACAATGAAAGCAGATGCGATCGAGCTCGTCAGAAAGTGTGACAAGTGCCAAAAGCATGCCAATATCCACCATCAGCCCGCTACCGACCTCAAGTATCTCGCCAGCCCGTGGACTTTCGCACAATGGGGGATCGATATACTCAGACCGTTTCCACCAGCGACGGGCCAGAGGAGGTTCTTAGTGGTAGCAATTGATTATTTCACCAAGTTGGTAGAAGCTGAACCTCTCATAACAATCACAGCTCGGAACATACAAACTTCTTTTAGAAAAATATAGTGTGCTGCTTCGGGTTACCTCGGGTACTGATTTCTGATAACGGTAAGCAGTTCGACGACATTAAATTTCAGAACTAGTGCCAAGACATGGGAATTCGGTAGAACTTTACCTCAGTCACACACCCTCAAGAAAATGGTCAAGCGGAAGTCATAAACAGAGCTATCCTCCACGAACTGAAGGCACGGGTAGACCGAGGTAAGGGGCTATGGCCAGACGAGCTACCCAATGTTCTATGGGCTTATCGGACCACAGTGAAGACCACCACAAGAGAAACTCCCTTCAACCTCACCTACGGTACTGAAGCAGTCATCCCAGCCGAGATCGAGGTTCCCTCGCTACGACTAGAAGCGTATGATGATAAGGCAAATGAAGACGAGCTACGCACTAACGTCGACCTCCTTGACGAAGTACGGGACCTCGCATATATTAGGACCATGGCCTAACAGTAGAGAGTAGTTCGGTACTATAATGCCAGGGTCAAGAAGCGGAACCTCCGCGTCGGTGACCTGGTCCTTCGCAAAGTTATGGTGCCTGAGCCCGGTGTTGGTAAGCTTGGGCCAAATTGGGAAGGACCCTACCGAGTAAAGTGAGTGCTCGGGGAAGGAACACATGAGCTCGAAACCCTAGAAGGTAAACAAGTACCTCGGGTATGGAGTATTGTCAACTTAAGGCAAGATTACCTATAACTACTGAATAGACCACGAGTCACTCTCAGAGCCTAAGGGCCAAAATGTCGAGCTAATGCATACCTCGGTGTGATAAGACCCAGTCGCCTCTGGCATGGGTGAACTATTGAGTAGACCACGAGTCACTCTCAGAGCCTAAGGGCCAAAATTCCAAGCTAACGCAGACCTCGGAGCGATAAGACCCAGTCACCTCTATGGCATGGGCGAACTACTAAGTAGACTATGAGTCACTCCCTCAGCCTAAGGGCTAAGACGCCGAGCTAACTAAGACCTCGGCACTGTGAAATACCTAACCGTTTCATCGGCAATGGCTAAGTATTAATACCAAAAAAATAGGCAGCTTGGGCATGAGCCCTAGGAAGCGTAGATCGCCCCGGTATACTAGTTGAACTCGATAAGGAACAGCTCGGGGTAACAACTACCGAAAGATCCTACTCCGTACGTGTAGCTCTAACAGCTCGAGTGATAAAATCGCTTTGGCAGAAAGTAAAGAGCACAGAATACTTAGCAGAAAAAGATAAGACATTTCATTACTAATTTCTATAAACAAAAAACCGGGCTTAACAGCTCGGGAAAAGTTCAATAGAAAACAAATAAAAAGTGGGGCCCAACCGCCCAAGAGAGTTAATCAAAAAAAAGATATTTAAAACTGGGTTCTAACACCTGGGAACCACCAGAATGCATTCAGAAAAAGAAAACAGAAGAGCACCAACCAGCCTCAGGGATCCACTGCCTCCACATCCTCATCATCCTCCAGAGAGTCAGGCTCCTCCTCCTCTGCTAGGTCTGCCGTCTCTTGATCCAGACCCTTCATTGTTATGCCGTCAAGGTTGAGCCCGGAGAACTTCTTTCAAACCAGCCAGCGGTAGAGTTCAAATCCAAAATGGTAGGAGCTCGAGCCATACTCCACCTGGAGGTCGTGGTACTCCTGGGAGTCTTTGAAGTCCCACACCGCCTTAGCTCGCTCAGCCTCCACCAAGGTGTCAAAGTTCCGAGTCCGATCCTGAAGCGTGGACTCCAAGTCCCAGACCTGCTGGCGAAGAAGCTCCCTCTCCGCTGCACCCTCAATGACTCCTCCCGGTAGCGAGCGCTCTCCTTAGATAGTCGGGCGATCTGCGCCTCTTGGTCCCGGACGAGCAGCTCCTGGGCCTCGCTCCCCTTTCAAGCCTGAAGGACCTCACCTCGAGCCCGGTCGAGCTCGCCCTGGAGCTTCTGCACGGTTGACCTCTGAGCGAGAGCATCACCGAAATGAATATGGTCTAGAGGGTTATGGCATGGATGGCGGAGTTCACCTGCCAACAAAAGGTCAAGGTCAAAAAAAAAGGGAGAAGAAAGGAAAAGAAGAAAAAAGTAGTCACTTACCACTAAGCAGTGAGTGGAGGCTAGCCTGGCAAGCTGCTTAGGGTCCATCCCTCCCCAACTGGTGACCTCCTCGTGGAAGACCGCCTTTTGGCTCCTTCACGAAGACACAGTGAAGTCAGTGATGCTTTCCCACCCCCCGGTGGGAAACCACGGGAAAGCGAAAGGGTGGGACTGCTCAGGCGGAGGGAACTGCCCTTGCACCAGGAGCTCGGGCTCTTCTGCGCCACCTTCCATAGCTACTCCCTCGAACGGGACGGGTGGGACCTCAGGCGGTGGAGAAACGAAGGCTGGATCAGCAGCCTCAAACTCAGCGCTCCCGGAAGTGGAAGCTCAGTCAGGGCGAGACCTCTTCGCCCTGCGCTTCTGGTTGCGGGACAGAAAGCGGCGTGCGTCTACACCAGACATGATGGCTGCCAAAAAAAATCACAAGGCATTAGTCCCATAAAAAAAAAAAACTTTCTACAAGGCATTGCGCGACCTAAAAGGCAACCTACCAGGGCTCAGGCCGGCCTACGCGAGCTTGTCCTCGGTCAAGTAGTCCGACCAATGGAAGCCAATTGCTGCCTAGGATTGCAGTGTTTCCCGAACTTTGGGATCCAAGTCAACACCCGAATCCTAGATGGCAGCCCTCCAGTGAGTTGGGAAGGGTCACCCTTCGGGGTTATGAACTACAAAATAGTCCCGCTTCCAGGCTAGGATCCTGTTCAGCAGCTTGTGCAGGAGCTTAAAGCCGGGACGGGGAGAAAAATAATAGGAATGCCTTTCTGGAGGCGCTCTGGGAAAATCATTCTTGATGGAGAGGATGAAGGAGAAGATGTCAGGGTTAAGGGGAAGACAATATTCATAAAATAAAGAGATAGTCCCAACTACATTTCGGATTGAGTTGGGGTGAAGCTAGTAAATAGTAACATTGAAGTGGTTCAAAACCTCCACTATCAGAGGATGTAGAGGAAGACGGAGGCCAGCGATGAGCTATTCCTGGAAGATCACTATCTCGTCGGGACCGTGCTTCCAAGGATAGTCATCGGAAGGGAGACTGTAGACGAGGTCTCTGGGAAGGTTAAACTGAAGAACCAAAGTCCTAAGTCTCTCCATCTACATGAAAGAAGGACCAAAGCTGTCCGGCTCCCTACCCCTAGAGGTGGAAGCTGTCTCGCCAGAGGCCTCACAAGCCTCCGGGGCCTGCCCCCAAGCTCCCCTTGAGCTCGAGGGGGCGTCATCCTGGTCACCGCCCCGAGGAAAGTTATTGTACAGGTACCCAAAAATACTGACAAAGTGATAAGACTCACCAGGGAAAACTGAACCAGAAAGACAGTGTGAACGAAAGAAGAGCTTGAGCAGCTAGGTGAAGGCGTGACCTAAGAATCCGTAGGCAAGGCAAGTTGGCATGAAGGAAATGAGGCATGGGGCCCTCCTATTTATAGCCACTGTGCCCACAAAATGAACGGCCTAGATTAAGGAAAATCTGACAGTTCACAGCCAAGCTGACCGTACGTCTCCTGAAACCGAAATGTGACTGGCTGCACGTCTTTCGGAGGTGAGAGCCATTTTGGCGCGCTTTTTGGCATTCGAAAAGTCCTGACATCCACATGTGTATTTGTAATTGGTCAATCAAGTTTGAATTTTAGGTCAAATCCACCCGTCACACTCCATGAACTCCTCGCCCTAGAGTATAATCCTTAGCTCAAGGAGTGGGGGGCAATTGATGGAGGGTGATTTGACCGGACCTCCTGAGAAGGTGACATGTGAACATGACTCGGCATAAGCAACAACTCAGCATAACAGCCTGGCTGCGACTAAGTAACGAGCTCGCAGGACAGAATGCTACATTACAGCTCGCCACAGAATGAGCTTGCGACAGCGCGAGCTCGAGAACCCTAGTATGCTGAAAGGGAATACTCCAAGACAAGTCTACCCCAACTCATGAGCTGAGAGAACCAGCTTGCTCCAATACTTAGGCAAGAAAAATGCCCCAAAGGCAACCTCGGGCGGAATCACCTCGGGATCCATCCAGAAGCTCCCTACAAGGCAGCTCGCTATGGGATAGCTTGCTATAGGGCAGCTCGCTGTTAAGCGACACGGAGTTCTCAGGAAGCTTCTTATCAAACAAGATTGTACCCATCAGACTGCATCACGTCTCCTCACTGACGGCGCAGTCCCTGCCAACCCAGCAGACTGCACCCACGTCCCTCGACAGGTGGTGGCGTGTCTGTCCCTTCCGGGTACGTGTCTCTCATCTGATTGGGTAGTACCCTGCAACAGTTACCTGCGCAGCCCAGGCAAATAACGGTTGCGATAGAGAGCCAGTGGCGGTTACGCCCGTTTTGATAAGAACACCTGCGTTTAAAGGCCCCAGGGTCAAAGGGGTGAATGTATCTTGCATCTTGTATTTTGAGTTAATCTCAAACTTTCATTGATCTTGCGCTACCCGCACTCTTAGCTCTCTCTACATTCCTTACCGCTTTCTCAGGTGTTCTAACTTAAGCATCAGAGTATTCCCACCAGGCATGTCCCCCGGGAATCCTTCACCATCTTCTTCTCAGGTACCATCCATCGCCAGGTAGGAGCCAGTCGACTGCCAGCTAGGAGTGCCCGGATTGCGCAGCATCAGGTAAACTTGCTGAATCGGTTCTGCTAGTATTTTCATGAAGCACTTCTTCTCATTATTAAAGGTGGTTTGATCCAAGAATACTTAGGATAATTTGCTAATTAGGAGTTAAGTTTTTCCTTGTTTAACCTATCGGATTGTCAGAAAAGAAAAGGCTGATTCAGTACTAGTAGTTGTTGGGTTATTCCCTATGGGAATGATACTCTACTCATTATTATATTACTTGATCGGCTAGTGCACTTGCTAGTGTAATCTAATGCATCACCTACCTTTTGGTTTCAGATCTGGTCCGGTTTGGTTTCAAGATTGATCCTTGAAAATGCAGTTTTCTAAAATAGAGAATGTGATTCCCACATGGGAGAGAGAGAAATTTTTGAAATTTTGCCAAACCTTCCTGCAGGGTCCAGCCATCCATATGATGGATCTCTCATCCCTTCAAATCAAACCGCTCTAGAAAAGCTATAGCCACTTGGTTCCAAGTCTTCTTCTTATTTACTTCAAGTGATGCGAACCATGCTAGTGCTTCACACTTCAAACTCCATTGGAAAAGCTGAACGAGGATCTTCTCATATGGTCCAAGCTAAAACATCTCCCCACAATATGTGCTCAGATGCACTCTAGGGAAACCTTTTCTGTCATACTTATCAAACTCCAAGATTTTCACACCTTTTGGTAATTCTAACCTCGGATATATGCACAACTTACTGAAATCTGGCATAGGAGGGGATTAAATATGCTTTAATTTATGTAGATCTTGCTTTAACTTGGCTATATCTTCACATATGAGAACTACACTTTGTGGCAATGTTGTTCTTGTTGAATGTTGGTATTGATCACCCATCTCAATGTATGATTCCCTAGGATTCTCTGATCTCGACCATATGATGTACTACGAATCCGATGTCTTAACCTTATTGGAACTAGATGCCATGGTCTTGAGGAAACTTCTCTGGTTTATAAATGTGATTGGAAATTTCATCTTTTATTATTTTTTGTTTGTTTTTTTTGCTCTTTTTGCTTTATTTGCTCTTTTTGGTTTTTATTAAAAATTGGACAATCAAAGGGAAGAAGAAGAAAGGGAAAACTTTAAAAAAGAGCCTAAAGTGAACCAATTTGTAGTCCCCTTTCCTACTGCACTCACAGTCGGGCCGTCATGGAAAAATAAAGAGATTCGCAATGAGGAGATCAGGGAACTTTTCAAACAAGTATACATTAACATCCCGCTCCTCGATGTGATTCAACATGTCCCGACTTATGCAAAGTTTCTAAAAGAGCTATGCACCCAAAAGAGGGAGCCACGATCGGCCCCACAAAAAGTGATGCTCTCAGCAGATGTGAGTGTGGTCCTCCTGAACCAACTTCCCCGAAAAATGAAAAACACAGGTGCTCCTCTTATTAGCTGTATAATTTCTGGAATCACCTTTGATAGGGCCCTATTGGATCTAGGCGCTAGTGTGAACCTGCTTCTGTCCATTATTTATGAAAGGTTCAAGGTCGACGAGTTGAAACCTACCCTAGTAATTCGGCAACTCGCTGATTGGTCGGTCAACACTCCTCAAGGTGTCATCGAGGATGTCATTGTTAGGATAGAAAACCGTTATTTCCCTGTAGATTTCATTGTCCTAGACATGACCCCAATCGAAGAACTGAACTACAACCCGATAATCTTAGGAGAGCCATTTTTAGCAATGGCTAATGCAAATATCAATTGTAAACCAGGGGAAATGAACAGTGAAAGTGAGTATGAGAGTTTGGATGGGAAAGTGGACAAAGTGGACAATCGCATGAATGACCTACCTACCCCTTCGTTATCCCGATCCAGTCCAGGTTGGTATGAAAGTGAGTATGAGAGTTTGGATGGGAAAGATGAAAAGTTGTGTCTGGCTGAAAATGTTAAACTTAGCACTAGTTGGGAGGCAACCCAACGTAATTTTTTCAGTTAATCTTAGGATTAGAGTTTTTTTATTTTATTTTCTTGATTCAAGACCAGGTGGCATACCTTGAACCCCTCAGGAAAATCCTACTCATTATTCCCTTTGGTCCAAATCTTCTTTGCATCATTGTAGTCATGCCATTAGGGACAATGGAATTTAAGTTGGGGGTGAGGAAAGAGAGAGAAAAATTGAAAAAAAAATTGTGAATCTATGCCCTTAAAGATGGAGAATTAAAATTTCACTGAAATTTTTAAAATTTTTCATTAAAAGAGATTCCCAAACAGAAAAACTTAAGGAAACTGATTAAAGAATATTGAATTCTGTAGAAATTGGTAGCAAGTGATAGGAGTCAAAAATTTCCCTTGTTTGAATATTGTCGAAACCGTTTAGAAATTAGAAAATACTCCCAAGTTTGCCCATATCAAGATATGAAAAGAAAGATTGAGAAATTAGACAAAATTCTTCAAATTGTTAAGAGACAGTGGACTACCCTGAACAGTGTGTTAGATAGTTTTGTATGCCCTTAGCTCCAATCAGTTTTGATGTACTTTTGACATTTAGTGTAAATGAATAAAGTGCGTGTTTGATTCATGTTGTGTAGTATGTTTCTATGTAAGACCCATAAACTGGACACTTAATGAGACTCGTGTTAGTTTAGAATGTTCATAGTCGTTGGATAAGTCTGGGGAGATTTATCCTGCCAAGGTGATGAGACTAAAAAGTACCCTACTTTTATCCCCAAATATTCACTCTTTTTCAATATTTTAGCACTTAATTGGACTCATTACTCTTGTACTTCGATTCAGGGCAAGCTAAAAGGCGATTGGAAAAAAACAAGGCTAATCGGATGATTTTGCACAGTTTCGGAACCATTAAGTAATCTAGGTATAACTCTCTATTCCGGACTCCAGTTTGGATAATTCAAGATGCACTAGAAATATGAGGGATAGGGCCACAACTTTTATGTTTTGGGATTTGACAGATTCGGTTCGAATCGAAGACGAAATCGGGCCTAAATTCGGAGCAAGTTCGCAGCAAAACCCATTTCACAGCTGAAGCCCAATTCGCAGAAGAGCCTTGTAGCAGCCGAAGTTATTAAAGCAGCCCAACTCGAATTCAAGAGCCAAGAGTCCCAATTTCGAATGTAATCTCCAGAAAGAGAGTCTTATCAGATTTAAGTTTTGAATGTAATCCTAGAAAGATAAGATGAATGAGATTAGATCACTAGGTAAGAGATAGGATAGGATTAGTTCAAAACATATCAGGACTTTCTTAATTGAGGTTTTAATCTCCTAAAAGGAGTTGGAAAACAGCCCTCTCCCTCAGCTATATAAAGGGGGGGCGGACTAGCTTTAAGCATCAATCAAAAAATCCATCAATCAAGCATCAAGCAACTCGATCAATCAAGAAAGATCAGTTCGGCCTTCTCAGAAGCAGAGCATGGAGGATTCGAAAATCATGAGCAGTTAAACTTTTCTTTTCTGGTTCAAGGGAGGATGTTCGATTGTGTCATCGTAAGGTTCAGTAATTAATTCACGTTCTTGCTTTTTAATTCAAGTATTTGTTGATTCTTGTGCTTATTCTCTATGGATGTTAATGTTAATTAGTCTGACAAATTAATTAATATTGATTTTCCTACTGCTATCCATGGTTCGGTGATCCGTAATTGTCACGAATAGTGGTACAAGTAGCAATTAGGTTAATATCTTTCTGGGTCAATTGTTCATGACAGCCTTTGACCAATGTATTGACATGTTTTAACCTAAAGGGAATCAATGGAACAAGATTCGATAATTGCAGCTATCTCAATTATTGTTATTTTGGTTTAACTGTTTTCACAAAGTTTAATGCTATCACTAGTTAATATGGAGCGCTATCGTACTCAGTCAATTAGTGATAAGTGTTGATCGAATGTTGGGTTTGGTCAGCTGATTTAGGAAAACACAAGGTTTATTATGGCTATCCTAATAAATCTAAGGTTAAATGCTTGAGTTGCAAGACTGCCGAAGTCTACCTAGGATCGATGACCAATTGATTAAATCCGAACCCTTGAATCAGAATTAGATAACACTGATTTCTCTTAAGTTGATATTGCTCTCTTGATTCTTTTTTGAATTTTAATTATTTAATTTTCCCACTATTTATATTGCACACTCGGCTGAGAAATTATTTCCCTAGGTCCCTGTGGGATTCGACCTAGTACCACTACTACTACAAATTTATTGTGGAACTAGCATTAATTTTGAGGGCTTCGACAACCTGTCAAAATTTTGGCGCCGCTGCCGGGGAGCTATTTTAATTTCTTAGCTTGTTACCTTCTATTTGTGTTAACCTTCTTTGTTTTATGACTCGTGCTTCTCAAAGAGGTGAACTAGAGTACAACCCCGAAATTGAGAAGAATACCCATCGTTTAAGGAAGGAGGCGAAGCAAAGGAAGGACCGTTCACCTCCAAGGGTGAATTCTGAATTCGACTTGCCAACTTGTGATCCACCTATTTTCGAAGAGGAAGAAAGGATGGCTGATAGAGAGAGAACGCTAAGGGAGTTGGTTGCACCAATCATGAACCAACAGCCCCTGTGCATAACATATCCCACTCTCGAGGTAGCCTTTGAACTAAAATCTGGATTGATTCAACTGCTTCCTATTTTTCATGGCTTTCCAGGTGAGGACCCTCATAAGCATCTCAAGGAATTCTATGTTGTCTGTTCAAGCATGAAACCATAGGGTATGACTGAGGATCGGGTAAAACTTATAGCTTTTCCTTTTACTTTACGAGATAAAGCAAAGGATTGGTTATACATTCTTCCTCCCAATTCGATACGTACATGGGATGAGATGAAAAGAATGTTTTTAGATAAATATTTTCTTGCATCCCGAGCTGCAAATATTAGGAAGGAATACTATGGAGTTCGGCAGTTTGGTGGTGAGACACTATACGAATATTGGGAAAGATTTAAACAGCTTTGTGCTAGCTGTCCCCACTACCAAATACCCGAACAACTCTTGATCCAATACTTCTATGAAGGACTCCAACCTATGGATAGAAGTATGGTAGACACAGCTAGTGGAGGAGCCTTGGTTAATAAAACACCCGAAGCGGCTAGGGAATTGATTTCCAACATGGCCAAAAATTCACAACAATTCAGAGCAAGAACAGATGGTACTATCAAGCGTGTTAATGAGGTAAGTCATTCTAATTTAGAAAATCAAATTTCTGATCTAACTGTCTTGGTTCGACAACTGGCTGCAGGGCAATTGCAAATGGCAAGGGTATGTGGTGTCTGTTTGATTCCTGGGCATCCTACAAATATGTGTCCATCATTGCAGGATGGTTTGATGCAGCAAGTTAGTGCCATAGGAGGATTTCCGGGCCAACCTCAACACAAGTATGATCCCTATTCCAATTACTACAATCCTGGGTGGAGGGATCATCCCAATCTGAGTTACGGAAATCAATGAGGACCACAGAGATATCAGCCCCAAGCTTTCAACAGACAGCCCCCAATTTCAGCACCTATCTCAGTGCAAAGTCAACCCTCAAGTTCAGGTATGTCATTAGATAAAATCGTTAAGGCTCTTGCTACTAACACTCAACAATTTCAATATGAAACAAGGGCTAGCATCCAGAACTTAGGGAACCAAATCAGTCAGCTTGCTACTTCCATTAGCAAGTTGGAGGCGCAGAACTCTGGAAAGCTACCTTTGTAGAAGGTAGTTAATCCCAAGGAAAATGCTAGTGCAGTGGTGCTAAGAAGCGGGAAGGAATTAAAGCCACAACCTACCTCACCAAGGAAGGCAGATAAGGGACAAAAGGAAAAGGAGAAACAAGATTCAAACGAGAGCCCCATTAAGGTAAAATCCGACCCCCCTCTCCCAAAGGTTACTAATGCCATTGTGCCTCAATTTCCTAGTAAGTTGGAAAAATCCAAGAAGGAAGAATATGAGCAAGAAGTCTTGGAGACCTTTAGGAAGGTGGAGATAAATATACCCCTGTTAGATGCCATCAAACAGATCCCAAAATATGAAAAATTTCTGAAGGAGTTGTGCACTAACAAGAGGAGGCTGTGAATCGATGAGAAGGTAAGGGTTGGAGAAAACATTTCAGCTGTCATTAAGAGGACCTTGCCGGAAAAACGTGATGATTCAGGTATGTTCACTTTACCTTGTGTGATTGGCAATAAAAGAATCGAGCGTTCCATGTTAGATTTAGGTGCATCCATCAATGTCATGCCATACTTGATTTATTGTGCTTTGAGATTAGGTCCCTTAAAGGAAAATAGGGTAGTCATTCAGCTAACTGATCGTTCTAACGCCTACCCGGAAGGGACTGTTGAGGATGTGTTGGTGCAGGTTAATGATCTAATCTTTCCAGCCGACTTTTACATTCTGAAGATGGAGGAGGACACGGTCACAAGTTCAGCCCCACTTCTATTAGGTAGGCCATTCATGAAAACGGCCAAGACCAAAATAGATGTGGATGAGGGCACCCTCTCCGTCGAGTTCAACGGGGAGATTGTTAAATTTAATATTTTTGAAACTATGAAATATCCAAATGAATGCCATTTGATCTGTTCTATTGACACTATTGATTCAATTGTGCAGGAAGTTATTGGAGAAGAGGATATGAATGAGGAGCTCAAATTAAGTGCACAATTGGACATGGAGGAGGAGTTCGATACACCCTGCGAAACTCCGAAACCGATACTAGAACAAAAGGTAACAAATTATGATATTCCATTGTCATTTTCTCATAAGAAATTGTTGCCTTCTGTTTTGCAGGCTCCGAAGTTGAAATTAAAGACCTTGCTAAATCACCTTAAGTATAGATCTTTGGGTGACAAAGAAACATTGCCGGTGATCATTGCTTGACTGAAGAACAAGAGGAACGGCTCATCAAGGTTCTGAAAGAATATAAGGCGGCAATTGGTTGGACCTTGGCCGACATAAAAGGGGTCAGTCCCTCAAATTGCATGCACATGATTCTTTTGGAAGATGGCGCCAAACCAGACAGAGAATCGCAAAGAAAGCCCAACCCGGTAATGAAAGAAGTAGTGATGAAAGAAACTTATCCTTGAATGATTTCAAACTATCAGGAATTATGTGCTTAGGTTGTATAGACAGGATAGGATGTAAGCATGACTAACTGGAATTTTTGGCTGCATAAGGTACCTCATTATTTTAAATGATCAATAGGCAAGATGCATACAGATTTAACCCGCACGAGTGTGTGCTTAATTTTCACCTAAATGACTGTTAAACACGGTCTGATTATTCTAGAACTTGCTATGTTAGACATGTTGAGACCATGTTAATGAGTTCATGGATCAGAATGGTGATGCCCTTGTGATTCTTGTGCAAAAATAAAAAATAAAAAAATAAAAAATAATATATATATATATAAAATTTTTTCGTGACTAATGTGAAATGGAGCATAAAATGCACTCACATCTAGAAGCGAAAGGAAAGGGTGAGATGGAGCATAAAATGCACTCACCCTAGAACCCCAACCCCATTCTCACTTTCAGATCCTTGGAATTCATGCTAAGTGGTGGAGATGTGATACATAAGCAAGGTTATGGCAATAACATACCTTGTTTTGACCTAAGAAACAAAGGAAGGTATTTGAATCTGGCTGCATTGGTTTGTTAAAACAATGAGTGCTTGTTTAGTCCAAGAATGTTCAATCGGTGAAAGGCTTGTTTTCTTTACTGTTGATTTAACTTGTGATCATAAGGAATGGTGATTTGGGATCACTCTTTGACAAGTTAAAAGGGACAAAGAAATGAAAATGGGAAGATTACCAAGTCTGGACTGAAGCATGCAATGGATCAGGCCTTATGTTGAGAGAAAGAGATTAAAAATCAGTAGGTAGTTTCTTTTGTTTTGCTTGAGTTTTGCCTTGCCCGAAGACGGGCAAAGTTTAAGTGTGGGGGGATTTGAAGAGACTAAAAAGCACCCTGTTTTTATCCCCAAATACTCACTCTTTTTCATTATTTTAGCACTTAATTGGACTCATTACTCTTGTATTTCGATTCAAAGCAAGCAAGAAGGTATGGAAGAAAACAAGGCTAATCGGATGATTCTGCATAGTTTCGGCAGCATTCAGTAATCTGGGCATAACTCTCTATTCCAGACTCCGATTTGGATAATTCAAGATGTACTGGAAAGATGAGGGATAGGCCCACAACTTTTATGTTTTGGGTTTTGACAGATTCGGTCCATCGAAGACGAAATCGGGCCCGAAATCAGAGAAAGTTCACAGCAAAGCCCATTTCACAGCTGAAGCCCAATTCGCAGAAGAGCCTTGTAGCAGCCCAACTCGAATTCAAGGGCCAAGGGTCACAATTTCGAATGTAATCTCCAGAAAGAGAGTCTTATCAGAATTAAGTTTTGAATGTAATCCTAGAAATATAAGATGATTGATATTAGATCACTAGATAAGAGATAGGATAGGATTAGTTCAAAATAGATCAAGACTTTCTTAATTGAGGTTAATCTCCTAAAAGGAGTTGGAAAACAGCCCTCTCCCTCAGCTATATAAAGGGAAGGGGGGGGGGGACTAGCTTTAAGCATCAATCAAAAAATCCATCAATCAAGCATCAAGCAACTCAATCAAGAAAGAAAGATCAGTTCGGACTTCTGAGAAGCAAAGCATGGAGGATTCGAAAATCATGAGCAGTTAAGCTTTTCTTTTCTGGTTCAAGGGGGGATGTTCAATTGTGTCATCATGAGGTTTAGTATTTAATTCAAGTTCTTGCTTTTTAATTCAAGTATTTGTTGATTCTTGTGCTTATTCTCTATGGATGTTAATGTTAATTAGTCTGACAAATTAAATAATATTGATTATCCTACTGCTATCCAAGGTTCGGTGATCCGTAATTGTCACGAATAGTGGTACAAGTAGCAATTAGGTTAATATCTTTCTGGGTCAATTGTTCGTGACAGCCTTTGACCAATGTATTGACATGTTTTAACCTAAAGGGAATCAATGGAACAAGATTCGATAATTGCAGCTATCTCAATTATTGTTATTTTGGTTTAACTATTTTCGCAAAGTTTAATTCTATCACTAGTTAATATGGAGCGCTATCGTACCCAGTCGATTAGTGATAAGTGTTGATCGAATGCTGGGTTTGGTCAGCTGATTTAGGAAAACACAAGGTTTATTATGGCTATCCTAATAAATCTAAGGTTAAATGCTTGAATTGCAAAACTGCCAAAGTCTACCTAGGATCGATGACCAATTGATTAAATCCGAACCCTTGAATCAGAATTCGGTAAGACTGATTTCTCTTAAGTTGATATTGCTATCTTGATTCTTTTTTGAATTTTAATTATTTAATTTTCCCACTCTTTATATTGCACACTCGGCTAAGAAATTATTTCCCTAGCTCCCTGTGGGATTCGACCTAGTACCACTACTACTACAAATTTATTGTGGGACTAGCATTAATTTTGAGGGCTTCAACAACTCGTCACAAGGATGACACTGGTGTGCGGCCAAATGTTGGGGTGGCTTATCTCAGCCGCCAGGATGAGACCCAAGGCACATGCAGTGTAGGATTTTACTTGAATCTTTGAACCGGACCAAATTTCCAATGTTGCCCTGGACCTTGGAGATTGATGGGAAAAACCAGAAAGTTACACCTGACCCCTAGACTCGATTATGATACTACACTATGTGGTGGATTGGGCTGTCTTTGATATGCCAATCAGTGAGATCCTTAGAGGGGGTCAAAACTTGGGTATGTTGGGATGGTTCATGAACCCATCTGAGTGGGTGATCATAGTGACGGGATCAACCCCTTTGTCGGACAAAGGTAATGATCGGGGATGCACTCTCTCTGATGGAAACCAAATTGCCGGCAGTTGATTTCAATCGTTGGAATTTTGTTTTGCAAAATTTATATATATGATATATAGATATGTACGGTTTCAAAAGGTTTGCAAATGGTTTTAATTCCCGGGATCCATGTGAGTAGAGAGTGCAACACTGTTCCTTAGAGCCGAGGGAGAGGTCCTCTCTTGTCGGGCAGTGTTTGATCATTATGGGATGAGAGGTTGAGTGTAAGGCCATTTAGGGTTATACCTGATGGGCTAATCTTGCATCTGTCCATAATCCCTGGGTTTTTATAAGATGGCATGGCCCAGGGACCACTTAGTGTAAGTGTTGGGCCCATAGAGTCCATGTGATGGGCTCAAGGGGTTCACTGGGCTTTCCAGTGAATTCGGCTAGGCCTTGTAACAAAGGCTGGGCTGAACCCATGTGGCTGATGTGTAGATCAATGCTTGGATCCCACGCCATACAAAGAAGCCCAACTGGGCAGCAGTTTGGAAGCCTATTGAGCACTTAATACATATTGGGCCTAAAGCCCATTTCGAACTGGGCTTATTTGATCAGTCACTTAAAGGGGCGGATCTGAGATTAGGTCAAGCCAAAAGGATTGGGTCTTAACCCTATCCACTCATGGAGACCAAATTCAAATTAGGATTTGAATATGGTAACCTCCTGATAAGATCAGGAGTGGGCTGATCTAATCTGCAGATAGGATTAAGAAGACTCCTTATCCAAATACATATTTGGATTAGGATAACTCCTAATTGGATTGGGAGGCTTCTTAATCACTAAGAAAGAAAGAGGAGTAACCCTAATTTGAATTACAAGAATTCAAACAATAAGGGATTTCGTAGATTAGACATTATTCTTGAGATAGGATCTCAGAAACCCTAGAGAAGAAAAGCAGTTTGCCATCTTCTTCTCTAGTCTTCTCCTCCAGCAGCCGCCGCCATCTACTGCCAGTTCGAGTTCTCTGTGAGGGAAGATCGAGAAAATTTCTTGATTGTGTGTGGTGCTCACTTCTTCCATCGAGTTCTTCAAAAGAACCTGGTTCGTGGGACGAACACTGCTGGTTCTGTTCCATCATCACTGTGTCATATTTAGTAGGAGCAATTCTTGGGATTTTCTTTGGGCGTGAACACCGACATTGGGAGATACTACTTCTCCGGATCAGGTATATCCCTTCCCTTCTCTTTTGGTTCAAAACTAGTTCGGTTTGATTCAAGATAAATCCTGGAAAATTCAAGGAATATGATTCCCAGTTGGAAGAATGGCAAGAAATTTTTGAAATTCGCCCACCCATTCCGCAACCTTTTTGGCGTCCATATGATGGATCTTATCATTCTTTCACAGTGTTGCAAAAAAAAAAGAGAGAGAGAGAAAATAAAGGTCAATGGACACCCTAGACTTAGTAACTGGGTCTCTTCACCTAAGTCAAGTGTCGATATTCGCATAAAACGGGAAAGGGAATGCCAAAGACACTTACCTAACACTTAGTAACCGGGTCTCTTCACCTAAGTCAAGTGTCGAGATTCGCATAAAACGGTGTAAGGTAAAATAAAAATAAGTTCAAGGGTAGAAATCCACAATCAGAAATAATAAGCAGAATACCTGTTTGATTTTAAAAACAATCTCGTCTTATCAAGACAGTTTGCAAATGGAAGGGTAAATAAGATTTTTAACCATGTTTCGTTAATATTCAAAATAAGACAGTTTTACCCCTAAAGCCCAATACCGATCTATACTGAGTTTGAGAATGTTGGAATCAGGATGCTTGATTAATTTTGTTAGGGATGACCTTGTAATGGGAAAGATGTATATACTAGTGTAATTTTAAGGCTGCATTGCTAAGGGACTAGCAATGTTTAAGTTGGGGGTGTGATAACCCTGCATTTTGATGCCTTAAGGGCATCAATTCAAGGGTATTTTTGGCCCTAGAATAGTTAAAGTGTACCCTTTTCCCAGTTAAAATCAATTATGTGACCTTTGAGGGTCTCTATGCAAATTATGTAGAAAACTGGGAAGTTTTCTTTACTGAAGTGCAGTTTTTGGGAAGCTAGTGTGAAGACCAACTGAGAGAGGGGGTGTTTTTGTAAAGAAATGAAAGCAAGAGGGCGCCTCCTCACTGCTAAACCCAGTTTGGCGCCCATCCTATTGTATTAGCATGCTCCCCACGCCTTAGCAAACCCTAGGGCGCCTTTTAACCCATTCTTTTCACTCTTAACAAACCCTAACCACCCCTAACTGCTAAATCCTCACCTTCCATCCCTTCTAATCTTCACCATTCAGCCTTTAGCCATTAAATATCAGCCTTACATAATATTGGGTGCCTTCTCCTTTTCTTCTCAACCTTAGGATCACCCGAGAACCATCATAACCCTTCATTCTAAACCTTAAGGCACCCATATTTTTGCTAAAACCCAACTGCCACCCCCCCCCCCCTCCCTCTTTCTCTCTAATTCCAGTTATATCCACCATTCTCTATAAAAAGGACCCCAGGGGTCTTGGAGAAGGGATTGGTCAATTCACCCACTTAACAAGGCTAAGGTTTCTTGAGGAGTTCAAGGGTTGTAGAAGGGGAGGACACCCAGATCTTGTCAGGAGGGGTTCCTGCAAACTGTTCAACCATTCTACAACTACCGCCATTGGATCTGATCAACCATTCTTTTCTTTTCTTTATTTTCTTTTTATGTTATTTTTATTTCTGCAATCTTTTAGATTTAATTCTTGTTCGTTTCTCTATTTTGCATATCTGAATTCGTTCGGTTCAAGACTAAGGTGTCTCGAGGGGTTCAAGGGTTATAGAAAGGACGGACGCCTGGTTCTTGTCAGGAGGTGTTTCTGCAAGCTGTTTGGCTTATCTGCAGCTACCACCACTGGATCCAGATTCTGGATCATTTTTTTATTTATTTCCTTTGTTGATTCCCATATTTTATTAAATTCTGATTTTTATTTATTGTCTTGTTTAAATTCAAAACAATTAATTTCAGCAATAATAGATTTTATTTTCGTATTTTTTGTCATTCCCAATTGCATTCTCTTGTCTGGATCTAAATATATATTAATTTTTCACTTGCTTCCCTGTGGACACGACCCCTTCTCACCCATTTACTATGTAAGTAGTTGTTTGAGAAACAGTAAAAATTATAAATGTTTAAATTAGTGTTCCGGAGCGTATAACGACACGCTTCCGGACACACCAGGCTTAAGGGGTAAAACTGTCTTGCTTTGAATATTTCAGAAACTTAGCTTAAAAATCTTGTATACTCTTCCATTTGCAGTTTGTCAAGAAAATCTAAGATTGATTTCAAAATTAGATAGGTATTTTCTTACCATTTCTGACAATGGATTTGTACCCCTGAACTTTGAGACGCACACTTATTTTTTTTGCTACCTTCCACCATTTGACGCGAATCTCGACACTTGCTTTAGGTGAAGAGACCCGGTTACTAAGTGTTAGGTGATTGTCTTTGGCATTCCCTTTTCTGTTTGACGCGAACCTCGACACTTGACTTAGGTGAAGATACCCGGTTACAGAGTCCAGGGTGTCCATTGACCTTTTATTCTTTTTTTTTTTTGGAAACACTATTCAGGGTAGTCCACTATCTCTAATGACTTGAAGAATTTTTATCTAATTTCTCAATTTTTCTCTTCTTATCCTACCAGGGGCAAACTTGGGAGTACATTCCAATTTCTAAACGGTTTTGACAATATTCAAATAAGACCAATTTTGACTCGTATCACTTGCTACCAATTTGTACAAAATTCAATATTCTTCTATTAGTTTCCTCAACTTTTTCTGTTCGGGAATCTCTTTTAATGGAAAAAATTAAAAATTTCTCAATAAAATTTTTAGTTCTGCATTTCTAAAGGCTTAGCTCTTATTATTATTATTATTATTATTATTATTATTATTATTATTATTATTATTATTATTATTATTATTATTATTATTATTATTATTATTATTATTATAATTATTATTATTTCAATTTTTCTTTTTCTTTCCTCACCCCCAACTTAAGTGCCATTGTCCCTAATTGCAAGACTAGAATGTTGCAAAGAGACTTGGGCGAAAGGGAACAATCAAGAGGGTTTTTCCAAGGGATTCAAGGTCTACCAACTGGTCTTGAATCAAGAAAACAAAAACTCTAATCCTAAAAGAAAAAACAAATGAAAACTACGTTGGGTTGCCTCCCAACCAGCACTAAATTTAACGTCTTCAGCCAGACGCCATTCTCTCTGGATCACTTAAGCCTATTTTCTCAATCTTCCCGCTCTCAAAGACTACTTCCACATATGGTTTAAGTCCTTGACCATTGACTTTGAATGTGCTTCCATTATTTGGATCAACAATTTTAACTGCACCATATAGAAATACTTTTTCCACAATAAACGGCCCGTCCCACCTAGACCTTAATTTACTAGGGAACAAATGCAGCCTAGAATTAAAAAGCCAGACCATTTGATTCGGTTCAAAAGTTTTTCTTGAAATATTTTTCTCATGGAAGGCTTTTGTTTTGGCTTTATAAATGTGCGAGCTTTCAAAGGCCTCATTACGCAATTCCTCTAGTTCACTTAATTGCAGGGCTCGGTAGGTTCTAGCTTAGCCTAAATCAAGATTGAACTTTCTAATGGCCCAATGAGCCTGATGTTCTAATTTGACGAGAATGTGACATGCTTTACCAAAAACCAGCCTATAAGGAGACATTCCAATCGGAGTTTTGTAGGCAATCCGATATGCCCAAAGTGCGTTGTTTAGTCTGTCGGACCAATCTTTCCGGTCGGCCCTAATGGACTTTTGTATAATACTTTTAATTTCCCTGTTGGACACTTCTACTTGACCATTTATTTGGGGATGGTTGGGGGTTGCTATTTTATGGGTGATTCCGTATTGCGGAGCAAAGCACGGAATTGCGCATTAGTAAATTGTGATCCCCCATCACTGATGATTGCCCGTGGACACCCAAACCAAGAGAACATATTCTTTTGAACAAATTTCATGATGACTTTGTGATCAATGGTTTGAGTTGCCACTGCCTCAATCCATTTTGATACATAATCAACGGTCACCAAGATGTATTCGTGACCAGATGATAGAGGGAATGGTCCCATGAAATCAATACCCCAAACGTCAAAGATTTCTACAACTAGAATAGGGTTAAGTGGCATCATGTCTCTACGGGGCATATTCCAACAGATTAGCATTTTAGGCAATTTTGGCTAAAGACATGGGCATCCTTAAATAAGATGGCCAGCAAAAACCACTCTATAGAACCTTCGCTGCAGTTTTCTTTCCCGAAAAATGCCCCCACAAGAACGAGTGTGACAAAAGTTGAAGATGTTTTGGTGTTAAAACTCAGGGACACAACGTTGGATCACTTGATTTGAACAAATACGGAATAGCTCAGGATCTTCCCAGAAGTAGTACTTGAGTTGAGAAAAAAATCTATCTTTATCATTCTTAGACCACCCCTCGGGAATTTTACCTACTACTAAGTAATTGACAATATGAGACTACCACGGGGGAGCATTATGAGAGACACCTAGGAGGTGCTCATCTAGGAAGGAATAGTCATGGACAGGCTCACTTTTTTTAATTTGAATTTGTGACAGATGGTCAGCTACCACATTTTCGGACCCCTTTTTTGTCCTGAATCTCAAGGTCAAATTCTTGCAATAGAAGGATCTATCTGATGAGTCTGGGTTTGGCCTCTTTCTTTGACAGAAAATGCCTTAGAGCTAAGTGATCAGAGTATACAACACCCTTAGTTCCTAATAGGTAAGGGCAAAATTTTTCAAGAGCAAATACAACAGCTAACAGTTCTTTCTCTGTAGTGGTATAATTCAATTGGGCTTCCGAGAGGATACGGCTTGCATAATAGATTACCACAGGACGTTTATTCACCCTTTGTCTCAGAACAGGTTCAATGGTATAGTAGGAGGCATCACACATGATTTCAAAGGGTAAAGACCAGTCAGGAGGTTGCAGAATTGGAGCCTTGGTCAGTGCCTCTTTCAAGTACTCGAAAGCCTTAAGACATGCTTCATCAAAACTAAACGGGACATCTTTTTCTAGAATCTTGCACAATGGCCTAGAGATCAGGGAGAAGTCCTTAATAAATCATCATTAGAAAACAGCATGTCCAAGAAAGGAACAGATTTGCTTGACATAAATGGGGGTGGAAGTTTAGAGATTAGGTCAATTTTTGCTTTATCCACCTCAATACCCTGTTTAGAAACTATGTGACCTAAAACAATGCCTTCTTTGACCATAAAATGGCTCTTCTCCCAACTGAGGACCATGTTTGTCTCAATACATCATTGAAGAACTTTTCCTAAGTGTTCGAGACATGTTTCAAATGAACCCTCAAAGACAAAGAAATCATCCATAAATATTTCCAAGAAAATCACCCACCATTTCCGAAAAAATTGTCGTCATACACCTCTAAAAGGTTGCCGATGCATTACATAATCCAAACAACATTCGTCGGAAGGAAAATGTTCCATAAGGGCAGGTAAAAGTAGTTTTCTCTTGGTCTTCAAGGAAAATGGCTACTTGGTTATACCCAGATTACACATCTAAAAAGCTGAAATATTTTTGCCCAACAAGTTTTTCCAGAATTTGGTCAATGAAGGGAAAAGGGAAGTGGTCTCTTTTCGTGACTGCATTGAGTTTCCTAAAGTCGATGCACACTCGCCATCCCGTGGTAAGTCAGGTAGGGATTACTTCACCTTGATCATTAGTGACCACGGTGAGTCCAGCTTTCTTAGGCACCACTTGCATAGGACTTCCCAACTGCTATCTGAAATCGGGTAGATAATACCTACATCTAACCACTTAACTACTTCTTGCTCGACCACCTCTCTCATATTTGGGTTCAACCTTCTTTGCATCTCCCTACTTGATTTGGCACCCTCCTCTATGTAAATATGGTGCATACAAATGGATGAACTAATCCCCTTTAAATCAGCTACTGACCAACCAATGGCACCCCTATACTCCTTTAATACCTCGATCAGTTTCTCTTCCTGTCTAGGGGTAAGTCCACGGCTATGATCATCGGCAGTGTTTGCTCGGGTCCTAAAAACACATACTTAAGGGAGTCCGGTACAGGCTTTAGTTCCAGTTGCGGGGGATGTTGGACAGTTTTTGTATGCCCTTAGCTTTAATCAATTCTGACGTACTTTTGATATTTAATGTAAATAAATGAAGTACATGCTTAATTCATGTTGAGTGGTATGCTTCTGTGTAAGACCCTAAAACTGGACACATAATGAGGCTTGTGTTGGTTTTGAATGTTCACAGCCGTTGGATAAGTCGGGAGATTTGTCCTGCCAAGGCTGACACTGGTGTGCTGCCAACTGTTGGGGTGGCTTGTCTCAGCCGCCAGGGTAAGACCCAAGGCACATGCAGTGTAGGATTAATTGAACCCTTGAACCGGACCAGATTTTCAGTATTGCCCTGGATCTTGGAGATAGATGGGAAAAACTGGAAAGTTACACCCGACCCCTAGACCCGATTTTGGAACTGCACTATGTGTCAGATTAGGCTGTCTTTGATATGCCAATTAGTGATATCCTTAGCGGGGGTCAAAACCTGGGTATGTTGGGACAGTCTAAGAATTCATCTGAGTGGGTGATCATAGTGACGGGATCAACCCCTTTGTCGGACAAAGGTAATGATCGGGAATGCACTCTCTCTGATGGAAACCAAACTGCTGGCAGTTGATTTCAATCGTTGGAATTTTGTTTTGCAAAATTTATATATGATATATAGATATGTATGGTTTCAAAATGTTTGCAAATGGTTTTAATTCCCGGGATCCATGTGAGTAGAGAGTGCAGTACTATTCCTTGCAGCCGAGGAAGAGGTCCTCTCTTGTCGGGCAGTGCTTGATCATTATGGGCTGAGAGCTTAAGTGTAAGGACATTTGGGATAATACCTGATGGGCTAATCTTGCACCTGCCCACAATCCCTAGGTTTTTATAAGATGGCTTGGCCTAGGGACCACTTAGTGTAAGTGTTGGGCCCATAGGGTCCATATGATGGGCTTAGGGGTTCACTGGGTTTTCCAGTGAATTCGGCTAGGCCTTGTAATAAAGGCTGGGCCGAACCCATGTGGCTGGTGTGTAGATCAATGCTTGGGTCCCACGCCTTACAAAGAAGCCCAACTGGGTAGCAGATTGGAAACTAATTGAGCACTGATTACTTAATGGGCCAAAAGCCCATTTCGAACTGGGCTAATATGACCACCCACTTATGGGGCGGATCTGAGAGTAGGGTTAGCTGATAGGATAGGGTTTTAACCCTATCCACTCTTAAAGACCATATTCAAATATGATTTGAATCTGGTAACCTCCTGATAAGATCAGGAGTAGGCTAGCCTAATCTACAGATAGGATTAAGATTATCCCCATCCAAATACAGATTTGGATTGGGATAACTCCTAATAGGATTAGGGGATTCTTAATCAACAAGAAAGGTGGAAACCCAATCAAGAATTATTAGAATTTGAACCTGGGGTTTTCATAGGCATATTCTTCTGAAAGACAGAGATAGGATCTCATTTTCTATAAGCTGAAAATTGCTTCTATGCCAATTCAGCATTAGGGAACTCCTCCAACCACCACCACCTGCTGCATAGTTCGATCTTCACTGAGAAGGGAATCAAGAAATCAGTTCTTGATCAGTTTTTGCTGAAAAACTGATCGAGTTCGGTGCTCATTGTTTCCATAGGATTCTTCTGAAGAATTTGGTGTGTAGGACGCACTCTGCTGGTTCCGTTCCACAGTTGCTGTGTCATCTTCAGCAGGAGCGGATCTTGGTGTCTTCTCTGGGCATGAACACCAACTTTGGGAGATATTATTTCTCTGGATCAGGTATAATCCCTCCCTTGTCTTTTGGTTCAGATCTGGTTCGGTTATGGTTCAAATAGGATCCTTGAATTTTGATTCTAAAATTAGGGAATATGATTCCCAGTTGGAAGAAAGTGGGAAATTTTTTAAATTCGCCCTACCCTATTTCGCAATCTTTGGTGTCCATACAATGGATCCCACCATTCTTTCAGTGGTATCAGAGCCACATGTTTGAATCTTGAACCAAGAAAACCAGATCTGAACCTGCGCAAATGGGCAGAAGTTGTTCTACCAGGATTTGCGCAGATTGTTTTCTTTAATTCAAGAAATTGTTTCTTGTTGAGGGCGATTGGTCTAAAATTAATTTTATTAAATCTGAAATTTATTTTGAATTGTTCTTTATTTATTTCTTGATTTAATGAACTGTTCGTACCTGGAGATCGAAGTGCAGCATTGGCGCAGATTGTCTGTGCATTCTTCTTTTAAATTCTACTCCATTTGGTCTGTAAAATATTTTTTTATTTTTCTAGACTGAATGTATAGGATTTGATCAAGAATGTAATTAATTAATAGAAATAGGATTTCTGTAATTTTTTATTTTCTTGATTGGAGAAGGCGGCGGCACTGGAGATTAGCAGATGGAGGGATCACTTTCTGCGTTTTGCAGTTTATGAAACTGCAACCCTAGTGACTAACCTCTGTTTTGCAGGTGGTGCGAACAGTCCATGTCTGATTTTTTATTGTCTAAAAATCAGAAATATTAATTTCAGATCTCTCTTGAATTAATTCTTGAATTGAAAATCAGTTTTGAACCATCTCGGACCGTATTGGACCGAATCTAGGGTTCGAAAGGGGACTATTTTCAGTCCCGTTTTCTCACACTATCAGGCTCAAATCTGATGTTCAATTGCAAGGATTAATTCGGCCCAACCTGTAAAGCCCAGATTTAAA
The DNA here is from genome assembly GCF_055504915.1 of Nelumbo nucifera. Classification (NCBI taxonomy): domain Eukaryota; kingdom Viridiplantae; phylum Streptophyta; class Magnoliopsida; order Proteales; family Nelumbonaceae; genus Nelumbo; species Nelumbo nucifera. Next base: position 68,744,081 of record NC_142652.1, read on the forward strand.
AGGTTAAAACTGCAAAAGCCCATTTTGTGAGAAAAGCTATATGGGCCGAACTGCTGACTGCTATTCAGCCCATATACCTAGATGATATTAATTGTTAATATTGTGTTTTTGTTGAGATGATTAATGGGCTTTACAACTAGTGATTGATTGGATCAATTCTTCTGTATCATGTGATGTGTGAATGTTTGATGTGCTGCGACCATGGGCCATAAGCACTTGGCCCATGATGACTCGTTAGTGGCTCTTGCGCACACCATGGCTGAATGCACATCATTGCCATGGTGTCCCATAAAGTCATTGGATGACCCCTCCTTGCTTGGTGGGCCCCACAACCCTGAAAAGGGAAGCATGCGGAAACCCTAGACGATTTAGGCCCACCACAAATCTGACTTTATGAAAGTCAGTGGGAACCACTCTAGTTTGACCTAAATTAACTAGGGCGTAATTTTGTTCCCTCCAGCAAATATGGGTGCATGTGATAAGGAATGAAACAAATGGGAATGAAACATAGATTAAAAGCCATATCTATGTAGATAACTTGAATCAAACTAAAGGTTATGGACTAATGTTCTGTTGTTTTACTAGAAAATGGCAAACGGACAATTTGCTAAGTTGCTTGACGACAACAAACTTAAGGGCCCAAACTATGCCGACTGGTACAGAAACCTTATGCTGGTCCTAGCTTCAGAAAAACTGGATAAGGTGGCTAAAAATCCTGCTCTGGATCGTCCGGGGGACAGGGCTTATGAGTCCCGAATGAGAGAATACAAAGAATGGGAGGATAAAAACTTCCCGGCCCGCTGCTATATCATAGCCTCTTTGGACAATCCGATAGAGAGGCAATTCGATCAGATCAAACTCGCCAAAGACATATTGGATAGTCTGAAGACTATATACGAAGAGTATAATCGTTCTACTCGACAAATGATCCTAAAACAGTTCATGACCGCGCAGATGACTAAGGGGCAGCAAGTGCATGACCATTGTCTTCGAATGATGGGCTACATAAACGAGCTGGAGGCCCTTGGTTCCGGGCTAGATCTGGTCACACAGGTCGATGCTATTCTCAACTATCTACCTCCGTCCTTCAACCCGTTCATTATGAATTACAATATGAACAAGCTGAATGTCAGCATTCAAGATCTCAGCAATATGTTGCAAAGAGCTGAGGAACTAATAAGGAATGATGAGCCGATAGACATGCTTGTTGAAGCTGGCAAATCTGGCAAGAAGAGGAAGGCAAAGAGAAAACCTCAAAAGAAAACCACCAAATCTAAGAAACAAAAGAAAGACAAGGCATCCGATGCCTGTCACTTCTACAAATAGGATGGCCACTAGAAGAGGAATTGTCCCGCCTACCTGGAATCTAATAAAGGTACTTTCGAAACCTGTGTCATGGAAACTAATTTATTAGTGACTTCTGTGTCCTGGTGTGTTAACTCTGGGGCTTCAACACATGCGTGTAATTCACTGTTGGGGTTCAAAGTAAGCAGAAGGCTGATTGAAGGAGAAGTGACACTTTACTTGGGGACTTCTGCAAGCGTTGCAGCTACGGCAATAGGAACTGTAGAATTGAATTTTAGAGAAGGAGTTCTTGTACTCAAAGATTGTCTTTATGTACAAAATCTAAGAAGAATTTTGATTTTTGTTTCTAAATTGTGTGTGGATGGATACAGTGTCTCTTTTAGTAATGTGATTACTATCAAAAGGAACAACAAATTTACCGTATGCGGGGAATTGGAGAACGGTCTCTATGTTCTACATCCTTCTCTAGAAACTAATCTAACCGAAACTACGTCGGTCGAAATCCCCAAGAAAAGAACTCGTGACAAGGTAAGTCTCACGTGCCTGTGGCATTACCGTCTTGGCCACATCGGTATTGACCGAATCACAAGATTGGTAAAGGATGGTCCTTTGGGTTTTCTAACCGTAAAAAACCTTCCCACTTGTGAGCCTTGCCTTAGAGGCAAGATGACAAAGCGGCCTTTTAACGGTAAGCCTGAAAGATGTACAGGCACACTTGACCTTATACATAGTGATGTATGTGGTCCCCTGAGTGTTAGGACACGCAATCAACACGTGTATTTCATCACATTTACCGATGATTTCTCGTGAAATGGTTACGTGTACCTAATGAGACATAAATCTAAATCCTTTGAAAAGTTCAAAGAGTTCAGACAAGAGGTCGAGAAACAGTTAGGGAGAGAAATTAAGGTCCTTCGATCAGATCGAGGTGGCGAGTATCTCTCTGACGAATTCAGGGACTAATTGAAGGTCAATGGGATTATCTCACAATTTTCTCCTCCTGCAACACCCCAGCTTAACGGTGTTTCAGAGAGGAGGAATAGGACACTACTAGACATGGTCCGGTCACTTCTCACATGCTCAGAATTGCCCACATCCTTTTGGGGATATGCATTAGAGACCGCAATTTACGTGCTGAATAGGGTTCCAACCAAATCGGTTCCGAAAACTCCATACGAACTATGGACCGGAAAGAAGCCAAGTGTCCGACACTTGAAGATTTGGGGTTGTCCTGCGCACGTTAAAAGAATGAGTGCGGACAAGTTGGAATCCAAGACCAGTCGTTGCCTGTTTGTAGGCTACCCAAAGGATTCAGTGGGGTATCTTTTCTATGACCCAAGTGAGCAGAAAGTGTTCTGCAGTCGAAATGCCTTGTTCTTAGAGACGGATTATATCTTGGACACTCATCATTGGGAAATAGTTCTTGATGAGGAGAGCACAGGATCAGTGGGAGATGTCCTGCAGGTTCCAGGTAGTGACCAACCTAAAAGATCCACCCGGGTATCCAGGCCACCAATCCATTATGGTTACGACCAGGATAGTTACCTGGTGGAAGCCTTGACTAGTGAGGAGGATCCCGTAACTTACGCGGTAGCTATGTTGGACATAGATTCCCAGAAGTGGGTGGAGGCAATGAGAGCTGAGATGGACTCAAAGGAGGCCAATGGAGTCTGGACTCTAGTAGATCCGCCCTCCGGGGTAAAAGCAATTGGTTGCAAATGGATTTACAAGAGGAAGAAAGGCCCCGGTGGCAGGATTGAGACCTACAAACCTCGTTTGGTGGCAAAAGGGTATACTCAGAAAGAAGGTATCGACTATGAGGAAACCTTTTCGCCCGTGGCCATGCTTAAATCCATTAAGATCATGCTACCTATAGCAGCATACCATGACTATGAGATTTGACAAATGGATGTCAAAACCGCGTTCCTGAATGGAGATCTTAGTGAAGATATCTACATGCAGCAGCCGCAAGGCTTCATTGTTGCTGGTCAGGAACACATGGTATGTAAACTTAATAGATCCATATATGGACTTAAGCAGGCTTCTAGGAGTTGGAACATCCATTTTGACTCTGTCGTCAAATCGTTTGACTTTGAGCAGAATCCGAATGAGCCCTGTGTTTACAGGAAGTCCAATGGGGACAATGTCACCTTTTTGGTGTTATATGTGGACGATATCCTACTCATTGGGAATGATGTAGGAATGTTGACTTTGGTCAAGGTATGGCTTTCGCAACAATTCTCCATGAAAGATCTTGGAGATGCTTCATATATACTGGGTCTTCGACTCTATAGAGATAGATCGAAGCGGATGATTGGATTATCCCAAGCTGCTTATATTGACAAAATAGTCAAAAGGTACAGCATGGAGAACTCCAAGAAAGGAAACATTCCTTTCAGGTACGGAGTCACTCTCTCCAAGAAGATGTCTCCCAAGACTTCTGAGGAGATTGAGGGCATGAAAGACGTTCCCTATGCCTCAGTCGTAGGGAGCATCATGTTTGCCATGCTGTGCACTCGCCCTGACATTGCTCAAGCGGGGAGTGTTGTAAGCAGGTTCCAGGCCAACCCAGGGCAGGAGCATTGGACAGCTGTGAAGAACATACTCAAATACCTTCGAAAGACAAAAGAGTTTTGTCTGGTATTCAATGGTAGTTCACTACAGATTCTAGGGTATACTAATGCCGTATTCCAATCGGATCCAGATGATAGAAAGTCTACATCTGGGTATGATTTCACGATAGGATCGTGTGTTGTTTGTTGGAAAAGCAGCAAACAGGGGTCCACGGCAGGTGAAGCCCAGTACATTGCCGCAAGTGAAGCTGTCAAGGAAGCTGTATGGATGAAGAAGTTCATTCACGAATTACGAGTGGTTCCGTCTAGCACATCACCCATCCCGTTGTTGTGTGACAACAATGGAGCCATCACCCAGGCTAAGGAGCCTCGGGCCCACTCGAAGTCAAAGCACATCGAGAGGAAGTACCATGTACTACGGGAGATCGTTGGTAGAGGGGACATCCTGATTCAGAAGGTAGCATCAGCGGATAATGTGGCAGACCCATTAACTAAGCCACTCACACAAAAGGTGTTTGAGAAACACGTGGAAAGTATGGAACTCCGGCTTGTACCAGATTTGACCTAGGTACAAGTGGGAGCTGTTGGACAGTTTTTGTATGCCCTTAGCTTCAATCAATTTTGATGTTTTTTTGATATTTAATGTAAATAAATGAAGTACATGTTTGATTCATTTTGAGTGGTGTGCTTCTGTGTAAGACCCTAAAACTGAACATTTAATGAGGCTTATGTTGGTTTTGAATGTTCACAGCCATTGGATAAGTTTGGGGAGATTTATCCTGCCAAGGCTGACACTGGTGTGCTACCAACTTTGGGGTGGCTTGTCTCAGTCGCAGGGTAAGACCCAAGGCACATGCAGTGTAGGATTAATTGAACCCTTGAACCGGACCAGATTTCTAGTATTGCCCTGGACCTTTAAGATAGATGGTTAAAATTGGAAAATTACATCCGACCCCTAGACCCAATTATGGTATTGCACTAGGTGTCGGATTAGGCTGTCTTTGATATGCCAATCAGTGAGATCCTTAGCGGGGGTCTAAACCTGGGTATTTTGGGACAGTCTGAGAATTCATCTGAGAGGGTGATCATAGTGACGGGATCAGCCCCTTTGTCGGACAAAGGTAATGATCGAGAATGCACTCTCTCTGATGGAAACCAAATTACCGGCAGTTGATTTCAATTGTTGGAATTTTGTTTTGCAAAATTTATATATGATATACAGATATGTACAGTTTCAAAATGTTTGCAAATGGTTTTAATTCTCGAGATCCATGTGAGTAGAGAGTGTAGCAACAGCCAAGGGAGAGGTCATCTCTTGTCGGGCAGTGCTTCATCATTATGGGTTGAGAGGTTAAGTATAAGGCCATTTGGGATATTACCTGATGGGCTAATCTTGCACATGCCCACAGTCCCTGGGTTTTTATAAGATGGCTTGGCCCAAGGCCCAAGGGTCACAAACCCCCAATTTCAAACTCACCTTCTTCTTCTTGCTTGCTTGACTTGAACTTCCTTCAGCCCTTCTTCTTCTTCTTCCTTGCGCCTAGCCTTCTTCTCTTCTCTTCTCTTCTCTCAAGGTGGTCGAACCTCTAAGAGTGGGAGAGCCTTCCTCTCAAGCAATTGAACACCTCTCCCCCCCTCCTAGAGGCCTCCTTATATAGTTTTTCAAGGGGGCTCTTGCCCCTTCTTGAAGCCTCTAGAATGGGATGTATTACACCCCTTTCTTGAACTTTCTAGAGCTCTCTTGGAAGCCTCCTAAAGGCTGCTATTTGGGCTACACTTAGGCTCTCTCTTAGCACATGATAACTATGTTTTGAGCTGTTCTTTTGGGCTAAGAATGGGCCTTCTTTGCTGGGCTGAATTCTACTCTTAGCTAGGCTTTATTTTCTTGGTTTCTCAAGGAATCCACTTGCTCTTCTTGGGCCGAAGTGCTCTCTCTTGCTTCCACAACCGGGCTGGGCTGAATTTGGTCTTTTTAAACCTTCTTTCCTTGCCTTTTTCCTTCCTTTTCTTGGATTAATTACCGTTGAAACTTATTCTTAGCATTAAGCTAAATTAAGGCAAAAATTAATAAAATCGGCATAAAAATCCATGCTAAAGTCCTCAAAAATTATAAATAAATTATAGGTTCATCAAATACCCCCACACTTAAGCTTTTTCTTGTCCTCAAGCAAAGACATCAGCCATAAACTGAACATTCCCCCCTTCTGTTCTCACCATTTACCTGGTGAACTTTTTAAGATAGAAATGCATTGAGTAGTCGGGGAACTTTTGTAAGTGCTCAGCTCTTATTCTTGTAAATTACCATTTAACATATGTATAAGATCCAAGGAAAGGAGAATATGAATTTCATCATAGTCTACCCTTCACTCCTAATTCATATATAAATCAACTCCTTAATTGTCAAGGTTAATAATCAAATTTCACTAAGTTTCACATCTGTAACTAAATCTTAATGAGAGTTCAACTTTAGAGCGCCCCTTTGAACCTCAGCTGTCACTACAATTACTTATTTCTAAGGGTGAGTGCATCTTATGCTTCATGTCACCCTTTTCTTCTTTTTTTTTCGGTGTGAGTGCATTTTATGCTCCATCTCACACACTTTTCTCTCTCTTTTTCTCTTTTTTTTTTTTGTGTGAGTGCATCTTATGCTCCATCTCACACTGGTCACTTGCTTGAGGTAGGTAAATAGGACTCATGTTCTGAGCTGCTAATTTTACTATTCAGCTCAAAATAGCGGAGTCAATTTGGGCTTTTATCCTTCTTTGCAATTATTGAACCTCAAGAATCAGCACTTCAGATGTGCACTAGCTCTCTTGACCATTAACCATAAAATCAAGGGCTTCCATACACATGAAGATAGTTAGGGCTAGTCATGCTGAAAGGCATATTCAGCTCCCATTTTCTCATGCATATATCAAATTGGGTTATTCACAAGAATAAAAACTTAGCGAGTACATCAATCTCCCTCAACTCATTAAATTCCTTCTTAAAAATCATCAAATAAATAGTAATGAACTTGAGGGGTTCCAGTCTTTTTTTGTTATGTCATTGCCTGCATATGTGTGTTGGGGTGAATGAGGTGCATGGTTTCAGCCCCCATACCCTAGCCTCGGGCTCACTCCCCCGCACTTAAGATGAACATTGTCCTCAATGTTCCTAGTGATAAGGAGTAACAATAAAACCAACAAGAGCATCATCAAGTAATAGGAGGTGTTTAAAGGACTTCCCTGAAGATCATTCTTAAATTCTGCAATAGGCTGTCGGTGGGGAGCTTCTTCTGCTAGAAATCACTGCAACTAGGGGGGAGATCAGTAGCTTTATTCAATTAAATTCGAAGAAAACTAACTAAACTTAAATGTTACGAATGAAAAAGAAAAACAGAAAGCAAGTAAGACAGTTTATGACTAGGCATCTGAATTGGGGATTCTCCCAACAGCCTCTTGTTCTCTTGGGTTGACCACAGTGTTGCTTGGTAAGGTACCCGGAACCCTTTCTGAAATCATCTGTGCCAACTGCCCAACCTGAGTTTCCAAGTTCCTTATCGATGTTTCGTTATTCTAAAATCTAGTTTCCGCACTAGCTATAAACTTGGTCATCAGCTCCTCCAAGTTAGATTTCGGTTCCGGCTGATGGAAGTTTTGGTGGAAAAGCTTAAGTGCATGTTGATTCTGCCATGGCTGATTCAGGTGGCCTCTCTATCTGGGGTTATGGGCATGATGGTACTGATTTCCTGGCTGTCTTGTAAAGTTGCCAACAAAGTCTACTTGTTCTTTGGACTGAAAAGATTAATTGCCAACTTGGCATTCAGTGCTATTATGGCCTCCCCCACACTTATCATACTATACATGCATAGCTGCCATCTGCATCTCATCAAATTTTTTACTAAGTGCTCCTATTTGTGCAGAGAGAGTTGTGTATGTATCCACATTATGAATGCCATGCTGCTTTCTAACTGGTGTCCTTTCTGAATGACATTGGTAGTTATTGGCTGCCATCTCCTCGATGAGTGCATGGGCAACCTCGGAAGTCTTATTGTTTATGGAGCCCCTAGCTGCTGCATTTAAGATGGTCTTGTTTGAATCAGTCAGACCATTATAAAAAGTTTGCACCTACGGCCAAATCGGAAGGCCATGGTGAGGAACCCTCCTTAGTAGCTCCTTGTAATGTTCCCATGACTCATAGAGAGATTCCCCCTCTTGCTGGAAAAAGGTAGTAATATCATTCCTCATTTTTGCAATTTTAGAGGAGGGGGAATATTTAGAGAGGAATCGGCTAGCCATTTCATCCCACGTGGCTATATATCCTATCGGTAATGAGTTCAACCAAGCCTTGGCTTTATCCTTTAAAGAAAATGGGAATAACCTCAGTCGGATGGCATCATCACTTACCCCATTGTGTTTGAAGGTGTCACAGATTTCCAAGAAGTTAGCAATATGGGCATTCGGATCCTCATGGGTCATACCACAAAATTGAGCCGTATTTTGTATCATTTGGATTATGGTCAGTTTAATTTCGAAGTTATTGGCAGCAATAGTTGGCCTGATAATGTTGGAGGCAGTCCCGGTGAGGATGGGCTTGGCATAATCCATCATAGTTCTTTGTTCAGCCATTTCTTGTGCTTCTTGTCTGACTTGCCTAGCAGCTCTCAAACGGACATGGAGAGTCCGTTCAATCTCCGGGTCGTAAAGGATCTCTTCCAGTTTAGGTCTGCTTGTCATAAACTGTAAAAGTCAAAGCAATAAAAAGGCCAATATTCACAAAAGAAAATAAATAACTAATCCTATTACAAATGAAAATGTAAAGTGAATTATTGGAATACAAAAACCTACATCCTAACTTAAATAAATGATGTCGATTATACTAAAAGCAGATCTGAACCAACATCTTATTCAATGTTCCTTTATCTACATCCATCGATTGTAGCATCTGAATTCAGATCCAATTCAATTGAGTTCAGATCTACAAGTCTTTGGTATTGTTAGCCCAGAGAAAATTAACAAATAATAATTCAGATCTGAGCTATATATCTCCTACACACTCATTGGTATACACTGCAATATACATCCATTAAGGCTGGAATCAGATCTGAGATGCTTTAGGGCTGATATCAGATCTGATCTGAAAAATATATTAAGAGGACCTGAAATAAACTGAAACCAGTCCTGAGTTAGGCTTGGTTTAAGGATTTTAAGCTCTACAATTGAAGCCCAAACCTGTATAGCTTATGCATATCAAACACTTGCTAAGACCTGAAAATCAGGTATGCAATGTTTGGTATTGTTAACTGCTGCAATTCAGATCTGATGTTAGCAGTTTTACAGAACAAAACTCAGTCCAAAGATATTTCAAATCAGATCTCATATCAAACCACCTACACTTTATATTTGTAACTTTATTAGAAATCAAAGTTGGCCAACAAAAACTTTAAATTTAGAAATGGACATCCAAGCCTGAGTGGCTCATGTGAAGGGATTGCAGAAACCTGAAATCAGGTCTACAATGTTTATACTGTAAGCAACTTGGATTCAGATCTGAATGCCAGTATATTACAATCTAAAATATGAAGCTCTTTTTGGACCTTTCAGGCCTTACAAACATCAGTCCTAATCTAATCCAAACATCAATTAAGATCGGGTGCAAGAGATTTATATGATAACAAAACATCAAGTTCAAAGAAATTTCAGACCATGTACTCATACTGCCTCAGTTTCTCATGCACTTCAGATCTGATTTTACCATTCATGACTTATATTTTCATCAATGAGGCAAGTCTAATGCATCAAATTGTGAATTGGGTGCTGTCACTACCCGAATTCACATCAAAATTGAGTAGGTTCAGGTCTGAGTTGAGATTAACTCAGATCTGAACCTAGCAGAATGCAGACCTGCAACCAGCTGAACTCAGATCTGAACTTCAAATCTGAGTTTCAGATTTGAAAGCTCACATGCTATTCTTTCATTGTTTTCTTTTTCTTTTCTTTTTCTATTTTTTTTTCTTTTTAAAAAGGAAGAAAACTAAAACAAAATACAGCAATGCAACCAAAATCTTTTTGGATGAGTGCAGGTCTGATTGATGAATGCAATTCAGATCTGAACTCATTTTGAGATTTATAATTTTTTTTTTTTAGAACCAAAAGAAGAAGAGAAATTTGATTTGCATAAGCTACATTAAAACCGAAACTAAGGATGGAACAATCAAGTATCAAGAGAAGAAACATGGCTCCATCAATGTAGCCCTTGATGGAGTATATAGTTATTGGAATGTAGTACACACGGCTGCACACACCCATTCAGATCTGCTAGACTTTCTATTCATGAACAGATGAAATCAGAGCTATCTAACTCGAAAAATTTCAAAGATCAGCCCAGGACCATTCACAATGCCAATTTAGTAATGTTAATTGTAATACAAACCTGTTCTCAAACCTGCCCTGATTCAGCCTTGTTGTAGCAGGGCTGCTACATGCTAGGTCTGAACTTACAAGAAACACTTAGGAAGCTCTGCTTTTCATTAGATATCTGAGGTATCACAAATTTTTAATTCAAACATACATCTCCTCAGATACATTAGCTTGGTTATAAATGCATAGAGCAGAGAAAGCAGTTCAACAAAAATTCAAAGTTCTGGTTCAGTCCTCAACTGCAATTCGGATTTGAATCAATTCAGATCTAAATTTCTTCAGATGCTGCTAACAAAGTGCTTTTGGGGAATAGCATAAGTACCCTAGGGTGAATTAGGGTGGTGATGACACTCAATTCCCCTCAAGATTGCATCAGTTCAGGTCTTAATTCAGATGAACTCAGATCTGAACTGAGCAGATCTGCAATAGCAGAAGTGAGGACTGAAATAGAAAAACTGTGTGGAAGTGCCGCTTTGCATTAAATCTATTGAGGCATAAAAAATTTTCAAATTAAACAAACTTTTCCTCAACCAAATCAGCTCAGATAGAGCAGAGCACAAGTCATTTAATACAGAAAAGTCTGCCCTGCATCCTACTCTGTTCACAGCCCCAATTCAGATCTGGGTGATTTCAGATCTGAATTTCTTTACCCATGGCTATACATTTGTTTTTGGGAGATAGCAGATTTGTTCTAGGGTGTATTGGGGTGACGATAACCCCCAATTACCCTTTAAATTTACATCAGTTCAGGTCTGAGTTTAAGGGAACTCAGATCTGAACTGTTGCTGATCTGCTACAGCATAACTCAGATCTGAACTCTCAGATCTGAGTTCTGATCCGAATCCTTGGTTTCCATTATTTTGGTTATATGGTTCTCTCTCTCTCTCTCTTTTCATTGTCTAAATATACTTTTTTTTTCTTCTTTTTTTAATGAAAGAAAAGAATAACAAAGGGCTGAAATAAGAACAAATTTTTTTCAACATGAGTGTTGCAGTTCTGCTATAGCAGATCTGAGTGTCGAATGCAACTCAGATATGCAACACTCATGTTTTTAAAATTTTTTTTTCTTTTCTTTTAGAAGACAATAACTTCAAGATAGAAAGGAAAACAGGTCTCCCTTTATTAAAATTAAACTGAAACAGGGAAGAGAAAGTAATCTACTAAAACACAATTACAGTAGTACAGCAGTTGCAGTCCAAGCTGAAATGAAAAATTTAGCAAATTAAACCAACTATGAATGCAATGCTGAATGAGATCAGATTAAGAATGCCCAATGTTTCCTAATATTGTTTACCTAATTCCTCGGCAACGGCGCCAAAAACTTGATGTGGCTCATTGTGACACTAGCAATTGCACTAGTCGTTCAAGTAATAAAGTAGTGAATAAAGTATCGTTCCCATGAGGATTTAGGAAATAAGTATCAATACTAAATTGAGTGTTTCTTATCTGATTAACAAATAAATCAAAACTTTAATGAAAGCTAAAAATCTTAAACTAAAGTCTATCTAAACCATTGGCCCAATTGCCTTCCAATCAGGTTAGAAGAGTAAACAGTAAATGCCAATCTCAGAATTCAGCAATCTATCAATTTGGTTCATTCGAATAAATCATGATTGAACTTGGTTTGGTGAAACCCCAAGGTCATGAACAGCCACTCTCAAGTGCATGTTCATCCTATGCATGAGTGATGGTTCTTCTATCTCTAGCAAGAATCTAATCCCCATGCATGCATTTCTTCAAACACTTCTAAGGCATCAATTCAAATCTGAATTGATCACCAACTGAATTGTGCAAGTTATCTCTAACCTTGCACTCAATTCAGTTCTTGAATAGTAGATCTAAATTCCTAGAGTCTCACTCTCAAACACTCTAAGAATTCCAAGCTTTAGATCCATTTAGTCAATCTGAAATTTGCAGATCTGAACTCTCTTTCAAACAATTCAGATCTTGCAATCTTATATCTGAGAATTCAGATCTGAGTTTGAAGTTAATTAGCCGAATCAATCTACAATAACACCCTTATTCAAGAAACTTCAATTACAATTCATAAGCATTCGAATGAATAAAAAAGAATTAGATTGCTGAACTGAAATTTTACAAGCTGAAATACATCAAGAAAGAATGGAAAAAGGAGAAAGAAGAAAAAAAATATAACAAAGAAACTGAATTCAAATTAAAGGAGAATGAAACTACAATTGAGTTATTACAAAAGATCTTTGAATCACAAACCCCCAATTTCGAACTCACCTTCTTCTTCTTGCTTGCTTGACTTGAACTTCCTTCGGCCCTTCTTCTTCTTCTTCCTTGCGCCTAGCCTTCTTCTCTTCTCTTCTCTCAAGGTGGTCGAACCTCTAAGAGTGAGAGAGCCTTCCTCTTAAGCAATTGAACACCTCTCCCCCCTCCTAGAGGCCTCTTTATATAGCTTTTCAAGGGGGCTCTTGCCCCTTCTTGAAGCTTCTAGAATGGGGTGTATTACACCCCTTTCTTGAACTTTCTAGAGCTCTCTTGGAAGCCTCCTAAGGGCTTCTATTTGGGCTGCACTTAGGCTCTCTCTTAGCACATGATAGCTATGTTTTGAGCTGCTCTTTTGGGCTGAGAATGGGCCTTCTTTACTGGGCCGAATTCTACTCTTACCTAGGCTTTCTTTTCTTGGGTTTTCTCAAGGAATCCACTTGCTCTTCTTGGGCCGAAGTGCTCTCTCTTGCTTCCACAACCAGGCTGGGCTGAATTTGGTCTTTTTGAACCTTCTTTCCATGCCTTTTTCCTTCCTTTTCTTGGATTAATTACCCTTGAAACTAATTCTTAGCATTAAGATAAATTAAGGCAAAAATTAATAAAACCGGCATAAAAATCCATGCTAAAGTCCTCAAAAATTATAGATAAATTGTAGGTTCATCAGTTGTTGTGTCATATTCAGCAAGAGCAGATCTTGGTGTCTTCTCTGGGCGTTAACACCAACTTTGGGAGATATTATTTCTCTGGATCAGGTATAATCCCTCCCTTATCTTTTGGTTCAGATCTGGTTCAGTTATGGTTCAAATAGGATCCTTGAATTTTGATTCTAAAATTAGGGAATTCGCCCTACCCTATTCCGCAATCTTTGGCGTCTATATGATGGATCCCATCATTCTTTCAGTGGTATCAGAGCCACAGGTTCGAATCTTGAACCAAGAAAATCATATCTAAACCTGCGCAAATGGGTAGAAGTTGTTCTACCAGGATTTGCGCAGATTGTTTTCTTTAATTCAAGAAATTGTTTCTTGTTGAGGGCGATTGGTCTAAAATTAATTTTATTAAATCTGAAATTTATTTTGAATTGTTCTTTATTTATTTCTTGATTTAATGAACTGTTCGTACCTGGAGATCGAAGTGCAGCATTGGCGCAGATTGTCTGTGCATTCTTCTTTTAAATTCTACTCCATTTGGTCTGTAAAATATTTTTTTATTTTTCTAGACTGAATGTATAGAATTTGATCAAGAATGTAATTAATTAATAGAAATAGGATTTTTGTAATTTTTTTTTCTTGATTGGAGAAGGCGGCGGCGCTGGAGATTAGCAGATGGAGGGATCACTTTCTGTGTTTTGCAGTTTATGAAACTGCAACCCTAGTGACTAACCTCTGTTTTGCAGGTGGTGCGAACAGTCCATGTCTGATTTTTTATTGTCTAAAAATCAGAAATATTAATTTCATCTCTCTTGAATTGAAAATCAGTTTCGAACCATCTCAGACTGGATTGGACCGAATCTAGGGTTCGAAAGGGGACTATTTCCAGTCTAGTTTTCTCACACTATCAGGCCCAAATCTGATGTTCAATTGCAAGGTTTAATTTGGCCCAACCTGTAAAGCCCAGTTTTAAAAGGTTAAAACTGCAAAAGCCTATTTTGTGAGAAAAGCTATATGGGCCGAACTGCTGACTGCTATTCAGCCCATATACCTAGATGATATTAATTGTTAATATTGTTTTTTTGTTGGGCTGATTAATGGGCTTTACAGCTAGTGATTGATTGGATCAATTCTTCCATATCATGTGATGTGTGGATGTTTGATGTGCTACGACCATGGGCCATAAGCACTTGGCCCATGATGACTCGTTAGTGGCTCTTGCACACACCATGGCTGAATGCACATCATTGCCATGGTGTCCCATAAGGTCATTGGATGACCCCTCCTTGCTTGGTGGGCCCCACAACTCTAAAAAGGGAAGCGTGCGGAAACCCTATCCGATTTAGGCCCACCACAAATCTGACTTTATGAATGTCAGTGGGAGCCACTCTGGTTTGACCTAAATTAACTAGGGCGTAATTTTGTTCCCTCCAGGAAATATGGGTGCATGTGATAGGGAGATCCATATGATGGACTCTCTAAAAGCCTTCTGTCATTAGCACAATGATGGGTCATTCAGTAAGGAAGAAATGCACCATAAAATTGGGCTATCCATTTGTTGTTGGATCTGTCAGAGTGTTTCATATGATGATAGGGGCATCATAGACCGATGTGGGAGGGGTTTCACCAAAAAATGGGAACTCTCTCACGGTACCTTGGCGTAACCTGAATATGATGGGTGAGCACTCACTGGACAGAAAGGTTTACCTGAAAACGGCTCTGAACCTTGTTCGATAGAGGCCAAAGGGAAACTCATACGATGAGTGGATATGATCCATCACAGAAAGGTGGTGGGGTTATGTAGCTGAAACAGTTGGCTCCATGCACCCTATGTGATTTCCCACATTTCCAGAGACATTTCGTCGTCTCCGTCACTGAGAGAGGAGGGAAATCTCATAGATGAATGAATGGGAATGGAATATAGATTAAAAGCCATACCTATGTAGGTCACTTGAATCAAACTAAAGGTTGTGGACTAATGTTCTGCTGTTTTATCAGAAAATGGCAAACGGATAATTTGCTAAGTTGCTTGACGACAACAAACTTAAGGGCCCAAACTATGCCGACTGGTACGGAACTCATGCAAGAACCCTCCTCCCAACATAGGTGTTCACGCCCAAAGAGAGTACCAAATCTCCCTCCACTGAAGATGACACATCTTAGGGTGAGGTAGGATCAGCAGGTATTTCTTCACCAAGAACTAGAGATTCTTCAGCAACAATCGATTGGAACAGTGAGCACAGTCCAATCATGATCGAATCCAAGAACTGGAGATCAAACAAGGTGGGGCGGCAAGACCAGGAAGAAAAGGAGCAAAAGGCACGAGCAGTCTAACTATGTTGTCTTCTCTCTGTATTCAGCGAATGTGTCTTTGGGGTTCGCCCTGTTCTCTTATTTATAGCCTTAAAGAGACAACTTTCTAATCCCATTAGGAGTTTCCTAATCCAAATCTTTTCTTTGGATCTGGACTCTTTAAGTGATAAGGATAATCCCTTATCTTATCTGCAGATAAAAACCAGCCTTCCTAATCAAATTAGGAATTCCTTTGATCCAAATATTTATTTGGATCTACACTCTTTAAGTGGATAAAGATAATCCCTTATCTTATCTGTTGATCCAAATCCCAGATCCGCCCCTATCCAAATCCCAGATCCGACCCTATCTTTAAGTGGATAAAGATAATCCCTTACCCGACAAGAGAGGACCTCTCCCTCGGCTGCAAGGTACAGTGTTGCACTTTCTACTCACATGGATCCTGGGAATTAAAACCGTTTGCATACATTTTGAAACCATATATATATGCATGTATATCTCTATATAAATATATTTTGCAAAACAAATTTCAACAATTGAAATCGACTGCCAGCAGTTTAGGTTTACATCAGAGAGAGTGCATCCCCGATCATTCACTTTGTCCAACAAAGGGGTTGATCCTGTCACTATGATCACCCAGTCAGATGAATTCTCGGACTGTCCCAACATACCCAGGTTTTGACCCCCTCTAAGGATCTTTCTGATTGGCAAATCAAAAACAGCCCAATCTGACACCTAGTGTAGTATCATAATCGAGTCTAGGGGTCAGGTGTAGCATTCCAGTTTTGCCCATCTATCTCCAAGGTCCATGGCAATACTGGAATTTTGGTCGAGTTCAGGGTTTCAAGAAAACCCACACTGCATGTACTTCAGGTCTCACCTTGGTAGCTGAGACAAGCCACCCCAACCAACTTGGTGGTACACCAGTATCAGCATTGGCAGGATAAATCTCCCCAGATCTATTCAACGGCTGTAAAGATTCTAAACTAACACGAGTCTCATATGTGTCCATTTTAAGGGTATTACACAGAAACACACCATAATAACATGAATCAAATATGTACTTTATTCATTTACAATAAATGTCATAATGTACATTATGCTGATTAGAACTAAGGGCATATACTGTCTAACATGGGACATTAGAGATTGTAAGATCTTGGTATTGGGGAAGACCTAGGGATTTGTTTCAGGGGTCGACAACCGGATGACTAAGCATTGAATCATTCTCCCACTACAAGTTAGCTTCCATGAGCTGAATTACTTGTCTCTCTAATCTTAGGATTGATTGTTGTTGGGCTAAGATCAGTTGTTGGAGCTGCAAAAACATATCATCAAGTGAATCGGTTTGATAAAGCTGAGGGGAGGTTTGACATGGCGGAGCCAGTTGAATCCCTGGGTGCTCAGTATACTCATAGTGAATCTGGGCTTCTGGCCATTGAGAGTGCTCATCTAGTAGTGTGGCTTCTTCGGCTTGGGCCCAATAAGCGAAATTAGGTTGGTTTTTCCACCCGAGGTTATATGGACTAAAGGATGGGTTAGCATTGGGTTAGAAAACTCCGTTAACTACATGTACTTTCTATGGAATGACTAGTTGACATGGGCCCGCCATAGGGCACTGGCTAACATGATGGGTCGGGCTTGCATAAATGGAACATGTTGGGTAGGATGACAAGGTTGGGTATGGGCCAATTTGTTGATAAAATGCAAGGACTTGATCACGTCTTTGGGCCATCCCATTAATCTTATCCAGTTGTTGAGACACATGGTTCCAATCTATTCGTGGCTTAGGTTAAAACTAGTTTCTCATTCCCCAAACTCTAGCCATTAAATTCATTTTATTCTATTTTGTTTTAACCATTTTTTCAAATACAAGCAATTCAAACACACGACCTATGGGCTGAACTAAGGTTTCCTAAACTAGTGGTTCAACCAATGTGAATCCTCTTAGGTTCACTTAGAATTACGCCACTTCCTTTGGTTAGCCAGGTAAGAGGTGGGGATGTGGGAGGCTCCCCTTGCTCTCACAAGGACCTAATTAAATAATCACAAAACTTGCTTAGGCTTAGTCGTTAATCTCTTTCCTTAGACACCAATCGCCGGTTATGGAAAGTAATCATAAGCTTCCCTAAAATTCAGTACACTTTTGAACCAAATGTGTGAGGCCCCCTAAAGGATCTTGCTATCCAAATTTTAAATTAAGGTTTAGGGTGAATCACACGTGAAAGGGTGGTGGTTTTTAGGCCAAGGAAGGGTGATGAAAATCCCCACCTTATCTTATTTAAATTGGATTTCCCTTAATTGATTAACAGAAAAACACAATAAACAAAATAAATGCAACTAATTACAATGCATGAACAGTTATCTCTAAAATGCAATTCAGCAATAAAATAATAAAACAAATTAATTCAGCAAAGAGAGCAATTAAAAATGAAAAACCCTAACTCATTAACAACTACCAAGATAATTTCAGCAATTAAATAATCCTATATGATGCATGCTCTAGAACATATCAAACCCTAAATGTTGGAATGCAAATGCAAAAAAAAAATTAAATATTAATTTTTTTAAATTCAAATTCAAATTTTGAAATTTTGAAATTTAAACTCAAATTCAAAATTTTGAATAATTCCCTAATTAATAAATAATTACTCAATTAAATCACTAATTAAAGGAGCAATTAATTACAACAACAATTAATCACAGAAAATAGAAAAATAAAGGAACAAATTTTGCAAAAAATTAATACTACAGAAATGAAGATTAAGAAGGGAGTTCGCTACTCTAAAGATTAAACAGAAAAAAAAATAAGAGTATGCAACAATAAAAATCCAAGAAATGAAATGAGTTTCTAATCTGAAAATAAAGAAAAAACAGAACCTAACAATCCTAAACAGATTTCTAGTTCGCTCAAAAAATTAAAACAAAGATAAAAACTAGACCTAAGAAAAAAAATAACTCGCACCTACTAATTTAGAACTTAAAAGAACACAGAAATCCATAAAAACAAAAAAAAAGAAAAATTAAGAAAACGACAACTAAGGAAATAGCGCACCTAGTACTAAAAGAAAAAGATCAAACAAACGTAAAGTTATAGGAATGATTGATTCTAGAAATGAAAAATGATAAACCTAATTCAAACCTAGAAATAAATAGAAAAAAAAATAGATCTAAGAACGAAACAAAAAATTAATCCTAAAAAAATAAATTGGATCTATCAAGAAATAAAAATAATTAACTAAGAATTAGAAAACACTACTTTACCAAAAAGAATTCGAAAATAAAAACTAAAAAAACATGATTAAATTGGGACGACTACACCTGATTCACAATCCCAATTTCTCTTCTCTTCTCTTTTCTTCAGCAGTCCGACAATGCTCCAGTACCCCACCATTTGCTACTACATCCCACAAAATCAAAGAGAAACAAGAATTAAAATGAGATTTTAGATAAAGCAATCAAACGAAAATAAAAAAAATAATGAAATAGATCCGAACAAAGCAAATAATTTTTTTCCCCGTTGCTTCCCTGGAAACGGCACCAAAAACTTGGTATGTCCAGAAGCATGTCGTTAACCACTTCGGAACACCAGTTTCAATATTTATAAATTTTTCGATTCACAAAATAACTACAAAATGTAGTTAGTGGTGAGAAAAGGGTCGTATCCACAGGGAAGCGAGGGAAAATTGTTACTTACCTCAATCCAGACAAAATAACAAGATTTGAGATTGTAGAAACATAAAATTTAATTAACTAAACTGGAATCTGTTAAAATAAAATTCTAATAATGCTGAAAGTAAAAATTGTAGAAAAATAAATAAATAACAGAAATAAAAAAACTAAATAAAAAATCTGCAACTCAATCAAAGGTAGCAGTCTTCGGATCTATCCTTTGACCCTTGAACTCCTCGAGTTAGGCCTTTCGTCTTACCTGGCCGAATTTCAGATTTACAGAAAGAAAGACAATTTTTAAATTTGATAAAAATAAATTATAGAAATAAAATAAAAACTGGAAATTAAAGAACAAAAAATAAAAACAGGCGTAAAAAGTAAATCCAAAACTATGGGAAATTGGTTGGGATCCGGATCTAGAGGTGGCAATAGTGGCTAGGCGAATTGCAAGCAAGAACCCCTCCTCTTGCCTGGGCGTTCTCCTCTTCCTCTACCCTTGAACTTCTCAAAAACGGCCTTCCGTCTTACCTAGGGGCGGAATCCAACCTAAAAGAATGGGTGCTAAACGCAAGTTTCAAAAGAGGGATGAAACTAAATTTGCTCAAACTAGATTCATTGATATTCTTACCACACTTCAAATGATTGATCAATTTACCTTCTTTGGTATTCAACTTTTTGATGAAGAGATTTTTCTTTGGGACCACTTTACCCCTAGATTTAAAAGATCACCAGACTCGACTTTTTCTCTTCTTCTCTGTTTTTTCTTTTTCCAACCAATTCAGGTTTGTCTAGTGTTAATTACCAATTTCTCAAGGATCGATGAGGACTTCTAATTAGGATGAAATGTAGCCTAGGACAAGGGTTTTGAAAAAAATAATAAAAAGCTCAAGAAATATAAACTACAATGGGTATTAGATGCTTGAATCTAAATTTAGGGTTTTATTCAAAATTATGTTCTTGTGCTCTCATTTTTCTTCAATTAAACACACTCGCAATCATGAATGAAACAAAGTGCTCTTCATGTCTTTAAATACTATGGGTCATGCACCTAGGTGATTAAGGAGGACTTTATTATCGAACAAAATGTAAATGGGTAAGGTTAAAATAAAAACCGAGAATGGATGTCACTACGAAACAATATCTCATTGATTTAATCATCATTAATACAAAATATGAGTTGTATAATGATCAAGTTCACTTCCAAACTATCAAAGAGTAAAAGCGAAAAAGAAAGGAATAACTGAAATGAAGGTCCTAGTACAACAAAACAAAACTGGTGAGATTTTCTAATGGATCGGCTTCTTGGGCATAGGCGACACCATATCTGAAACTTCCCTAGTGGGATCGAATACACCCTCGTCGATGAAATCTTGAATAGCAAATTTCAGTGGACAACAATGATCAGTAGCGTGCCCGGGCCCTTAGTGATAAGCACAAAACGCATTTTCATTGTACTTTCTTGGCTTCAGTTCTGGAGGTGGTTTCCATTTCAATGGACGAAGATACCCCTTCAAAACAAGAAATGCTAACAACTGAGCATAAGAGCATAGTAATTGGATGAGTATCCTTCTTTCTTTTAGTAGTCAAATAGGACTACAATCAGTCCTAGTCTCAATGCGAAATAAACAAGATAAAAGATTGAGAAGAGAGGGGAAGACGAAGAGAAGAGGAGAAGGACACAAAGAGGAGAATTCAGAAAAGAGAGTGTTGTATATGATTGTTGCCCCACTTTATAATTTTTATTAATATTCAAATAAAGGTGAGAGGGCTGAATTACCCTTACTGCTTACATGGCAAAAGAAATAAAAGAACTACTAATAAAACTACCAACTGAATAAACTGCTAACTGAAACTACTATAAATAATCATAAACTAACGAACATAGTGGGGGCCACATTAGTGTTCTCTATACTCCCCCCTCAAGTTGGGAATAGATGTTTGTCATTCCCAAGTTGCATATATCTGCTTCTAACTTTATTTTTGAAACTACCTTGGTGAGAAGATCTACAAGCTGCATGTTGGAGGTAATATATGGGAGACACAATTCTTAAGAAGCAACTCTTTCTCTAATAAAGTGTCAATCCACTTCAATATTCTTAGTTCTGTCATGTTGTACCAGATTAAGGGTTATATTAATAACGACTTGATTATCATAGTATAGCATTAGGGGTTTCTCATAAGTAATACCCAACTCCTCAAATAGTGATTTCAACCATAGTATTTTATCCACACCATTTGCCATGGACATACATCAATACCAAAGAAGTATCATAGCTCTCCTAAGCTTTTTATCTCAAACTCTTGATGAAGGAGTTGCTTAAGAGACTCAATCTCACTAGTATCACTCCCCTTCACTACAATATCATCCACATATACAGCAAGCAGTGTTAAGGAAGAATCCACTTTCTAAATAAACAGAGTGTGATCTAACCGGGCCTACACAAAGCCAAACTTTTCAAGAGCTTATCTGAATATATAAAACCATGCTTTAGAAGACTATTTTAGTCCATATAAGGCTTTATTCAGCCGAAAAACCTTCTCCCTATGTCTGCACTATAAAATCCAAGATGCAACTACATGTAAACTTCTTCTTACAATTCTCCATTGAGGAAGGCATTTTTAATATCCATCTGGAACAAAGGCCATGAGTAATTGGCTATAAGAGATAATAAAACTCTCATAGTGGTCATCTTTGCTACTGGTGCAAAAGTCTCCAAGTAATCTATGTCATATGTATGAGTAAATCCCTTTGCAACTAATTTGGCCTTATACCCTTCAATGGAACCATAAACATTATGCTTTACAGTAAACACCCATCTACATCCAACTGGCTTCTTCCCTACAAGTTGATCAACTAGCTCCCAAGTGTTGTTCTTCAGAAGGTCATCCATTTCTACCTTCATTGCATCCTTTCACTTAGGTACTAATAAGGCTTCTTGCACTATTCTGGGATTGGGAATAACAGTAATGAAGATCAATAAGGACTTATAGTTAGGACACGTAAACCTGAAAGATGACGAAATAGCCATTTAACGGTAAGTCTGAAAGATGTACAGGCACACTTGACCTTATACATACTGATGTATGTGGTCCCCTGAATGTTAGAACACGTAACCAACATGTTTATTTCATAACCTTTACCGATGATTACTCATGGTATGGTTACGTGTACCTAATGAGACATAAGTCTGAATCTTTTGAAAAGTTCAAAAAATTCAGATAAGAGATCGAGAAACAGTTAGGGAGAGAAATTAAGACCCTTCGATCAGATCGAGGTGGCGAGTATCTCTCTAACGAATTCATGGACTACTTAAAGGACAATGGGATAGTATCACAAGTAGCTCTTCCTGCTACACCACAATTAAACGGTGTGTCAGAAAGGAGGAACCAGACTTTATTGGATATGGTCTGGTCACTTCTCGTACACTCAAAGTTACCCACATCCTTTTGGGGTTACGCATTAGAGACTGCAATATACGTGTTGAACCGGGTTCCAACCAAATCCGTTCCAAAGACTCCCTATGAGCTTTGGACTAGTAAGAAACCAAGTGTGAGACACTTGAAGAATTGGGGTTGTCCAGCACATGTTAAAAAAATAGGTGCTGACAAATTAGAATCCAAGACCAGCCATTGCCTATTCATTGAATACCCCAAAGTCTCTGTGAGTTACTTATTCTATGATCCAAAAGGGCAAAAGATGTTTTACAGTCGAAATGCCCACTTCTTAGAAAAAGAGTACATCTTGGATAATAATCATTAGGAAGTTGTTCTCGATGAGGAGAGACCAGGAGTAGTGGGAAATGTCCCACTAGCTCTAGAAAATAACCAACCTAGTAGATCTACCTAGTTTTCCAGGCCTCCCGTTCGTTTTGGCTATGACCAAGAAAGTTACTTGGGGGAAGCCACGACCAGTGAGGAGGATCCCGTGACTTATATGGAAACTATGTTGGACATAGATTCCTTGAAGTGGGTAGAAGCCATGAGAGCTAAGAAAGTCTCAATAGAGACCAATGGAATCTGGACTTTGGTAGATCCGCCCCAGGGGTAAAAGCAATTGGTTGCAAATGGATCTATAAGAGGAAGATTGGCCCCGATGGTAAGATTGAGACCTGCAAGGCTCGTCTTGTGGTGAAAAGGTACACTCAGAAAGAATGAATTATGAGGAAACCTTTTTGTCCGTGGCCATGCTTAAATCCATTACGATCCTGGTAGCTGTAGCAGTGTACCATGATTGTGAGATTTGAGAAATGGATGTCAAAACTGCATTCCTGAATGGAGATCTTAATGAAGATATCTATATGCAGCAACCGCACGGTTTCATAGCTACGGGTTAGGAACACATGGTATGTAAACTAAACCGATCCATATATGGACTTAAGCAAGCTTCTAGGAGTTGGAACATCTGGTTTGACTCTATCATCAAACAGTTTGACTTTGAACAAAATCTGGATGAGCCCTATGTCTATAGGAAAACCAGTGGTGATAAGGTTGCGTTCTTGGTTCTATATGTAGATGACATTCTACTCATTAGGAATGATGTAGGAATGTTGACTACGGTGAAAGTATGGCTATCACAGCAAGTCTCCATGAAAGATCTTGGAGAAGCCTCCTACATATTGGGTCTTCGACTCTATAGAGATAGATTGAAGAGGATAATAGGATTATCCCAGTCTTCTTACATTGACAAAATAGTCAAGAGATACAGCATGGAGAACTCCAAGAAAGGAAATGTTCCTTTCAGGCACGGAGTCACTCTCTCCAGGGTATGTATCCCAAGACTCCCGAAGAGATTGAGGGCATGAAAGAGGTTCCCTATGCCTCAGCCGTAGGGAGCATCATGTATGCCATGTTGTGCATTCGTCCTGACATTTCTCAGGCAATGAGTGTGGTAAGAAAATACCACTCTAACTCAGGGCAGGGGCATTGGACCGTTGTGAGAAAATATACTAAAATTACCTTCGAAGGACAAAAGAGTTTTATCAGGTATTCGATGGTAGTTCACTACAGATCTAGTGATATACTGATGTCGATTTCAGTCAGATCCAGATGATAGAAAGTCTACATCTGGTTATATCTTCACGATAAGATCATGTGTTGTTAGTTGGAAGAGTAGCAAACAGGGGTCCTTTGTAGTAAGAATAACAGTCCACAATCCAAGCCGAACACATTGCCGTAAGTGAGGTTGCCTAATGAATGAAGATGTACATTTTGTAATTTGGAATTCTACACATCACCCATTCCACTGTTGTGTGACAACACTGGATCTACGAGAGATTGATGTTAAATGGTAGCATCAGCAGAGAATGTGGCTGACCCATTGACTAAGCCACTAACACAAAAAGTGTTTTAGACCTAAGTGCAAGTGGGAGTTGTTAGATAGTTATGCCCTTAGCTCCAATCAGAATGATGTACATTATGACATTTATTGTAAATGAATAAAGTACATATTTGATTCATGTTACTATGGTGTGTTTCTGTGTAATCCCCTTAAACTGGACACATATGAGACTCGTGTTAGTTTAGAATATTCACAGCCATTGGATAGATCTGGGGAGACTTATCCTACCAAAGCTAACACTGATGTGCCGCCAAGTTGGTTGGGATGGGTTGTCTCAGCTGCTAGGGTGAAACCTGAGGTACATGCAGTGTGGGTTTTCTTGAAACCCTGAACCGGACCAGAATTCCAATATTGCCCTGGACGTTTGAGATAGATGGGCAAAACTAGAATGTTACACCTGACCCCTAAACTCGATTATGATACTACACTAGGTGTTGGATTGGGTTGTCTTTAATATGCCAATCAATGAGATTCTTAGAGGGGGTCAAAACCTGTGTATGTTGGGACAATACGAGAATTCATCTGAGTGGGTGATCATAGTGACAGGATCAGCCCCTTTGTCGGACCAAGTGAATGATCGGGGATGCACTCTCTCTGATTGAAACCTAAACTACCGATAGTGGATTTCAACCATTGAAATTTGTTTTGCAAAATATATTTATATAGAGATATACATATATATATATATATATATATATATTATGGTTTCAAAATGTTTGCAAAAGGTTTTAATTTCCAAGATCCATGTGAGTAGAGAGTGCAACACTGTACCTTGTAACTGAGGGAGAGGTTCTCTCTTATCGGACAGTGTTTGATCATTATCGGCTGAGAGGCTAAGCGTAAGAACATTGAGGGTAACACCTGATGGGATAATTTTCATCTGCCCACAGTCCTTGGGTTTTTATAAGGTGGCTTGACCCAAGGACCATTTAGTGTAAATGTTGGGCCCATTAACAGCCCATGGTGATGGACTCAGGGGTTCACTGTTTCCTACAGTGAATTCGGCCAGGCCTTATAACAGAGGCTGCGCTGAACCCATGTGGCTGATGTGTAGATCAATGTTTGGGTCCCACGCCATACAAGGATAGCCAACTGGGCAGCAGTTAGGAGGTTAAGTGAGCACATAGACTTAATGGGCCTCAAGCAGATAGATTAAGGGATTATCCCTATCATCTTAGAGAGATCAGATCCAAATAAATATTTAGATCAGGAAACTCCTAATTTGATTAGGAAGTCTGATCTTTATTTGTAAATAAGTTAAGGGATTATCCTTATCTCTTAAAGAGAGTCCAGATCCAAATACAAGATTTGGATTAGGAAACTCCTAATGGGATTAGGAGATGCTATCTTTAAAGTCAATAAAAAGAGGAGCAGGGAGAACCTCCAATACACAATACTAAGTTCGCAAATTACAAAGAGAGAAGAATCTGCAGTTTTACTGCTCCTGTCTTCTGCTCTTTCCTGCTCTTGTCGCCCCTGTCAGTTCGATCTCCACCTGTGGGAGTGATCATGAAAGGTTCTTAGTATTACCTTTTGGTAGAAAAGGTAATCTGAAGTCATGCTCACCAGCCCTCCATCACATTCTTGTTGAAAAATTTGGTTCTTGCTGAAGAGCCATCCAGTTGATTTTGCTCCATCTCACACTGTGTCATCTTCAGTGGGAGCAATCTTTGGTTTTCTCCTTGGGCGTGAACACATTCGTTGGGAGTTACTGTTACTCCGTATCAGGTATATCCCTCTCCTACCTTTTGGTTTTAGATCTGGTCTGGTTTGGTTTCAAGATTGATCCTTGAAAATGCAGTTTTCTAAAATAGGGAATGTGATTCCCACATGGGAGAGAGAGAAATTTTTGAAATTTCGCCCAACCTTCCTGCAGGGTCCGGCCATCCATATGATGGATATCTCATCCCTTCAAATCAAACTGCTCCAGAAAAGTTGAAGCCACTTAGTAAGTCTTCTTCTTATTTACTTCAAGCGATGCGAACCATTCTAGTGCTTCACACTTCAAACTTCATTGGAAAAGCTAAACGCGGATCTTCTCATATGCTCCAAGCTGAAACATCTCACCACAATATGTGCTCAGATGCACTATAGGGAATCCTTTTCTGTCATACTTATCACACTCTAGGATTTTTACACCTTTTGGTAATTCTAACCTCGGGTATATGCACAACTTACTGAAATCTGGCATAGGAGGGGACTAAATATGCTTTAATTTATGTAGATATTGCTTTAACTTGGCTATATGTTCACATATGAGAACTACACTTTGTGGCAATGTTGTGCTTGTTGAATGTTGATATTGATCACCTGTCTCAATGTATGATTCCCTAGGATTCTCTGATCTCGCCATATAATGTACTACGAATCCGATGTTTTAACCTTATTGGAACTAGATGCCATGGTCTTGAGGAAACTTCTCTGATTCAAAAATGTGATTGGCAGTTTCATCTTTTATTATTTTTTATTTGTTTTTTTGCTCTTTTTGGTTTTTATTAAAATTTGGACAACCAAAGGGAATGAGAAACAGCAAAGGGCTATGTAGTGGAAGGTTTTACCTAAGGACACTAAGGCGGGAAATGCATAATGCAAAATTTATGTGAAAACCATACAATGACGACAAAACATCAAGAAAACAATGGTAAAACCGGTATGCCCCTAGTTCGGAACCAGATGGGGTGAACACCCGGGCAGATAAAGAAATATGTATGGAATTGGGAGTGGACCAACCACCTCTTCTAAGCTGCTAAAGATTCCAAGGGTATTAATGGAAAAGGTGGATGTTAAGGAGCTGAGTGCAATGGATGTTGGTTTATTAGGCTCCAGTTGCATTAGAACGAGAATGAGCAAAATAGGGATGGTAAGGAGAAGCAGTTTAGGATGGTGGCTCAAAATTGCTTTATGGCTGGAAAAGCCGCTAATGCCTCTTTAGACAACTAGGCTAGAGGAAATGCAAATTGTAGTACGATGTAAACGATGTTGACCGCTAATTAAAGGATACAACATTTTATTATATATATATATATATATATATATATATATATATATATATATTCTTCTTTCCTCTTTCCTTTCTTTTTATATACTTTTTCCTTTTTCTTTTCTTTTGGTTTACTTTTCTTAGTTTTTGCTTTTTGCTCTTCTTTTTTTTTCTTCTTTTATCGTTTCCACTTTTTTTTCTCTTTCCCCCATTTTTTGGTTTTTATTTTTTATTTTTTTTGTTTTTTTGTTCTTGTTTCACTATTTTTGAATCTTTGGTTGATTTTTACCCTCTTTCTTTTTTTTTACTTTATGTTATCATTTTATGCAGGCCCTACATGACTCTTCTTACCAAATATTGTAAGACTTTTCACATAAACAATTTTGTTTCTTCTTTCTTTTTTTTTATTTTCCCCTTTTCTTTTTGTTTTTTTTAAACTTGCCCTTTATGTTAATTTATTATATTTTCTCTCTTTTTTCTACATTTATGATTATATTTTCTTCCCTTTTTATCCCCTTTTTTAATTCCTATTTTTGAATTTTCTTCTTCTTAATGTTTCTCTTTCTTTTGCTTCATTTATTTTTCATCATTTTTTATTATTGTTATCACTATTAGGTTTTTTTACTTTCTAATTTTTGATTATTGGTTATCCTATTTATTTGTTTTTAGATTATTAATTATTGATTGACTTGATCTATTTTTTTTATCTTTTTTTACTTTTGGATTTCTGGTTGTTTTATTAATTTTTATTTATTACTGTTTTTTTGATTGATAAATTTTTTATTTTTTTAATCTTTCCCACTTAATGGATTTGGCTTTTCTTTCCTCATCAATTTTGAATAATTTTTTTTTGGATTTTTATTATATTTTATATTTTATTTGTTATGAATTTGTACTAAAGTTTTTTGTTTTTGTTCTGAATTTTTTATTTTTGTTTTTTTATTATTTTTATATATTTGTGCTATGATTAATTTTTCTTAATTATCCAAAACAAATATCCAGAATTTTTCTTACTTAAACGATTTTGTTGGTTTTTTATATCTCTTCTTTTTTTCTTCCATAATTTTCACCCTTTTTTATATCTTTTTTTATTTCTTTTTTTTTGTATTTCAATTTTTTGCTGAATTTTTTGAATTCCTAATTTTATTATTCTCATTTTTCTTATATTAGTATTTTTTTTCTTTTTTTAACTAATTTGATTTATTTTTTAACACTTTAGTTTTGTATTTTCCATAAATTTTTTATTTTACCCCCTTTATATTTTTCATATATTTTCCCTTATTCTACTTTTTCCTTTTTTTCTCTTTTACAAACTTGCCCTTTGACTTTTCAATTTTTGATTTTTTATTATATTTTTTACTCTTTATTTATTTTGATTTTTTAATGAGAATTTTGATTATTTTAAATTTTTCCTGTTTTTATTTTACTTTATTTTGACCAAAATTTTCTTTTTTTTTTCTCTTTCAACTTTTTGGATTTAATTTTTTTATTTTGTTTTTATTTTAATTTTCTTTTATGTGCTTAAATAAACCATATTACCCCCCTTTTTATTCCAAATTTTTCTGCTTTTTTTCTATTTTTCTTCTTTTTCTTTAAACTTGCCCTTTATGTCTAGTATTTTTTATTATTTTTCTTCTCTTTTGTTTCTTTTTTTGATTTATGATTTTAAATTGTTTTTTACTTTTTATTTTATTTTTACTTTTTGGGATTTTGATTCCTTTACATAATTTATGTTTTATTTTTCTTTCTTTTTTCTTTAATTTTCTTTTCCTATTTTCTTTATCCTTTCTATTTTTCTATTTTTCATGTTTTTTGCTGATTTTTTTAATTTCCAATTTTATTATTTTTATTTTGATTTTCACATATTTTTAATTTTCCATTGTTATATGTATATTTTTTTAGCTTTTGTTTGGTTTTGTTTATTATTTATTGACACTCCATTTTTAGACTTTTTGTAATTTTTTTAATTTTTTATTATTATTCTTTTTACCTTTTCCCCTTTTGTTTTCTTTATATTTTTAGATTCTATTATTTTTTTCTTTTTCCTTTTTTAATTTCTATTTCTTTTTCTTTTTCCTTTCTTTTTCTTTTTCCTTTCTTTTTCTTTTTGTATTTCTATTTTTGTTGATTTTAAATTTCTTATTTTATTTGTTTTATTATGATTTTTCAAATATTTGTTGTATTGTAACTTTTTTTCTTTTTGTTTTGTTTTGTTAACTTTTAATTTTTTTCACTTTACCCTATCTTTTGGAAATTTGCTACCTTTTTTTTTGGATTTATATTTTTATATTTTTTGAATTTTTATTTGATTTAAAATTTTTTGGGAATTTTGATTATTTGATATGTTTTATATTTTTCCTTTTCTTCCTTTTTTTACATTTTCTCTTTTCTCTTTTTTCTATTTTCTATTTTCCTCTTTTCAATTTTTTTTTTATTTTCTTGTATGTACACTTGTGTCTAACCTTCCTACCTTTTTTTATTTTTTATTTTGTTTTTTTATATTTTATCTATTTATATTTAATCCTATTGTTCTATTTCTATTTTAGTATCATTGGATTCTTGACATTTTATCTATTCTTTTGTTTTATTTTTATATTTTTTTTATTTTGTGTTACTATTTTGATGTGGGCCCCATAAGTAGGGATAATCATTTCAGCCCGGCTCAGCCCAAAAATTCTAGGCTTGGGCTTGGGTTTTCTATTCAGTTCCGGCCTGGGCCTAGGCCCACATCAGGCTCGTAAATTTTAGGGCCCAGGCTTGTGTTTAATACTTCAAGCCCGACCCAAGTCTGGCCCGGCCTGCATATATTTAAACTTACACATTTTGCGTATAATGTATACATATGTATTCATGTTATTTTGCATTATATTATATATTTTATATATAAATATTATAACATGGCATGTATAATTTATATTATATGTAATATTTTATATTATATAATGTATAAAATAACTTTATGTGCATGTTATGTCATTTAATATATAGATATGTAATGTTTTATATATGAGTAACATTGGGCCTGGAATCAAGCCCAACCCAGCCCAAGCCCATATAGACCTGGGCTAGGGCTTATGTTTCTGGCCCGAAATTGGGTCAAGCCAGGCCTGGGACAAAGCTATATCCCTTATCATAAGTGCAAATCCCGGCCCGGCCCATGATCACCACTACCCATAAGGGGTATGCAAGCAAAACAAGCTAGGTGGCTGATATCCTAAATGACTAGGCTGATACATGGAGTGTAATGCATGAGGGGAGGGTTGACACCTAAACTCAAACGGCTCCAACAAGGTTGCCAGCCTTCAAACCTCCACTCATCGGACAAATGGGCTTCTCAGATTGGTGGCTAGTTGAGAACCATCAACTCGGCCAACAGGTACTTTGATTCCGTGGCTTAGGCTTCCGACCCTCTCCTAAAAGGACTTGGAATTCTAGAATCTAATGCAGGACTATGTGTAGAGTGTTCATAAGTAGATAGAGAAATAGTAGATACAAAGCAATAAAGAACTATCTAACAAACATAAAGAGATAAGTAGTTATTATTCTAATAGATAAGCATGTAATATATACAAAAATGGAAATAAAGCCAAACAGGCCCAATGTGGCCCCACCTATTGTCTAAGAACTCCCTAGTGGAGTCGCTAGTCTGTGAGCGTCAGGAAAATGGCTCACTTGGGGCTAGGAATGGAGTCGCTACCCATCAATTGCAGAAATGGAGGTGATGGAACCTCCAAGAACGATTTTCAAAAACTACTTCATTTTAATAGTGACTCCAATAGCCCGAGGCACTAGTTAAATAGTCCGGGTAAGACTTGGATGGGAGAGGGAAGGGGTTAGGCATCCCTCTCCCGAGTCCAATAGGTGGGGCCCACATGGAATTTAAAAAAAAGTACAACCACAATTATTTAATCAACCCAATGCATAGTATAATGGCTATGTTAGACAGTTTTGTATGCCCTTAGCTTCAATCAGAATGATGTACTTTATGAGTTTATTGTAAATGAATAAAAGTGCATATTTGATTCATGTTCCCCTGGTATGTTTCTGTGTAGTACCCTTAAACTGGACACTTAATGAGACTCGTGTTAGTTTAGAATGTTCACAGCCAGTGGGTCGGTCTGGGGAGACCTATCCTGATAAGGCTGACACTGTGGTGCCACCAAGTCGGTTGGGGTGGCCTGTCTAAGCTGCCAGGGTGAGACCCTAGGCACATATAGTGTAGGATTAATTGAATCTATGAACTGGACCATATTTCCAGTATTGCTCAGGACCTTGAAGAATGATGGGCAAAACTAGAAAGTTACACCCGACCCCTAGACTCGATTATGATACTGCACTACCTGTCGGATTGGGCTGTCTTTGATATACCAATCAGTGAGATCCTTAACGGGGGTCAAAACCTGGGTATGTTGGGACAGTCTGAGAATTCATCTGGGTGGGTGATCATAGTGACAGGATCAGCCCCTTTGTCGGACAAAGGTAATGATCGGGGATGCACTCTCACTGATGGAAACCAAGACTGCCGGCAGCCGATTTCAATCGTTGAGATTTGTTTTGCAAAGTATATTTTATATGAGATATAAAAGTATATATATTATGGTTTCTAAAATGTTTGCAAGAAGGTTTTAATTCCCGGGATCCATATAAGCAAAGAGTGCAACATTGTTCCTTGCAGCTGAGGGAGAGGTCCTCTCTTGCCGGGCAGTGTATGATCATTATGGGCTGAGAGTTTATGTGTAAGACCATTGAAGGTAATGCCTGATGGGCTAATCTTGCATCTGCCCACAGTCCCTGGGTGTTACAAGGTGGCTTGGCCCAGGGACCACTTAGGGTAAGTGTTGGGCCCATAGAGCCCATTTGATGGGTTTCAGGGGGTGCACTGTCCATAACAGTGTATTCGGCCAGGCCTTGTAACAAACGCTAGGCCGAACCCATGTGGCTGATGTGTAGATTAATGCTTGGGTCCCACGCCATACAAGGAAGCCCAACTGGGCAGCAGTTAGGAAGGTTAAGTGAGCACATAAGCTTAATGGGCCTAAAGCCCATTTCGAACTGGGCTATTTAATTAGTTAATTATGGGGCGAATTCTGAGATGGATTAGCAGATAGGATAGGGTCTTGACCCTATCCACTCAGAGAGTCCAGATCTGAATGTGATTCAGATCTAGAAACCTCCTAATGAGATTAGGAGAAAGCTAATCTAATCTATAGATAAGAAAAGGGTTTATCCTTATCACCTAAAGAGAGGGTTGATCCAAATATGATTTGGATAAGCAGCTCATAATTGGATTAGGAGCTGATCCTTTGGGTTAATAAAAGAAGGAGGGGGCGGCAGCCTTTACAAGACAAAAATTCAGATCCTCTTGACTGCTGAAATCACAGAAGAAAGAATTAAGCAACCCTGTAGAATTCTTTCTTGCCGCCTCCCTGTTCTTGCCGCCCTGTTTGCCAGCTCGATCTCCAGTTGTGGGAGAAGTCAAGATTCAATCTTGACATCAGTTCTTGGAGGAAGAATTGGTAGGAAGTTGTGCTCACGTGCCATCCTGCTGTTTCTTGCAAAGGACAAAGTTCTTGGAGAAGAACACTGCTGATTCTGCTCCATCCTGCACTACGCCATCTTCAATGGGAGCAGTCTTTGGATCCTTCCTTGGGCTTGAACACCTTCGTTGGGAGATATTATTTCTTCGTATCAGGTATAATCCTTGAAAATATGATTTTCTAAATAGGGAATGTGATTCCCAGTTGAAGGGAGAAAAAAATTTTTGAAATTCGCCCCCTTATTCCGCAATCTTTGGGCGTCCATACAATGGATCTCTCATCCCTTCAGGCTAAAATAGCAAGAACAAGCCAATAACAAAGGGTCTACCATAACAACTAGGTTCTAAGAAATGGAGCATGTTATTAACAACAATGGAGGCCATAAAGAACAAAACAACAAAATAATACAAAATATAAGCTTTTGCACCCTACAAATTTGTATTTGTATTCCTTCCAAATTGAGCCTAAGGAAACGGAATAAAATACTAGTTTTTCTCTCAAGCTTGAAGGATTATCCCTAATGGCCTGATTTTCGATAGGTTCACAGAAATTGGTTTAACCACAGCCTCATTACCAATTCTGATGGTCATCTGTTTCCATTGATATCAAGGTTGGGAGAAACTAAAACTAAACAATAAGTAAAACTAATAATCTTTCGCAGGATTGGGTAGGTTCTAGAAATCTACAAGAGTTGGTTTGGCGGAATCGATCACCAACTCCATAAGTTCTTTCTCCCCCAAATCCCCATTACAGCAAAACACTAAAGAAATGAACTAAGAAAAATGAAGACCAAATACAGACAAAACGAGAAGGAGATTTACCTAACTTGGATGTCAGCCTAAAAATGATCGACGAAGCAGGGTAGTTTCAAACGATTTCGGTTTTGGATTTATTGCCTTCAAGTGGTGAAAAACTTTAGTGGTTTACAATATAGGGAATGGTGAAAGAAAAATGATCTTCCAAACTCCATTTAACCTGTAGAATGTGAAATCTCCAAAGTGGTTGCTATGATCTTCTTTGTCCAAATGACATTCAGCCACTACAATTCGGAGAAGAGACTACCAAAGCTTTTAGATTTGCCATTGTTGCAACTTGTAGTGGCAGTGACGAAACGGAAAGTAGAGAGAAATGGAAGTGAAGAGAAGAAGAAGAAAAAAAAGAGAGAGAGAGAGGGTTAGAGCTGGGTTTAGATCTACCGTTGCAACTAGTTGCAATAGCGATAATGGAATAGAGAAAGAAAAAGGTGGGGGCAAGAAGAAGAAGAAGAAGAAGAAGAAGAAGAAAGGAATAAGAATAGAGAAAAATAGCAAGAGAGAGAAATTCATTTGCAGGAGATCGGACTGGGTTTTCCTACTACCGTCCTGGGTTCAGAGGGAGAGAGAAAGAGAGAGAGGGAGGGAGGGAGGGGCCATAGATGGAGAAGGTTGTCGCCGCTCTACCTTTGTCTGCTTTCGGCTCGAAAGAGGGAGGGGATGAACATCCCTAAATGAGAAAGTTAGGTTTAGTTAAATAATAGTGTACATGGGCAATTTTATAATTTTTAAGAAATTTAGGGGTATTTTTGTAATTTTGGAACATTTGGGTCAAATCGGGGATTCTAGTTCAATGATGGGGACTTTTAGGCTAAAAAATGGAGGGTTGAGATGGGTTTGACCGCGGAGTGGGGTCATACATGTGCGAACTAGTGAGATTGGCCAAAATTGAATCTTTTTATATGAAAGGGTAAATAAGGGTATTTTTGGCTGAAATTTTATGAGGTAGGGTTTTCGGACATTCCGAGTTGATTGGTGAGGGGTTAGATTTTTTCAATTGGACTGGATTGGGCAGATCTTGAAGGGGCTCGATTTGGTTAATTTAGGTCTCAAAATAGAATCTTTGTGTGATCGAGGGAAAAACAAGGTCTGTTTTGGATGAAATTTCACAAGGTAGGATTTTTGGATAGTCTGAGGTGATTGGTAAGGTTAGATTGAGCCAACTGGGCTCAGATCAGACAGGTCTGTAATCTGGTCAATCTGAGACCTTGAAATGAAATATTGGTGTGATTAAAGTGTAAACAGAGGTATTTTGTTTTAAGATTTAATAGGTAGGTATTTAGGGGTGTCTGGGATCTAATGGTGAGGTCTGATTAGTCCTAAAGCGTCAAGATCATAGGAATTTGGGTCAATGAGAAGTTTTGGAATGAAATCTTAGTTTGATAGAAGAGCAAGTGGGAGAATCTAGGGATAGAATTTTGTGAGCAGATGTTATGGTATATTCGAAGTCTAAAGGTGTGGTCTAATCGGTTTGAATGTGTTAATAACAAGGTAATCTAGGTTTTGAGTGTTTATGCACGAGAGAGGTTGAAATGGAATCTTTGTTTGATGAGGGGGTAAACGAAGGAATCTTGAGTTGAAATTTTATGGGCAGGTGTTTTGGGAGGTCGTAGGTCTAATGGATGTGTATGATCTAATGGTTGAGGTGTATGTGGGGATCGATTAGGGCTATTGGATAGGTATCGGGCAGATTTAACGATGGATTTGACGGATTCAGGGCTGAAAGTTGGGCTTTATGGGTTTTTTGGGTGTTTCAGAGAGGTCAAATGGGTCTGATAGGGTGTTTGGGGAAAATTGAAGGTTCAAGTGGTGGACCGAGCAAAAATCAAGAACTGGCACCGCCTTTAAAACAATGACTTAGTGGATTTAGCCACGTGTGGAGCACCAAGGGTTCGGGTTAGGGATGGATTGCAGGATAGCACAATATGGCAGGTTATCCTCCCCCGATGCTAGGGGTCGAATGACGACCCTTTCCGAGTTATAGGTAGTTCTGATATAGCAAAATAGAGGTGTTTGGTAAAGCTCTATTTTGCACCGTCGGCCAAGTTTGTAGGCAATTGGGATTCACGTTTGGGATGGATGTGAACCACAGGAGTTTGTCAAGTAGTCCATCATGCTTTGGTGGCCAATGCACCCCACCTCCGGTCCACATGCCACTCAAGGGCAAATTAGTGGATTTGGCCATGTGTGGAGGACAAAGGGTTCGAGTTAGGGATGAGCTACGGGACTGGCACGGTGCGATAGGTTATTCTCCACTAGTGCTAGGGGTCGAATGATAATTCGATCGGAGTTATAGATAAGCTCGATAAAGCAAAATGAAGATTTTGGATAAAGCATCATTTGGCTACATCGACCAAGGCTTTGGGCAATTAGGCATCACGTTTGGGTTGCATGTGAACTACGGGACTTTGTAAAGTTGCCTGTCCCACTTTGGTGGCCAACTCACCCCTCCTCCGGTCCACGTGCCACTTAGGACCAACTTAGTGGATTTCGCTAGGTGTATCACTAATAGTTCGGGTTAGGGATAGGCCATGGGACTGGCACGATGTGGTAGGTTATCCTTCCCCAGTGCCTGTGGTCGAATGAGGGTCCGATCAGAGTTATGGGTAGGTTTAACGGAGTAAAATGGTGGTTTTTGATAAAGCTCTATTTTGCTTCATCAGCTAAGGTCGTGGGCAATTAGGTGTCCCATTCGGGCCAAATGTGAATCATGGAACTTTGTGGAATATCCCATCCCTGTTTGGTGGCTAATGCACACCCCCTCCATTTCATGTGCCACTTAAGGGCAAGTTAGTGGATTTGGTCACGTG
The DNA here is from genome assembly GCF_055504915.1 of Nelumbo nucifera. Lineage (NCBI taxonomy): Eukaryota > Viridiplantae > Streptophyta > Magnoliopsida > Proteales > Nelumbonaceae > Nelumbo > Nelumbo nucifera. Next base: position 68,780,707 of record NC_142652.1, read on the forward strand.
GAGCACTAAGGGTTCAAGTTAGGGATGGGCCGCGATACTGGCACGGTGTGGTGTCCCTCGGTGCCAGGGGTCGAATGATGACTCAAGGGTATGGTGATCTTCCCTTTTGGTTTTGTAGCCACCCTAGAGAAATCAACCAGAGGGACATCAATAGGTTGAAGTCAAAGAGCAAGATATGAAGAGACATTGTCCATGAGAATTCTCATAACTTCATAGTTGGTGATCATTGGTGAGATCACTAGTGCATCATCATGGGGCGTAGAGAAGACCCCTCTCGGATAGTGTTGAGCTCTACATGAATGTCACGGAAGTGATGGTCTCGCTAAGGGAATAGGACCTCGACTTAATCAGGTGCCGCCCTCACCCGGGAAAAGTCTAGGTGGTTTTGGTATCCGAAGTTTGCTGGCTTTTTCCCTCCATGAGCTCACCGGTTGTTAAGATGCTTGTAGAGATATGAAACTTGAGGAGGAGGAGGAGGAGCACGACGTCGGCCAACCCCATATTGGTGAGAGGGGTTGTAGCGTTTTGTGTGCTCATCCCCATCCCCACTGTGGTTGGAGGTGGTTCTGTCAACTGGGCATCCCATGCAGTCGTTCATGCCTCAGTGATGGTGAGAGGCCTCGTAATCGAATCGTTGGTTTGAATGGTACTTGGAGGAGTGAGAGCGATGTTGGCTTGCTATGCGGTTACTGCTCTCAAACTCCGAGGGCTCTTCTCTAACTCTTCCTCCTAACCATTAACTAAGGAAGAGATTGGAAAATCTCTTACCATGATTATCCTACACATCAACGGGTCAACCGTTCTAGGACTAGCCTCCCACTGGTTGCTGCATGTTGTTAATTTGATTGGTGAAGTAGTCCAAGATTTGTAGTACCACGTTGAACTGCTCCATTGTGACTAAATTCTGAGGAGCAGAGGGGATGTTGTCCTGATGGTTGACCATATGATAAGTGGAAGTGTAAGAGTAGAAGTTAAAAGGGAACACTTGTTTAGAAAATTGTTCCTACAAATGACGCCAGTTATTGCTACCAAATCTGGAGTCGAGGGCAGCTTTGTAACTTTTGAGGTGATGAGAACAATGGTCCCACCTACAAAGAGTCAAAAGATGTCAGAGTTCCCAAGATGTGGTCCTAAGGGCGAGGACTCCAATGATCAAGTTAGTTGAGGGCTTCGGGAAGGCTAAGGTCATAGTAAGAAAGAGGAATTCAAGTGAATAAGTGTGGGTAAGAGAGGTACTTGAGGCCATGGGGTCCCTTTTATAGTCGGAGTTGCCCAAGAGCCTAACGCATCGGGCACAATGTAACGGCTCCGCATGTCAAAGGCCATGATTGTGCCAATTAATGGTGTAAGCAAAGTGGTGGTTAGGCTAGGGAGATGGTCTTCTTAAAGGACAGAGGAAGACCAAGGACGAGAAATCAACTAGGAGGCTAGGGCAAGGAAAGTGGTGAGACGGCTGAGTAGAGAATCCAATGATAGGGCCAATCAGTGGTTTAATGAATGAATTTCGTTATGAGAATGATCTCTATTTATAGGGAAGATCCCGAGATCCTGAAAGGAAGGAGCCAAAAGTGTTTGTTTTCTACTAGGAAAGGGAATATTGGATTGTTGTCAGTCATTAAGGAGCATTGCTAGGGTTTCGTCACGTGTTCCTATGGGATCTCTTCGAGGATTGACTTTCCTTTCACCCGAAGATCCTTATAACCCATGTGTGTTATTGCCTCTTGCATCTTACTTAACTGACATGGCACTAATGATGTCATTTCTTGACGGTCAATGTCTTATTAGACCTACGTGGTGCTTTGTCACATTTGTCACTCAAAATTACACGTACAGTCCATATTTGAGCTCGGTTCTTAACAAACTGGGATCCCATAGCGGTCCAGAGTTCATTACGGGACCAAATGCGTGTAAAAACTCATTACAAGTTCAACTCGAGTCTATTTTGGGCTTGTGCTAAGCGTAGGTTCGTCGCAAACCTGCAATGTACTATGAGAAAGATGAGTTGTAGACTGATCGCAAGCGTCCATATGGTATCAATTTAGTGTTTTCTGTGCTCTGAGGGACTGAGTGAGCACTATGTACCTACAAATGGAGCGAGATCCCCACGACTAAGCATTACCTTGCCTTTAATGCACTAAGGGAGCTCGATCGAGACCATAACATCCACAACTAATGCCTTGTATTAATGTGGACCGAAAATGACAATGATGCCCTTAGCTAAGGCTGAGATGATGAAAATACCCTTCGGACATGCCACATGTTGTCTAGTGGTGGAGTGGTCAATTATACCTATATCACTTTCCAATAATAAAAACACAAGAGGACAGTCAAACTAACAGGATTAGCTCTTGCTAGAGAAGTTAACCAATGATGACAATTAAAGACAAATAGACTGTGATCTTGTAAGCCTCTCCTGGCTAATTAAGACATGAGCTAGAGAGTTAAGTTTCCTATTAACATACATAAAGGATATATCCAATTCAAAAGCCACATAAAAAATATCATTCAAAAGAAAAAACACTTCGGGATTAAACTTTGAGATCTAATTTACGCTTTGATTTTTGACAATCTTTTAGGCCTCATTCATTTTGCAGTAAATGACTTACTAGGTAAATGCACTCAGGCAACTATTTCTTAGCAAGCACTTACTTGGATAAGAGCACTTGCCAGTGTTCTTTTATTCCTTAGGTAAAGGTGTACAATGACCTATTTACCAAAAAAGTGACATTATTAAAGGGACAAGATTGTCTCATCACGTATTACTTATTTTTGGCACACATGGGTAAGTAATTTACCAAAGTCTAAGGAAAGTATTACTTCCTTGGGTAAATGAGCCACTCAAGAAACATTACTTTTCATGGGACCCATTAATACAGGAAGACGAATGTGGGTTTATTTATCTTCCGTGAAACCTACCATCTTACCTGTCTCCACTTCCTAGAAAATGAATGAGGCCTCATTTTGACAAAGACCCACTCTAAATTTTTATGGTTTGAAGGAAAATGTAGGGAAAGGTAGGGAAACCTATACAAGATTTGTAAAGGTTTCCCTACCTTTCCCTTCCTTTCCCTACTTTTTCCTTCAAACCAAACATAGCCTTAAAGATTTTAATGCTTGTCTCTTGTCTTGTCAATATACTTAAGATAAAATACACATTGGAAGTTCAATGGGATGACAGAAAAAAATCAAAATAATGAAAATATATATGCATGCAAAGTGTGTCTTCTCTCATTGTATTTATAACCTTATTTGCAATTTTTAGTGTTTTCTGTATTTCTTGTTTTTTTAATATTCTCATCTTTTTGTTTTTTATGCAATATGCCTTCTTATATATTTTTTTATATTTTCCTCCAATTTTTGTTGCATTTCTTGTAGTTTTTATAATTTCCTACTTTTCTCTTGTTTTCGCTTTTCTTGTTGTATTTTGTCTTTTTTTTTTGAAGTCTCTATTGTGTTTTTATCAAATTTCTACAAAGTAGTCTCATAAAATGATATAAAGACAGTTTCGGTTTTTTGAATTATTTAAACATGTACATGGCGGTCATATGAGTTTTTTAGGGTAAAGTTTGATAATTGCAATCACTTCCCCTAAATTTTATGACACAGTTGCAAGTAGGCCCCTCTTTTAGAATCCTATAACAAGAGGCATGAAAATGTCCAAAATACCCATGCAATTACTAAAAATGCTAGTTTCTATAGAAAAAAAAAAACAATACAAACTTTATGAACAATAGAAAAAATAGAATTTAAAATTGCAACTTTACCTTTGAGTGATTGATATAAATAGCAAATTTGAAAAATAAGTCAATTTCATAAAAGAAATTGGAAGGGTTTAGGCTAGCGATTCATATGAAGAGAAAACTTGGAAAATAAATATTTCAGTCAAAAGTAATTGCATGGGTATTTTGGACATTTTCATGCAACTTTTTAGAGTAATCTAACAAAGGGGATCTACTTGCAACTATGTAAGAAAGTTCAGGGGAGGTTTCAACAATTTATCATTTTTTAAGTAATAGGATACCAACAACAGGGGCAAGAGGGCTAGAACGTAAGGCCTTGTTCGTTTCATGGATTTTAGTAGGGGGAAAGTTACTGACTCTCCTATGTCCTTTTTCAGGATTTTGGTGGGACCCATGGTAAATATATTTTCCCCGAGTATCACTTACCTGGGGAAATGTTACCCTTCTCCCACTTGGGAAAGTTAACTTTCTCGAGTGGAGAGTAAATGCTCAAAATATAATATGTCAAAAATACCCATTAATATAATCCCAAAAACATAGACTTGGGCCCAAGGGTAAAAATGACAAAACATAGAAAAATTAACCACTTACCCGAGAAAGTGGGTGAGGCAAAAGAACATGGGAAAGTTTAGAGGCCTCATTTACTTGGACAAATTTAACAAAAAAGAACATGGTTAAATGGCCTCTTTGTAAACGAACAAGGCCTAAAAGTTGAGATTGGGTATGTCATAAATGAAAGTTTGGGGGGCTGCATTCATAAAAAAAAAAAAAAAAAAAAAAAGTTTGGGGGGGCTTACATCCTATGCATCCTTGGATTCACAAGAAGCATGTACATGCGAATGAAAAATGAACACATCATATTGATAAGTTAACATGAATTTAACGAAAATGCTCTGTTAAGGCTGGTTCAACTAACCACTAAAAGAGAAAAAAGTGAAACAATAAAATCCGACAATTCCTCCCTCCCTCATTTGAACTCCCCTCCCACCATCTCTTAACATGCTATGATCAAACCACTGATGACCAATAACTGAGTTTAGCATTAAGAATCAACCGGAGACTAGTGACCAGCAATAAAGTATTCTTCTTCTTTTTCTTCTTCTTCTTCTTCTTGTCATAGACTATGACGGAATGGAATATAGGATATTTAGGCAAAAAAAAAGAAAACTCAAATTCTAAAACAATGGAGACGGCCAAAATAGTACCATTCATCTTTTTAGCTGAGGTGATTCTTGACAGGAAGTTTCAGGTGCATTGCCAAGAATTATAACATTATAAAAAAGATGAGCAATAAGGAGAATGGTAGCAACCCAAGATGACACTTGCTGCTTGTATCACAATCAGTTAAAGAATACATGGATTCACAAGAGAAAGGAAAACCTAAGCATTGATCTTAGACAGACCTGGCGCTTCATATCACAATTTGTAGCTATCGTTGTCCTCCCTCATCTTCCCCATCAACCAAGATGGTGTCAAATTATCTAACAATTTATCAAGTTCTCAAATGCTTGTAGTAGTGCATTTCCAAGCCCTGATGGGAAGAATTATGGAGATTCCCAAAAGGAATAGAAAAAATGGTTTAGATTTCATGCCATCACGGTTATTGTCTTGTCAAAAGAAAAGGAAAAAGTGATTCAGAAATTACTATTGAGAGACAAGGGAAAGAAATCATGTACAGAGTTCTTTCATGTTAGGAAGTTGAGATAAGATTGAATTTGTTATCATATGATAAGGATGATATGGAAAGTTTTAATTGGGTTAGGATAGAGTTTAGATAGAGTTTGTTATGTTATGATAGAGTTTGAGATTGATTGAGATAGATTACATAGAGTCCTAGATAGAGTCTAAGAGTTTGAGTTTGAATAGGTTTAATCCGTTTTAGTTTATAAATATGATATAATTACTATATTCAAGAAATACAATTTACTTTCTCATTCTCTGTTATTCTAATATGGTATCAGAGCCCAAGGTCTGAACATAGAGGCCTTCCATCATGCTTCTTGTGTTTCCGGCGGGTGGCCAACATCTTAGTCACCTATTGGGTCTGCTCTCACAGTTTATTTTTTAGAGATTTTTTTGCTTTATATAATTCTTTTATGTTAAATTTTTTATTCCCTTAGATTTGGAATTTTATTTATATTATATATCTCCTAATCAGATAGCAACCATATCACATATGATTTCTCAATTTCCATTGACTGCTCTGTGTGTATCCAATTACGACATGGTTGTAACCAATTAGCAATAGATTATTCAGATTTCTTGGAAGATCTTCTATAACTGGGTTGATGATGGAATATATATATATATATATATATATATATATATATATATATATATATATATATATATGTGGTGAATTGAATAGGTGTGTTGCTTGGTGTCCACCCAACACCCGTGCCTTAATGCATTCTCCCAATAAGGTTGTCTTCTATTTTCCATGATAAGTTGCCACTACACTATTTCTTGTTCAGGCCTACCAATCTTGTGCAACCATCTTTCTATCCATCGAATGGCAGACCACCACCATCTCTTTGCAACTATTCACTTCAATCTACTCGTTTATTCCCTAATATGACTGTATCAAAGGAAATAGGTGGCGCTTGCTTTATAAATCAACCATGAAAGTACAGACCTGCATTTCCCTCATCGTGCCATCAAAATCAATTTTGTCTGCATTACCACCATCTGATGTAGACCACCTACTACTCTCAAAGCCATGAACAAGATCTACTTGATCGTTTGTGGCATTTACATACCACCATATTTTATAGAGAATCACAACACACCACATTCCAGCCATACAAGGGGCTACTCCCAAAATCCGGTTTTTGGAATTACTTGACTGTTCGATGATGTAGATGGTGACCCAACTTGCAACTTGACTGAACCAGTTAAACTAGTTTAGATTAGTTCAGATTGGTTTGGCGACATGGATTTGTTGCTCTTCTATTTGGCCCATGGAGGCCTATTTCAATTAAAAAACAACCCATTGAGGCATCTTTTATTTGGCCCAAGGTGGCCCTTTTTTGGTTTAGCTTATCAAGGCATTTCATTGAATCATTGAGGTCTTTATTGGTTGTTGTTGGCCCATTATGGCCCATTTCATATTGGCTCAAGAAGCCAGCCCATTGAGGTCATTTATTTGCCTATTTTCAGTTTCGCCCATGTTGGCCATTGACAATTATCACCATTAGCACATGAAGGCTTTTCTTAAAGAAATAACAGGTTTTCATCATCATGCAATCATCACAGTCGTAGTTTGTCACATTATCATCACAACAGGCTTGGAGATTTGGGCACATCATCACATTGTAAAATCTTTGGTCAAACACAAGACGATCTTTGATCCCCATGTGTTTGAGGGGGGCGTGTTAGGAAGTTAAGATAAGATTAAATTTATTATCATATGATAAGGATGATATAGAAAGTTTTAATTGGATTAGGTTAGAGTTTAAATAGAGTTTGGGATTGATTGAGATAGACTACATAGAGTCCTATATAGAGTCTAAGAGTTTGAGTTTGAATAAGTTTGATATGTTTTAGTCTATAAATATGACGCAATTACTATATTTAAGAAATGCAATTTGCTTTCTCCTTCTATGTTATTCTAATACTCCGAAGGTCTCTTCTATGTTGGTTCCTATGAAACAACTTGGATTTCTTGGTATCTCCTTTGGAGACGACAACTTCCCAACCCTTGGATTTGTCATCAGAGGCTTTTTTTTTTTTTTTTTTTTCTGAAGTAGTAGTTGAGGACCTCCTTATGATCCTGGAATTCCATCATTCTTCATTGTTTGGGCAAGGTTGTTGCTTTGTTTCCCAAGTGAGAGACAAGACTGATGATGTCGAGAACTTCTGTTGCAAGTTCTTCAAAACTAAACAAGCTAAAGCCATTTTTCAACTATGCTCGTTTCTTATGAAAGCCTTGCGTGTTCACATATATGTGGGTGGTTGTGCTTTGTGTGTAATAGATTTGAAAGAAATGGAAAGTGAGATTCAAGAGTCGATGGAAAACATAGAGCACATACTAACTAATGGATTTAAAGGAGAGAAAGAGAAGTATGAGAGCATAGTCGGTGGGAGAAGTATCTAAGAGCTTTTGGGATGACTAGAGCACTAGAAGAAGAAGAAGAAGAAGAGTTTATGGTCGATTGCTGATTGATGCCAAACGCCAAACATCAGTTGTGGTGACCGGTGGTCTAGTTACAATATTCTGAGAGGCAGTAGGACTTGGGAGGAGAGTTTGAATGAGAAAGGGAATGAAAGTATTGTTGGGTTTTATTGTATTTTGTCTTTTAGTGGTTGGTTCAATGAGTTGGACCATTGTTAATCGAACCTGCTAACTCCTATTAACTTAATAAGACAACATTTTCAAATTTCATTTGCACATTCACACTTCCCATGAACCTAAGGGTCCATAGAATTGAGCTCCTTCGTAAACGAACAAGACCTAAAAGCATGGTTTTTGAATTGCTGTTGATCTAGATGGTTGGATTGTTCGGCTTAGGAACCGTCCAAACAACCAGTTTTGTTTTACTCCAAAGCTAGTCACTGGCCAAAAACCATTGAATCGGTCAATTGGTTATTAACCTGGGCAGTTGAACCGTTGACCCATTCAACGGTTTTTGGCCATTTTTATTTTTAATTATTTTGTCAAAAGGGGCTGTCTATTCAAACTCAACGGTCAAACCACCAATCCAAAAACTAGTGGTCAAAATGGTTCTGGTTTTGGATCGTTTTTTAAAACATTGCCTAATAAGTTGAGTTGAGAATGGGTATTTGTCATAAACGAAAGTTTGGGGGCCTCAATATCACTACTTCCAAAGTACTAGGTGTTAGTCTAGTCTGTAAATTGATCCAATTGGATATGCTTCGTTGTATCGATGTGTGCCCCAAAATTGCATTGCTGATTGCTCCCCTTTAAGGCTTTAGCTAACGCACGTGGAGGGTGTTTTGATGATCATAAGCAAGATGAGGAGACGGCATCAATCAAAGATCTCTCTCCATCCATAAAGACACGTCAGAGCTTGTTCAAGCGGAGACGTCAACCTACGTCATTGTTATGCATCCAACGGCTTTTACTAATTTACTTGAAGAATGAAGAATCGTTTGGTAATAGAAACCGATCCACCAGAGACCATCACATCAACGTGTTGTAGCCTCTCTCTCTCTCTCCATTCCCCCAGCCTATCTCTCTCTCTCTGCGTGCGCTCTCTAGTGAGTGACCGTATCATTTAGTGAGACGCAGAGCTGCAATCTCTCAGTCTTTAGCCGGAAAAGAAGAAAAATTGAGTAGAGAAGACGAGACTCCATTGCTCGTCTATTAAGGTATCACTTTTCCTAATTTCTCTTTGCATCAAGGCTTTGGCTTCATTTGTAGGGTTTATAAATTCTTCTTTCTCTGAAACAAGCTTTATTTTGTTGTTTATATTCCTTCTGTAATCTTCTTTTTGGGGTTATGGATTTTATCCGGATTTCTTTTTGGGGTTATGGATTCCTTCTGTAATCTTTCTTTCCCTTAGTTCTATTTCTTCAGTATGGATTATCTTCCCTTTTCTGATGGCTCATCGTCAAAATCGCCTACCAAATGTAATTTTTTTTTTCGGGATATCAGATGGTGTTTTGCGTGTTTTCTGCCTCTTCTGAATAGTAGGGTCTCCAATGTGGAAAATGTTTAGGGTTTATGATAATGGATTTTGGGCGGTGGGTCTTTTTATTTTCGTTTTTTAGTCTTCCTTGCAGTGTGTGTTTCATCTGTGGCGAATGTGCTATAAAATTTCACGTCGTCCCCCCACCCCATCCCAACATACACACTGAAGAAAATAAATAATTAATGTAAATTTTAGCTGAGGTATACATAAATCTCTCTTTTTTCTTGTTTAATGTATACTTATATTGGAGAGCACTTGTTTCTGTAGATTTTGCCTGGACTAGACCATGTCTGGGAGGAAAATAATAGCAATTTGCCAGTCGGGTGGCGAGTTTGTCACCGGTAAAGATGGTTCCTTGTCGTACACCGGTGGTGATGCCCATGCTATAGATATTGATCACCAGACACGGTTTGATGATTTCAAGTCAGAAATAGCTGAAATGTGGAATTATAGCATTGGTACCATGTGTTTAAAGTACTTCCTCCCAGGAAACAGGAAAACTCTTATCACCATATCTAATGACAAGGACCTAAAACGCATGCTCAATTTTGTTGGGGATTCTGTCACTGTGGATATCTATGTCATGGCAGGAGAGAATGTTGCTCGTGATGTCTCAGTTATGCCGGCCAGTAGGTAGCTTTCTTTGAGTCCCCCCCTCATTGATCCATTATTCATGGTTTATCCGAGATATAACACTGGATCATGCAGGTCAAGCAGGACAACTTTGTCTGAAGCAGTCACTCCAGTTGATGCTCCTGTAGATGCTCCAATGGATACTGTTGTTGATGCCCCAACTGACATCAATATTGACACCCCAAATGATATCACTACTGATGCTGCTATTGTCATGTCCATTGCTACTCCTCCAGCAATTACTAGTGTTGACAGCAAGCATAATAAAGCTAAGAAACAATGGGAAAATGCTATCACTGGTGTAGACCAAAGATTTAGCAGTGTTCATGAATTTCGTGAAGCTCTGCGCAGATATTCCATTGCTCATGGGTTTGCTTACAAATATAAGAAGAATGACAGTCATCGTGTAACTGTCAAATGCAAAACAGAGGGATGTCCATGGCGGATACATGCATCAAGGTTGTCAACCACCCAGTTGATTTGCATTAAGAAAATGAACCCAACACACACATGTGAAGGAGAAGTTGCGACAACTGGGTATCAGGCAACTAGGAGCTGGGTTGCAAGTATTATAAAGGAGAAGCTGAAAGAGTCCCCAAATTACAAGCCAAAGGACATTGCAAATGACATTAGAAGGGAGTATGGGATTCAACTGAACTATTCTCAGGCTTGGCGTGGGAAAGAGATTGCAAGGGAGCAGCTTCAGGGTTCATACAAAGAGGCATACAGCCAGTTGCCATTCTTCTGTGAAAAGATTATGGAGACAAATCCTGGTAGTTTTGCAACATTTACTACTAAGGAAGATTCAAGCTTTCACCGTCTCTTTGTTGCATTCCATGCTTCGCTGTCTGGTTTCCAACAAGGGTGTCGCCCTCTCATTTTTCTTGATAGCACACCTTTGAACTCAAAATACCAAGGCACATTATTGGCTGCAACTGCAGCAGATGGGAATGATGGTGTTTTTCCAATTGCCTTTTCTGTAGTTGATGTGGAGTGTGACCACAACTGGCGTTGGTTCTTAGGACAATTGAAGACTGCAATCGCCACGTCTCGTTCCATAACATTTGTAGCAGATATGCAGAAGGGGTTAAAGCAATCAATAGCTGAAATCTTTGAGAATGCATATCATGGATACTGTCTTCGGTACCTTGCAGAGAAACTCAAGAGAGACTTGAAGGGACAATTTTCACATGAAGTGATGCGTCTCATGGTTGCAGATTTTTATTCTGCTGCTTATGCACCTAAACTTGAGGGATTCCAAAGGTGTGCTGAAAGCCTCAAAAGTATTTCTCTAGAGGCTTACAAGTGGCTTGTCGAAAGTGAGCCTGAACATTGGGCAAATGCGTTCTTTGGTGGTGCACGGTACAACCATATGACATCTAATTTTGGAGAAATGTTCTACAGTTGGGTTTCAGAGGCAAATGATTTGCCAATAACACAGATGGTTGATGTATTACGTGGTAAGATGATGGAGTTGATCTATACACGTCGGATGGAATCCAGTCAATGGTTGACCAGGTTGACTCCATTAATGGAAGAAAAGCTACAAAAAGAGACTATAAAAGCACATACCCTAGAAGTATTATTCTCACCTGGTAGCACATTTGAGGTCCGTGGTGACTCTGTAGATATTGTTGATATTGATCATTGGGACTGCACTTGCAAAGGATGGCAGATTAGTGGTTTGCCATGTTCCCATGCCATTGCTGTTTTTGAATGCATTGGAAGGAACCCATATGATTACTGCTCTAGATACTTCACAACTGAGAGTTATCGATTAACATATTCAGAATCTATACACCCAGTTCCAAGCATTGACAGGTTCTTGCTGAAAGATTCATCTAATGCAGCATTAACAGTAACCCCTCCTCCCACTCGTCGTCCACCAGGCCGTCCAAAGAATAAGCAGACAGGATTTCAGGAGGTAGTCAAACGACAACTCCAATGTAGTAGGTGCAAGGGTATTGGGCATAATAAGACAACATGCAAGATGTCCTCGTAGGGATGTCGGACTATGTAAGTGTATGCCTTGTATTTTCTATATTGTTCTTAATCTACTTAAGCTTTCTGTATAGATGTATCTATCTGCCAATTAACAATGTGAATTAACTTAGACTACATATACTTTTTTCCTGTTGGACCTATATCTAATTATAGTATTATTTTTGAATATCCTCCTAGAGATTATTTATTTATTTGTTTTGATCAATAACTCAACAATTTATTAATTAAGAAAGAAGGATGGTACAATACAATAAATACAGTCAGACAGTGAGAGATAAAATCTCTTATCTCTCCCCCATACAATCAGATCCCTTACAGTTGTGCCCATAATAAAGAATCCCTCTCCACTCCTTGTTTAGCTAAGGTATCTGCTACAGAATTGGCAGATCTCTTAACCCACCCAACCACTATTTCCATTATCTCTGGTTAACCACCTGATCTTCTTCCTTTCATTGTTGAAATGCCAAAGATTTGACCCCCCATCTTGTAACCAGCTTATCACCAGTCTGGAATCTCCTTCCACAGATAGCTTTTGAATGTTCATTAGCTTTGCCTTTTGAATGCCTTCCAGTATTGCTAACACTTCTGCTCTCAGGGAGTCTCTCCAACTGGCCCCCGAAAAAATAGCAATGAAATTACCTTCCTCATCTCTGAAAATACCTCCAATGCCTGAAGGTCCAAGATTCTCCAAGCTGCTACCACCAAAATTAAGCTTGATAAACCCTCTATCCAGGATTCCGGGGGTGACCAAGTATGATTGATAATTGGCTTATGGACCATAGAAAGTGCTACTTCCTTCCAACTTCTTAATATATCATCTGCTGACATGTGGGAGAAGGCTGCCAAGGACTTCAACCAGTGCACTACTTTAACCTTTATTGTTTCAAAGATATCACTTTTAACTCTTTCTTTCTCTGAAAAGATTCTAGCATTTCTTTCCTCCCAAACAGTCCAGATAACAATAGCTCTAATGCAGTTCCACATTAACCTCCCTTTCTTCGTTGGCCCTTAAAAGGTAGTGTGGCAAATAAGCTTTGAACATCTGCTGGAAGATTCTACCTGCACCCAAAAAGAAAAAGACACCAATCCCAAATAAAAGTAGTGAAGGAACAAGAGATAAAAAAGTGAAAGCAATTCTCACCATCAGCCTTACATAATACACACCAATGAGGAGATAACGCCAAATTGGCTGCTTTCTTTGGAGTAGATCAAGAGTATTGATCTTCCCATAAGCAACTTCCCAACAAAAGGCAGCAATCCTAGGTGGAATAACTTTGCACCACACCTCTTTCGTTGGAAACGGAGGCAGACCACTATTGGAAGGTTGTATTAGAGTTTTAAAGAAAGAAGCACAAGAGAAGGACCCTGACGGGGTGCAAGTCCAAACTCGACTATCAGGCTTTGAAGGTTCAATGATAACTCCTTCCAATAACTGAAGGAGGCTAAGGAGACACTAAAGTTCTGAGTCTCAGACACCCCTCCGGAAACCCTAGTCCCATTAACCCTATTAATCGAAGGTGGAGATTGGGCAATAAAATTAGAAATTGGCTCATTTTTAAAGCTTGAGAGGTTTAAGAGGGAGGGGAACTGGTTCTTTATGGGAGAGTCTCCTAGCCAAATGTGTTCCCAAAATTTAACATACCACTACAAAGGTTGTATCTGATGAAGGAAGTGTTGGACAGTGTATGCCCTTAGTTCCAATAAGAATGATGTACATTATGACATTTAATGAATAAAGTACATATTTGATTCATGTTATTATGGTATGTTTCTGTGTAATACCCTTAAGCTGGACAGATATGAGACTCGTGTTAGTTTAGAATCTTCATAGCTGTTGGATAGATTTGGGGAGATTTATCCTGCCAAAACTGACACTGATGTGCTGCCAAGTTGGTTGGGGTGGTTTGTCTCAGCTGCCATGGTGAGACCTGAGGTACATGCAATGTGAGTTTTCTTGAAACCTCGAACCGGACCAGAATTTCAGTATTGCCCTAGACCTTGGAGATAGATGGGCAAAACTGGAATGTTACACCTGACCCCTAGACTCGCTTATGATACTACACTAGGTGTTGGATTGGACTGTCTTTGATATGCCAATCAGTGAGATCCTTAGAGGGGGTCAAAACCTGAGTATGTTGGGATAGTTCGAGAATTCATCTGAGTGGGTGATCATAGTGACATGATCAACCCCTTTGTCGGACAAAGTGAATGATCGAGGATTTACTCTCTCTGATGGAAACCAAAACTGCCGGCAGTTGATTTCAACTGTTGAAATTTGTTTTCCAAAATATATTTATATAGAGATTTACATATATACATTATGGTTTCAAAATGTTTGCAAAAGGCTTTAATTCCCGGGATCCATGTGAGAAGAGAGTGCAACACTGTACCTTGCAGTCGAGGGAGAGGTCCTCTCTTGTCGGGCAGTATTTGATCATTATGGGCTGAGAGGTTAAGTGTAAGACCATTGAGGGTAATACCTGATGGGTTAATCTTGCATTTGCCCACAGTCCTTGGGTTTTTATAAGGTGACTTGACACAGGGACCATTTAGTGTAAATGTTGGGCCCATTAAGAGCCCATGGTGATGGACTCAGGGGTTCACTGTCTCCTACAGTGAATTCGGCCAGGCCTTGTAACAGAGGCTAGACTGAACCCATGTGGTTGATATGTAGATCAATGTTTGGGTCCCACGCCATACAGGGATAACCAATTGGGCAGCAGTTAGGTGGCTAAGTGAGTAGATGGACTTAATGGGCCTAAAGCCCAATTCGAATTGGCTTAATGAGATTAGAAATGGCGGTTCTGGGATTTAGGTCAACAGATAGGATAAGGGATTATTATCCCTATCCACTCAAAGAGTCCAGATCCAAATAAAGATTTGGATCAGGAAACTTCTAATTAGGTTAGGAGGGTTGATCTTTATCTGTAGATAAGATAAGGGATTATCCTTATCTCTTAAAGAGAGTTCAAATCCGAATACAAGATTTGGATTAGGAAACTCCTAATGGGATTAAGAGAACATCTCTTTAAGGCTATAAATAGGAGAGCAGGGCGAAAACTCAGTATGCACAACATAAATCATCCGAGTGACTGCTGATTTCCAGAGAGAGACAACATAGTTTGACTGCACTGTCTCCTTTCCTGCTTTTGCCGCCATACCAGTTCGATCTCCACCTGTGGGAGCGATCAAGAAGAGTTCTTGATATTACCTTTTGGTAGAAAAGGTAATCTGAAGTCGTGCTCACTAGCCCTCCATTAGATTCTTGCTGAAGAATTCGGTTCTTGCCTGAAGAACCATCATTGTGATTCTGCTTCATCCTGCACCGTGTCATCTTCGGTGGAAGCAGTCTTTGGATCCATCCTTGGGCGTGAACACCTTCATTGGAGGTTATTACTAATTCGTATCAGGTATAACCCTCCACTCCCTTTTGGTTTCAGATCTGGTCTGGTTTGGGTTCAAGATTGATCATTGAAAATGCAGTTTTCTAAAATAGGGAATGTGATTCCCACATGGGAGAGAGGAATTTTTGAAATTTCGCCCAACCTTCCTGCAGGGTTTGGCCATCCATATGATGGATCTCTCATCCCGTCCCTTCAGTGGTATCAGAGCCCAGGTTCAAATCTTGAACCAAAATTAACCAGATCTGGAACTGCGCAAATGGCAGAAGGCGTTCTTCCCGATTTGCGCATATTAGCGATTTATGGGAAATCTGTTCCCAGATTTTGGGCGATTGATCTGAAATTAAATATTTATGAATCTGAATTATATTTAGAATTGTTCTACATATTTTTCTTGATTTTTGGGCTGTTTGTACTATGGAGATCGAAATCTTGAATGGCGCAAGAAATTTGTGCGTCTGCTGTTCTTTTTTATTCTTGGTCTGTAATTATTTTTTTTTTAAATTTTAGACGGAATGTATAGGAATTCAATTTTGATGTAATATTAATAGAAATTAGGTTTTCTATTTTATTCCATTCAAAGTTGAAGTAGAAAGCGCAAGGAGATTTTCGCAGATCAGGGTTCGGCTATCTGCGATTTGCAGTTTTGGAAACTGCATGCTGCGATCTGACTTTTGTTTTGCAGGGTAGCAGTCCTACGAACAGCCCTCCTACTGATTCTTGAATGTCTTGTTTCAGTAATTTATATTCAGAATATGTTTTTGAATTAAATCTTGAATTGAAAATCAAACCCTAGACCCATTCGAACCAGATTGGATCAAACTGGTTGGACCGAATCTGTGGTACGATGGGGGCTGTTTTCGGCCCTAATTTTCACTCATGGGTCCAAGAGTTGATGGTTAATTGCAAGATGCAATTCAGCCCACACCTGTAAAACCCAGTTTTAATATGTTAAAACTGCTTTAGCCCATTTCAGCATCAAAGCTATATGGGCCGAACTGCTATTTGCAATTCAACCCATATACCTAGATGATATTAATCAGTAATATTATGAATTTTTTATGGGCTTTAATCATGGGTTTTACAGTTATTTAATTGATTGGATCAATTATGATTTTCCTGCATGTGATGTATAGATGTGTGATGTGCAACGTTCATGGGCCATAAGTACTTGGCCCATGTTGATACGATAGTGGCTCTTGCGCACATCATTGCCATGATGTCCTTAAGATCATTGGATCTCCCTTCGTGGTGGGCCCCACATCAGCTTCCTCCTCAAGAGGAACTATGCGGAACCTTAGCCGTTCAGGGCCCATCTAAATCTGGCTTTATGAAAGTCAGTGGGAGCCACTTTGGTTTGACCTAAATTAAACTATGGCGTAATATTTCGTTCCCTCCACTGAAATACGAGTGTATGTGATAGGGAGATTCATATGATGAACTCTCTAAAGTCCTTTCATCATTAGCATGAAGATGGGTCCTTCAGTAATGAGGAAACACACCATAAAATTGGGCTATCCATTTGCTATTGGATCTGTTGGATTGTTTCATAAGATGATAGGGGCGTCATAGACTGATGTGGAAGGGGCCTATTCTAAAATGGAAGACTCTCTCACGGTAACTTGGCGTTCACGAATATGATGGGCGAGCACTCACTGGACAGAAATGTTTAACCTAAAATGGCAATGAACCTTGTCTGATAGAGGCCAAAGGGAAAGATCATAAGATGAGTGGATATGATACTTCATAGAAAGGTGGTGGGGTTATGCAGCTGAAAACAGTTGGCTTCATGCACCCTATGTGATTTCCCACATTTCCGGAGACATAATTCGCAGTCTCCGTCACTGAGATAGGAGGGAAATTTCAGAGATGAATAAATGGATATGGAACAATATTTGCTTTGCCCTTTATCAGAAATGGCAAACGGACAATTCGCTAAATTGTTGGACGACAACAAACTTAAGGGCCCAAATTACGCTGACTGGTACCGTAGCCTTATGCTAGTCCTGACATCCGAGAAATTGGACAAGGTAATTAAGAACCCTGCCCCGGAACGTCCAGGTGATAGGGCTTCTGAGGCCCGTAGGAGGGACTATCAAGAATGGGAAGAGAAAAATTCCCTTGCCTGCTGCTACATCATAGCATCCTTAGATAATCTGATACAACGACAGTTCGATCAGATCGAATTGTCCAAGGATATCTTGGACAGTCTAAGGATGATGTATGAGGAACAAAATCGTTCTACTCGTCAGAAGGTCTTGAAACAGTTCATGACCGTGCAGATGTCCAAGAATCAGCAAGTCCATGACTATTATCTTAAGATGATGGGATACATCAATGAACTTGAGGCTCTTGGATCCGGGCTTGATCATGTCACCAAGGTTGATGCCATCTTAAATTCTTTGCCTCTTTCCTTCGACCAGTTCATCATGAACTACAACATGAATAAGCTAAATGTTAGCATCCAGGAACTCAACAATATGTTGTAGAGGGCCGAGGAACTGATAAAGAAGGATGAATCCATTGCCATGCTTTTTGAATTTGGCAAATCAGACAAGAAGAAGAGGAAAGCAAAGAAGCCTCAGAAGAGAGTTAGCAAGACCAAAAGGCAGAGGAAGGACAGAGCATCAGATGATTGTCACTTCTGCAAGCAGGCCGACCACTGGAAGAGGAACTGTCCTCAGTATTTGGAGACCAAGAAACAAGGTAATTTTGAATCCTTTGTCATTGAAACCAATTTGTTGGTAACTTCTGCTTCCTGGTGTATTGATGCCGAGGCTTTAACTCGTGTGTAACTCACTGCAGGGGTTCAGGACAAGCATAAGACTGAGTGACGGAGAGGTGATTCTTTACTTGGGGACTTCTGCAAGTGTTGCAGCTATAGCCATAGGGACTGTAGAAGTGTATTTGAGAGAAGGATTAATTGAATTAAAAGATTGTCTTTATGTACCGAATTTGAGAAGAAATTTGATTTCTGTTTCAAAACTGTGTGCGGATGGATATTCCGTTCACTTTAGTAATACGATTACTATTAAAAGAAATAACAAGTTCTTCGCATACGGAGAACTTGAGAATGGTCTCTATGTTATTCATCATTCTCTGGAAACAAACATAGCCGAAACTACGTTGGATGATATCTCCAAGAAAAGAACCCGTGATATAGTTAATCTCACGTGCCTGTGGTATTACTGACTTGGCCACATTAACATAGATCGTATCACAAGGTTGGTAAATGATGGTCCTTTGGATTTTCTAACTCTAGAAGATCTTCCAACCTGTGAACCTTGCTTTCAGGGTAAGCTGACGAAACAACTATTTAACGGTAAGCCTGAAAGATCGATCGACACACTTGACCTTATACATACTGATGTATGTGGTCTCATGAATGTTAGGACACGTAACCAACACGTTTACTTCATAACATTTACCGATGATTACTCACGGTATGGTTACGTGTACCTAATGAGACATAAGTCTGAATCTTTTGAAAAGTTCAAAGAATTCAGACAAGAGATCGAGAAACAGTTAGGGAGAGAAATTAAGACCCTTCGATCAGATCTAGGTGGCAAGTATCTTTCTGACGAATTTAGGGACTACTTAAAAGTCAATGAGATATTATCACAACTAGCTCCTCCTGCTACACCACAGCTAAATGGTGTGTCAGAAAGGAGGAATCAGACTTTATTGGATATGGTCCGATTACTTCTCGTACACTCAAAGTTACCCACATCCTTTTGGGGTTACGCATTAGAGACTGCGATATACGTGCTGAACCGGGTTCCAACCAAATCAGTTCCGAAGACTCCCTATGAGCTTTGGACCGGTAAGAAAGCAAGTGTAAGACACTTGAAGATTTGGGGTTGTCCGACACATGTTAAAAGAACGAGTGCAGACAAATTGGAATCCAAGACCAACCGTTGCCTATTCATACGTGCTGTCCCTATGTTCTGTTGTCAAAATGCCAATTTCTTGGAAGATGATTACATCTTGAACAATCATCGTCAAGAAGTTGTTCTTGATGAGGAGAGCTCAGGGGTAGCGGGAGATGTCCCACAAGCTCTAGTTAATGACCAACCTAAGAGATCTACCCAGGTTTCTAGGCCTCCAGTTCGTTTCGGCTATGACCAAGAAAGTTACTTGGTGGAAGCTACGACTAGTGAGGACAATCCCGTGACTTATACGGAAGCTATGTTGGACATAGATTCCTTGAAGTGGGTAGATGCCATGAGAGCTGAGATGGACTCAATGGAGACCAGTGGAGTTTGGACTGTGGTAGATCCGCCCCCTGGGGTAAAAGCAATTGGTTGCAAATGGATCTATAAGAGGAAGAAGGGCCCCGATGGTAAGGTTGAGAGCAAAATGGCTCGTCTTGTGGCGAAAAGGTACACTCAGAAAGAAGGAATCGATTATGAGGAAACCTTTTCGCCGGTGGCCATGCTTAAATCTATTAGGATCCTGCTAGCTGTAACAGTGTTCCATGATTACAAGATTTGGCAAATGGATGTCAAAATTGCGTTCCTGAATGGAGATCTTAGTGAATATATCTATATGCAGTAACCGCAATGTTTCATAGCTACAGGTCAGGAACACATGGTATGTAAACTAAACCGATCCATATATGGACTTAAGCAAGCTTCTAGGAGTTGGCTAGAAGTCCCTTTTTATCACCTCCAACTTCTTGCTCACCCTTACTGGAATTTTAAAGACTGATAGGTAGTAAACAAGTAAGTTAGCTAATGTTGATTTAATCAAAGTAATTCTGCCACCTAGAGACAAATATCCTCTTTTCCATCTAGCCAACTTCCCAGAGAACTTCTCTAGCACTAGATTCCAAAAACCTACTTCTTTCGGATTTGCTCCAAGAGGTAATCCCAAATAGGTCAGAGGCCAAGACATGATACTGCAACCTAAAATATTTGCACACTCTGCCATCTCCTCATCCTACATGTTTATCTCAACTAAGCAGTGTTTTTTCAAAATTTACCCTTAAATTGACAACCTTTCAAAAAGGTGCACCGAGAATTTCAAATTCGTTACTCAATTCAGATCTTCTCCTTCGCAGAAGAGGAGAGTATCATCAACAAATTGCAGATGGGTAATTGGTACCACTTCTCTTCCCACTCCCCAGCCTCTCACTAGCCCTCTCATGCCTGCCCTCAAGAGATTTCTGCTTAGACTATCCGTGTGAAGAGAAAAGGGGAGGGAGGATGCCCTTGTCTTAGTCCTCACTCAGCTGGAAAACAGTATACCACTGTGCCATTTACTAATACTGAATATTGGCAAGTTTTCAGACACCCCCAAATCCGATTACACCATCTCTCCCCAAACCCACAATGCCTCATAACCTCAATCAGAAAAGTCCAGTCAACTAAGTCATATGCTTTCTCTAAGTCCAACTTGCAGAGTATGCCTTTCTTCCTGGATCTCATATCCTCAACACATTCATTAGTGATTAGGATTTGATCCTTGATTTCCCTCTTCTGTACAAAATCTCCTTGGTTGGAAGTCATCAAAGAGGGGAGGACCTCCTGATATGTCTGAAGTCTTTGGGATGGTTATCTCCAACTTTTTTAGGGATCAAGGCAATGAAAGTTGAATTCAACATTGGGTTTATTATGCCCCTTTCGAAGAACTCCCTAAACACTTCCAACAAATCTTCTTTTAGCACTTCCCAACAATCTTGGTAGAATGCCATAGTAAACCCATCCAGCCCTGGAGCTTTAGCTCTGTCCGTGGAAAACACTACTCTGTTAGGCTGTGTTTGGTTTGAAAGAAAAAGTAGGGAAATGAAGGAAAAGGTAGGGAAACCTTTACAAAACTTGTATAGGTTTCCCTACCTTTCCCTTCCTTTCCCTACTTTTTCCCTCAAACCAAACATAGCCTTAATCTCCTCCTCAAAAGGTCTTTCCAACCACACTTTCTGCTCTCCCGATAAAGTTGACCAATCCAAACCCTCAATCCAAAAAGTTTCATCTAATGGCTTCCTGTAAATTGATTTGAAATGATCCACAAAGGCTCGTGCTATCTCACCCTGAGCAGTAATAACTTCACCTCCTAAGTCCGGTTTGGAAATAAAGTTTTTCCTTCTTCTAGCATTGGCCATAGCATGAGAGAACTTTGTATTCTTGTCACCCTCTTGAAGCCATTTCACCCTTGATTTTTGCCTCCAATCAATCTCCTCTTTCAATAAAATGTCTTCCAATTGTCTCTTCAAACCCTTCCTTATATCTCTCTCTCTTTCCCATAGAGTTCCTTGAGATTCTTTGTAGCCCAACCCTTCAATTTGATCCACTATCTCTTGCTTCCTTGCTTAAAGTCTTCCAAACTGCTCTAAGTTCTAAGTCTTGATCTTAGACTTTAAAGCCTTAAGCTTACTATGGAAAAACATTCCTTCTCACCCTGGGCCTTTCTTCTTCCCACCATTCCTTCACTTTTTGATAGAAAACCGGGTGATTCAGCAACATGTTTTCAAATCTTAAAGGGGCAGGATCTAAGCCTCTAACTCCTCTTGACATAAGGAGATTGGCCAATGGTAGCCCACCCCAATGCTCCTCCCAATCCACCGAAAAGAGAAACCGATCAAGCCTTGAGCAAAAAGGGGTGGTTTGAAGATTATACCAAGTGAAGTTATGATGGAGAAGAGGCAGATCTTTGAGCTCAAAAGAGTTAATGAACAAGTTAAATCTCCTCATACTTGTAGTGATTCTTTGCCTCGGATTATTTGTCTCCTCGGTGAATTGAACTACATTGAAATCTCCACCAATACACCATGGTCCATCCCATAATCCTCTAATGTCACTAAGTTCTTCCCACAAATCAATTCTTTCTCTGTATCCATTGGGTCCATAGGTATTGGTTAGCACCCATTCATACCTATCCTCTACCTGTTGGAACTTAATAGACATAGTATATTTGCCAAGTAGCTCTTCCACACCTTCCACCACCTCTAATTTCTAGAGAGTACTATTCCACCTGAAGCCCCCCACAAAGGAATCCTAGCCCAACCTATCCCTCTTGCCTTCCACAAACTTCTGGCCCATCTATTGTCAAATTCAGCCAACTTTGATTCTTGCAACATAACTATGTCAGGGTTTTCTTTCTTGATCAACTCTTTTATCACTGCTCTCTTCCTTGCACTCCCCAACCCCTGTGCATTCCAGCTTATTATTTTCATTGAGACTTAAAAACTTACCTCTTTTCTTTCCCCTTTTACTGCCCTTTTCTTCTCTCCCCTCGTCCACTAAATTCCTTGTCACCTACAATATCCAGCCTCGATCTCTCTACCTCAGATAATTTTTTTTTTTCTTTTTAATTTTCCTTCCAACTTCAAGTTTCCTCATAGATGCCTTCAGCTCATTAGGGTCCTTAACCTTACAGCCTAGTTTCCCCACAAAAGCTGATATTGAGTCTTCCTCTTCCTTGTTAAGAGCTCCTTCCTCCCTCTCCCCCCTTGTTTCAGCATACAAATCACCCATAGCTCTATTCTCTTCCTGTTGATTCTCTCCTAACAAAATTTGTTCTTTTTATAATTCACTCTTTTTCCTCAAGCAACTCATAGATGAGTTCCCAAATCCTTCTCCCCTCTCTCCTCTCTACTTCCTCTCAATTCTGATCTCCACTCTGCCCTACCAGCTCCTTCTGTCTCTGACACAAGGGCTCTTGGGTCAACAGATGAGGACGCTGGAGGACCTGCTTCAGGCAAGGGAAAGATATTAATATCAAAAACTGAAAGTGCCACAGTACCTGGATACGGCTGGGATGGCGAAAAGTTGTCTGCCATCTTTTCCTGGTCCAACGCGTGAGCAGAGCCTAACACCTGGGCTGTCTTTGGGCTTAAGGAAGTTGCCATGTCATTAACATTTTCTTGATTAGTTGTAGACCTCTTTTGTTTACCCCTTTCCAGTGTGCATCCATTCGACCTTTGGCAATCATTGCTTAGACCCTTAAGTATCTCTTGTCCTTGTTGCAAGTAGGGGGCTTGGCTTCTTCTTGCTTGATTATTGGCTTCACCCTCTGTTAATGTTCTCGGCTTCAAGGTGTCACCACTATCTGTGTTGGAGGATATAGAGTTATTGGCAATGGATTTCTTGCATGTTTCAGCGAAGAGAATCTCAGTGTTTAAGTCTTCCAAATCCTCCCCTTCTTTTCCTGTTTCCCCTTGAACACTTCCAATTTCAGAATCTTCGCTGTCCGAATCTGCTAGGTTTATCCATCCTTCATCGTCGCCTTCAGTATTTACTGATTTCTCCCTAGAATATCTAGGATTAGGACGATCCAACTGTACTGATTTTGAAACCTGTAGTGGTTGCCAACTCCAGGAATTTTTTGGAACTGAGCAAGGAACGACTGGTGCAGCACTGTTTGTTTTCGAATTAGAAGAAGATAGACCCAAATGATGGTCTATAACACCTTCATGCCCTTTAGAAGTCACATGCTCACTTAACAGCTCACATGACTTCAATTCTTCGCCTCTCCCTGGTTCAACCATTATGAGTCTGGTTTGTTGAATCAGCCCAGCATTGGTTTGGTTTAAGCCTACCCTTTCTCCTCCGCTTGACCTGTCAACAAGATTTCCTTCCTCCTAAATCTTTCTGTCCTTTTTATGCTTTAAATGTTGACCACCTGTACAAGCAACCGCTTGTGCACAACTTTTAAATTGAACCACTTGATCAACATTATGTGGGTGTAAGCCTTCCAAAGAATCATCCTTCTCAGCTACTTCTTTCTGTACTCCAGACCTAGGCCTTTCCTTCTTTGTGTTGCCTAGTTTACCATTCTGCCCATCCTCTCGCATTATGCCACATGCACTTGCATCTTCTTTCACAGAGTAAGCTTCCCCTCCGGCAACACCTTCCTTCTACAGCTGGGCTTCAACAGAGGAGGCAATCAACACTTTGAAGGCAACCCCATCAGAGAAAGCTTCTATCGTTCTTGTTATCAGCTCTGGCTTTGCTCCAACCAGTTTTGTTCTAACTGCTTGAAGGTCATTGGCATCGAACGAAGTCATTTCTCCTCCACAGAGCTTCAATATCATCCTAAAGATGTTCTTTGACTAGAGATGGAACGGAAGTCCCAAGACTCTTAGATCAACACCCTTTGTACATTCTACCAGTTTTTCATTACTGGTAAAGGCCCATTTGTTAGGCAGTTTTGTATGCCCTTAGCTCAAATCAGTTTTGATGTACTTTTGACATTTACTGTAAATGAATAAAGTGCATGTTTGATTCATGTTGTGTGGTATGTTTCTGTGTAAGACCCTTAAACTGGACACTTATGAGACTCGTGTTAGTTTAGAATGTTCACAGCCGTTGGATAAGTCTGTGGAGATTTATCCTACCAAGGCTGACACTGGTGTGCTGCCAAGTGTTGGGGTGGCCTGTCTCAGCTGCCAGGGTGAGACCCAAAGCACATGCAGTGTAGGATTAATTGAATCTTTGAACCGGACCAGATTTTCAGTATTGCCCTGAACTTTTGTGATTGATGGGCAAAACTGGAAAGTTACACCTGACCCCTAGACTCGATTATGATGCTGCACTAGGTGTCGGATTGGGCTATCTTTGATATGCCAATCAGTGAGATCCTTAGCGGGGGTCAAAACCTGGGTATGTTGGGACAGTCTGAGAATTCATCTGAGTGGGTGATCATAGTGACAGGATCAACCCCTTTGTCGGACAAAGGTAATGATCGGGGATGCACTCTCTCTGATGGAAACCGAACTGCCGGCAATTGATTTCAATCGTTGGAATTTTGTTTTGCAAAATTTATATATATATGATATATAGATATGTATGGTTTCAAAATGTTTGCAAATGGTTTTAAATCCCGGGATCCATATGAGCAGAGAGTGCAACATTGTTACTTGCAGCCGAGGGAGAGGTCCTCTCTTGTCGGGCAGTGTTTGATCATTATGGGCTGAGAGGTTAAGTGTAAGGCCATTTAGGGTTACACCTGATGGGCTAATCTTGCATCTGCCCATAGTCCCTAGGTTTTTATAAGATGGCTTGGCCTAGGGACCACTTAGTGTAAGTGTTGGGCCCATAGAGTCCATGTGATGGGCTCAAGCGGTTTACTGGGCCCTCCAGTGAATTCGGCTAGGCCTTGTAACAAAGGCTGGGCCGAACCCATGTGGCTGATGTGTAGATCAATGCTTGGGTCCCACACCATACAAAGAAGCCCAACTGAGCAGCAGTTTGGAAGCCTATTGAGCACTTAATACTTATTGGGCCTAAAGCCCATTTCGAACTGGCTGATTTAATTACCCACTTAAAGGGGCGAATTTCAGATTCAAATAAAGATTTGAATCTTGTAATCTCCTGATAAGATCAGGAGTGGGCTGACCTTATCTGCAGATAGGATTAAGATAATTCCCTATCCAAATACAGATTTGGATTGGGATAACTCCTAATAGGATTAGGAGGTTTCTTAATCACTAAGAAAGAGGAGAAACCCTAGTCTTGAATTACTAGAATTTGAACTAGGGTTTCAGAAGAACCTCCTCCTGCAATTGAGATTGGATCTCAGAAACCCTAGAGAGAAGAAAAGAAAATACGCCAACTTCAGCTCTAGAGTTCTTCTTCAGCCACCGCTGTCATTCACTGCCTAGTTCGATCTCTCTGAGAAGATCAAGAAGGTGTTCTTGATATCAGTCTTTGCTGAAAGGCTGATTGTGTACGGTTCTCTTCGCTTCCATCGAATTCTTGTGAAGAATTTGGTTCGTAGGACGAACACTGTTGGTTTTGCTCCAGCATCACTGCGTCATCTTCAGTGGGAGCAGATCTTGGAAGTATTCTTTGGGCGTGAACACCGACGTTGGGAGATACCGATTCTCCGTATCAGGTATAACCCTTCCCTTTCTGTTTGGTTCAGATCTGGTTCGGTTTTGGTTCAATTAGATCCTTGAATATTGTATTCTAAAATTAGGGAATATGATTCCCAGTATGAAGGGAGGAGAGAAATTTTTGAAATTCACCCCTCATTCCGCTGCGTTCTTGGCGTCCATACGATGGATCTCTCCCTCCTTTCACCATTGATGTATTGTGATCAAGCCTAGCTTTGTATCCATTGTTGTTGTCACGAACTTCACCGGGTAATTTGGGAGGATGAGCAAAGCCTTATTGTCTTCAAAAGGAACAAGCTCCAGTTCTCCTGAGATTTTTAAGATCCCTTTAATATCTTCCACCAACCTGTTCCAGTCATTGATTTTCCTTTTCCCAGATAATACCAATCTACCTCGCCATAAATCTTCTGGATCATGAAACCAAGCTTTCGGTTGCATTACTCTGAGAGTATACTGCACATCTTCACCACTAGCCATAGCCACTTGCACCTTTGAGTTTTGACAGACCTTGTTAAAACAAACTTCATCTTCGACTGTCCTCTTTGCAGGTTCCTCAGTTTCTTTAGGTGACATTAGCTTGCACTGTGAATATATCCGTAATGCTCCTGCTAGTTGTAACCGACCAGAGGCTTTCTTTCCTTCCGGAAAACAAGTGAATTGTTGCAGTCCTTCTCCATAACACTCATACACCCCAATGAATTGACTCTTCTTGTTTCCTCACCTCTCTGCTACATATTTTCTGCCTTCTTCTATAAGACAGTGCTTCCATTTTTTTCCTGGTTCTAAATGTTTTGCTCCTTCCAGCACTTTTTGAAACCATGGAACTGCCTTTTCCGTGAGTATCAGAGATTTTTAGTGCATGGCAACCTGCACACCTGCCTGTGTTTACTTGTGCCTTGAGGTTCATTCCTGAAAGGTCTTATATATTTGGTAAATTTCTGCTGTATCTCTTGTTTTGATCAATAAGTTTCTTTCTTCTGTATCTAAATTCTATATGTTTGTATATTTTCTTGTATTTATGCTTCACTATATTAAAAAAACTAGTTCTGAGGTATTGAACCAGGAGGAATTCTAGTATACAATGAGTTTATGCCCATTTTTGATACCTTTGCCCTGCAGGCATGTTGGGACCTGTGAAAAAACACTACAAAGTAGAATTTGACATGGGTTTCCCACATCTGTATGGCAAGGCATCCAAGAGTTGCATAAACTTGTTTACTAGAAATCCTCATTTAACACTTAGAGTTTTTTAATAGGCTATTAAATGGTATTTAAGATTGTGATGGCTTTCTCTATGTACTTAATGTTCTTATTTTTTTTGTTCATGTAATAGTTTATTTATTAGTTTATATGTTCTTTTCCTTTGTGTATATTCGTCTAATTTTCCTCATTTTTGGTTCCTTGCCTCATCCCTCCTCATTTCGTTGCATTGGAGTTAACATGTAAGCATTTTCTCAATGTCATTGCAAATTTCATACACAAGCATTATAATTGAAGCTTCAACATTGTAGTCCAAGTTTTTTTTTTTTTCTCTTTTGTCATCAAAACCCAAAAAAAGGAGTTTGCTGCCTTGTAGAACAGAACTTGTCCTGCATTTTCAAATTTGGGAATTCTAATTCCTATAATTTTTTTCGATTGGTAATAAACCTGATTTCTTTAAGATAAAGTATGTAAAATAATTAAAAAAAAGAAGGGGATAAGAAGGCCTCTGATGAAGCTTGATTTATAAAACTCTAAGTACAAAGTGACACACCAAAAAGTAACCTTTACACTTGTGTGTCAATATATTAACTCTTCCAACTTGGAGCCCAAATCAGATTGAATCATATGAAGCTGAAGTTTTTGTGGGCCATGGCATTGTCCATGATGAATGAAGTAACGTCTATTTTATATTCTGTGCAAGTGATGTGATTGGCCTTTAAAAAAGATTTGAATTTCTTTTCTTCTGTATACCTGATAATGTTGCAAAAGGGGTAATTTTCTACAGGATATTTTCCTTTTCTTTGAATAGGATTGCTGGATACAGTTGAAGCAGGAGGGTCACATAGTTGGGTAAACTATAGTGAAGTACTTAAGTCTAGATATATAAAATAGTTACCTGTATATGACTTTAAGCCTTGCATATAAGAAACATGGACTTCTTAAATCAACCTTACATGCGAAGGTGTATCTTCTCCAATGCCACCAATCATAAAAGGCTTTAACTCTTGGAGGCATTGTACCCGTGACTTAAAACAAACCTGCAGTGGCTTCTGCCATTCATCTGATGAGTTTGTTATAAAATGACTGAACTTTGAATAAGCTTCCTTAATAGTATTACTATATCAGAAAGGGCCTGCACCCAATTATACCAAATTTACAAGATTGTTCTGTGGTTCATGTACAAGATGTACATCTGATGATTCTTATCCCCTTTAGTAGATGTAAAATTATACCACTTGAACTATTTAAAAATGAGAAAAGTTTATTCCAAAATCGACCAAGATAGACAGTTAAAAATAGATGAGGGCTCAACTTTCTCAATTACAACCAGCTCTTTGTGATTTTTTCCTTAAAACAATGCATTGATTCCTTTGCTTTCACAAGCTCCAACAAATGGCTAGATGTGCTGAATTTTGTGTTATGTGGTCCATTGGGCACAACCCCAAAATTGGTCTTACATCTACAAGAGCTGAGAGGTACTTGGGGAACCTGTTATTTCCTAGAAAAGCTAATGAAATAGGACCTGGCATTTCCTAGTTCTTATCCGGGTTTCTTGATGGGTATTAAGCAATTACCTAAACAAGCTTGGGATCTGATTATTGAGTTTGTGGATAGGCATTAGGTAGGTTAGAAGTTCATTTTTTATCATTTGGCTGCTGAGCCACCCTGATGAAAAGTGCCATGGAAGGTATTCTGGTTTATTTCTTGTTCCTCTTTGATACCTTCTCTGTTGCAATGAAGCTTGAAAAGATTCAAAGGGAGTTCTTGTGGAATGGCAGTGTAGATAAAAGAAATATCCTTTGGGTAAATAGAAATTGGTTTCTTAACCCAAGATTCTTGGTGGATTGTCTTCTGAAAGAATGAGCATAATGAATAAAGCTCTTCTTTGTGTATGGCTTTAGAGATTCCTAGAAGAAGAAGCCACTTTTGGGAAACTTTCAACCCATATGTGCTTTTTACGTGAATCAAAATTTTTTGAGAAGAGGTAATATGTATATTCATTCAAAAAGCAAAAAAAGTGGGGATTTACAAACAAGCACAAAAAGAACAAAAACAGCCTAAGGACCACCCATATTACATAGGCATTGTGTTTACACTATACAGAAAATTCCTATCCACCCAAATGACAAGGAGAGAAGGGAGGAGACTTCTTGAGAATCAAATGTCTGAAAGGGCTCTATGGAAGTTGAAATTAAAGGATGGACTTTGATTGTCTCTAGACTTCTAGAGATTACAGAAGACACCTGAATGTCCTTGTCCAAGGCTAGGCTTTAGAGATTAGGGTAGGTAACATATAGAGGTTGAGAACCCCGCCAAATATCATTAAAGGGCAAAAGAGAGAAAGAGTTTGCATAATACCTTTCCACAGATTAGAAAAGAAGAACCCATTCGGATCTGAGTTGCTGTCTCACCTGTTATTGTTCCTTCCATGTTTGCTTCTGATGATGGAGGCCCAGAGGTTGTCTTTTTTTTTTGATAAGTAAAGAGTCATATTCCACTAATTCAAAGATCCGTTACATGAATATCCCCTTAGAGAGGCGCGAGGTGCTGCCTCTCCATACAGAAAACACAAAAACTACATCAAAAAGTGCATGACTGTTACAAAAGACAAATTACAGTTGCACCCAAAATAATGTTTCCTTGTTTGTCCCTTGTTTTGCCAAGACATCAGCGAATGCATTAGCTGATCTCCCAACCCACTGTACTGTTACAGACATATTCCTTGTCAGCCATTTGAATTTCTTTATCTCATTCTTGTAGTCCCACGTGACATTCTCTGGATTATTTAACCAGTTCACCACTGTCTTAGAGTCCCCTTCAACCAGAAGCTGCTCCACACCCATTTCTTTTTTTGCAAGAATTATTCCTTGTATTGCAGCTAACAGCTCTGCCTGAATAGAGTTACCAACACCTAAAGGGCCAGAGTATAGTAGGACAGCCTCTCTAGCCTCATTCCTCAGTACACCTCCCAAACCCGAGGGACCCGGGTTGCCCTGGTTACTTCCATCAAAATTCAGCTTCAAAGAACCGTGAGGAGGGGGGATCCAACTTGTCATTACCTTTATCTTTGAGGAGGAAAAACTTGCTATCGATAACCAATCCCTCCAACAGTTAGTAAAGGAGAAATGATCAAACAAATCCAGAGTCTTTAACCAATGTATTGTCCTATACAAAATGCAGTCCTTCAAGGCCTGACTGCTTCTCCCCTTTTCTTGGAAGATCCTGGCATTCCTTTCTTCCCAAACTGTCCATAACAAGGCTGCTCGTGCACACCTCCACAGTTTCCTTCCTCTTTTATGGGGTCAATAGAATATAGAAGGGTTAAAGAATGTACTTACTTCTGTTGGCATATCCCATCTACACCTAAACAATGATAGAAGCCAAATCCAGAGCTCTGCAGTGACACTACAAGATAAAAATAAGTGATGACAGTCCTCACCATGAGATCTGCAAAGAGTGCACCAGTTTGGAGAAATACATAAGAAGGGTCTTCTCTTTTGTAGGTTATCCATCGTGCTTACTTTACCATGCCACACTTCCCAACACAAAGCCATAACTTTGGGGGGAACTGGTCTACACCAGACTTTGGAAGGGAAACTTTGTTGAGAGGAGGTTTGGCACAGGAAATAAAAAATGGAACCACAAGAAAAAGACCCATTAGGGTGAATGGCCCAGAGGCTGTCTTGCTCCAAGTGAAACCGCCATAAGCCTTTTCTGAGTAAAGCAACATTCTTTTCTAACAGGTGACCAAGACATTCAGTTTGCAGACCACCTCCGAATTAACTAAGTTGCTCTTGCAGACCCCTCCCCCTCGGGATCATTCTTTTGTTCCTTGTTTTTTTAAAACTGTAGCTCAGCAATATGCTCCCCTTGGTATGCCTTTCCCTGTTAAAGAGATATGGTGCAAGCCTATTCCTCCTCGGGTTGGGAGTTTTTGTTGGGAAACTTTCATAGAAAGAATCAACACAAGTGATCTACTTCAAAGAAGGAGACCCAATACTTGTTTATCCCCGCACAGGTGCACTCTTTGCAAAGCTGATGGGGAAACCGGGTACCACCTCTTAGTGTCTTGGCTTTATGCAAAAACTGTATGGGAATGGGCTTTCTCCCTTTTCGGGTGTAGTTGGAAGCCCCCAATGAATGTACAAAGCCTGTTTTCTCCATCTTTCTTCAGCTGGTCAGTGAAAAGAGGTAGGATCATGTGGAGGTGTATTAGGGCTGCTGTATGCTGGACTCTTTGGGAAGAAAGAAATTCAAGAATTTTCTCAGAATGGGAGAGAAGTATTGAGAACTTAATAGAGTTGATCCATATAAGGGTGGCACAATGATTGAAATCCTTGGACCTATTCACAGACTTTACCTTGGATGATCTGTTGAGAAGCTGTAAAGAGATAGAAAATTCTGCCCAGATTAAGAGGGTCACAAGTCCTTGGATCTCTCCCCCCATTGGTTTCATAAAACTGAATTTCGATGGCAGTAGCATTGGGAATCTAGGACAGTCAAGTATTGGGGGAGTTTTCAGGAATGAGGAAGGGCATACTCAAGCCCAAGGTTTAAAATATCGATACAGGCTGATACACCGGTAGTGGCATATTGGCCTGTATCGAAACTCGCTCACCTTTTTTTTCTTTGAAACTGGTTTGGAGGGGTCGTTCTAAGGCTGGTCTATCCCCTGAACCAAGTCACACCCCGATATGACCCCTGTAGGGGCGTATCGTTAAGCCAATGATATGCTCGATATGAGGCGTATTGTATCGAAATTTTGAACCTTGCTCAAGCCCAATTGGAGAGGCTGATTCTCTCAGGGCTGAGATATCTGTTCCTTCTAGAGGGAATCCAAAGAGCAAGAGATTTGAACATTAGTGGCTGATAATTGAAGGTGACTCGCAGGTGGTGGTAAGATGGTTAAAGGAAGATGAGCCTGGAATGTGGAACTACAACAACGAAAGGAAAAAGTTCAAATGCAGCGGCTAAGGATATTGAGATAAAATACAGTTGGGTGAAGAGAATTACTAATTGAAAAAGATCACCTTCCTATTGTATTCTTTTTTCCCTTTCCTAATGAATTTTTATTTTTATCCTTCAAGAAGAAAAAGAGAGAGAGAACTGCTAATTCCTTTGCTGATGGGCTAGCCAGGCAAGGGGTGAATAGGGATTCTTTGTTTTGGGCTTTTTTCTAATACTGTATTTTTACTTTGCTTGTGGGGGAGTTAAGACAGTTTACCTCCCTCTGGTTGTATGTATTCTCCTTTTAATTTAAGTTCAATGAAGCTACTTGTTATTGATAAAAAAAAAAGACTAAATTCCCTTCTTTCATCCCCCACCTTCCAAAGGAAGTCATGATGAAGCTTCTCAAGACGATTCCTCACTTTGGCTGGTGCTATATAAACAGAAAGGAAAAATATGGGCTGGCTAGAGAGAGAGAGAGGCTTTGATGAGAGCGAGTCTGCCCCCTTTCGAAAGACGGTTCCTCTTCTAGGAGTCCAATCTTCCTCTCACATTTTTCAAGCGTCAGATCCCAACCCCAACCAGAGGCAAGCCAAGGTACTTTATTGGCCATTTTGCAACCCAAAGCTTCTTTAATATTATCCAATTTCCTTTGGGAAACATCATTGACGCACATCTTGTTTACTAAACTCCTGCTTGTTTCTGATATTGGGACCATTTATTTTCTATGTTTTGTACCAGTGCCCAGCTTCAAAGGAGATTGATAGCCTATTTCATCCTTCATTCTTCTTCCCACAGAGAAAAGGGGGAAAAACCCCATAGAGATGTGCAAAAACTGCAATCTATGAACAGTATGGGAGAATAGATAGGTGAGTATTTTTTATATTTTATTAGTTGAAGATAGATTTAGGAGACACTATTCGAGTTCATCTCTATTTGGGAGTCACAATGGTCTGTATATTGGATTTTCTCAACATATTCTACAAATGTGTGTGGATGAAGGGAGCTTTTTTCTCATCTCATTGCATCACAATAACATCATAAAGGGTGGCAATCTGTGGTATCACCATCATCATCAACAAGAAAGAACGCAAGAGTTCATGGCTGGTCCCTTACTATCTGTTTTTTAATGAGAAAAAACTGACTATATCAAGTTGAATTTTGATGGGTGCAGTCTTGACAATAATGGTAGTTCAAGAATTTGTGGAGCTTTCAGAAACCATTAAGGTGGTATCCTAATGATTTACTGAGGCTCTATTGTGGCTAGGGATGACAATTTTCTCCATCCTCGCCAGGTACCTAACTTCCCCAACTTGATGGGGTCGGGGATGGGGGTGGGGATTAATAGGGATCCCCAACCGGGGTTGGGGTCAGGGATGGGAAATGAAGTCCTCGCTCTGCCCCGACCCCAATTATATATATATATATATATTAAATACTATTCTTTTAAATATATACTATTTTATTTATATATGATATTAGTCATATTATATATATCAAAATATATTTAAAATATTATTTATATCTTAAAATTTTCTTTTACTTTAAGTAAATTTATTTATCAAAAAATAATGTTAATTAAAAAATTCGGGGATTCAGGTCCCCACGGGCAACCTGGCTCCATCGGAGATCAGGGGGATGGAGGACAACTTTTAACCCCGGCGGGGATCGGGGATGGGGAATATGATCCCCACCCTGAACCTCTCTCGTTGCCATTCCTAATTGTGGCGTAAAATGAATCTGCTTTTGATTCCCTTTTCTCAATATGTAGTAGGTTTACATGTCTGATGTGGACTGGGTCATTGTACAGATGACAAATTGTTGTTATTTCGGTTATGTCATCCTTCAATGTGGCTATAAAATGGTTTGATTTCTGTTGTGAGAAGAATCCATAGTCATTTCATATGACTAAACTGTAGTTATGTTGGCTTTGCCATCCTTTGATGTGGCTATAAAATGGTTTTCGTGTTAGAAAAGAATCCATATTATCTTTTTTAGAGAAAAATACATCATTTTCAATTTAGATTGTAGAAGAATCTCATCAAGGGGCTTAATGGAAAATGACTCAACAGAATGGGTGAGGACTGCTAATAGCTTGGCAGATAGCTTACCCAAGCAAGGGGTACATAGAACACATATGTTTTGGGCTCAAATGTAGTACTGATTTGGGACAGTTTCTATAGCTGGTTCCTTTCACAATTTCTTGTTGTAATCATGTTTCTTACATAATTAATGAAAATTTTTCTGTGTTGCTGACCCA
The DNA here is from genome assembly GCF_055504915.1 of Nelumbo nucifera. NCBI lineage: Eukaryota > Viridiplantae > Streptophyta > Magnoliopsida > Proteales > Nelumbonaceae > Nelumbo > Nelumbo nucifera. The sequence goes on from NC_142652.1 coordinate 68,815,386, forward strand.
AAAAAAAAGAGGGGTTCTCTTATCTACTTCATGAGATTCCTAACCACTAAGATTTTGTGACAATGCCACATGTTCTTTGTGGGAAGCTTCTTTTTATCTTCAATGGAGAGTTAAAATGAAGTTGGATCCACTGGCATAAAAGCCTTTGCCTGCAGGCCCAAGAGTCCAAGACCAAGAAGCCCATCAGTTAAACTCAAGGTCCATTAGCTTATGCCCTTTTCAGCAAGCTTGTTTGAGGTTGAGGCTTAGATGTCCATAATCCATATGGGCCCCAGTGGAATCTTCTTAAGATCTCCAACATCCTACGAGATCTGCAAGATCATTGAGAAATTTAACACAACCTTTACTTGTGGTATTTTTTATTTGTTTCTAATGTTAAGATCATTAAGTATTCTTATGATTTCAAGGTGTTGTCAATATTTTGGACCTTACTGGATGCTTGTATCTTGGCTAAAGAGAAGCGAGTATGCTGACATAGATGAACTTGATTAGTTCCGTTAATGAAATAAATTTATGGAGTATTATTTCACATACCCTTTTTGTGAATTTTACATTATATATCCTTGTTGTGTGAAGGTTAGCCATTGGGTTCTGTCATTACCATGTTTGAATTTTTTGTTTGTTTCAAATGTTCTGCAACATTTCCTAATTTGGTTTTCATTTGTATTATTAACAGAGACAGGATAATGGCATCAGAATTTGTTTCTAATGTTAAGAGCATTAAGTATTCTTATGATTTCAAGGTGTTGTCAATATTTTGGACCTTACTGGATGCTTGTATCTTGGCTAAAGAGAAGCGAGTATGCTGACATAGATGAACTTGATTCTTTCCAGTTAATGAAATAAATTTATGGAGTATTATTTCACATGCCCTTTTTGTGAATATTACATTATATATCCTTGTTGTGTGAAGGTTAGCCATTGGGTTCTGTCATTACCATGTTTGAGTTTTGGGTTTGTTTTAAATGTTCTGCAACATTTCCTAATTTGGTTTTTATTTGTATTGTTAACAGAGATAGGATAGTGGCATCAGAATTTGCTTTTGTTAGCTATGAGGTTAGCCAAAAGAGAAATGCATGGCGAGCTTGATTTGATGTTCTGGAACCCTGTTATGCAGAACTACTTTGTCGGAACTAGGGATCATAAATGGTGGCCTTGTTGGTCGCAACCGGCATTTTATTTGCTTTTGAAGGGAAGAACCTATGTGACCATGAGTGTAGGAGGTTCAAGGAATGATTGGTTGACAATATAAAAAACTGTGTATATTCTGTGTAATTATTACTCAACTATCAGTCTCCCTTCCTGTTGATTTTTTTTTTTTTTAATTGTATGATGACTAAATATTCAGAGATAAAAAAAATGCTTTGGGTTGGAAAGAGAGTGATTCCCACTCCATCAGTCCATCCGAGCAGAGAAGTAATCACCACTTTGACTTTAGTACTTGTTTTAACAACAAATTGTCTATAATGATTTGCAAATGGTTAAAGCCTATGAAGATCGATGAGATTTGAAGTTCAGTTTTTTCCAAGGATTGGGTATTGTATTGGATAAATCGGATACGGATATGGATATGTTTTGAAAATGCAAAAGTTATAGAAATGTTTGGATATGCTAGGGAAATGTATATAAATTACATAAATAGATTAATAATACTAAACCAAAAGTTGAATCATCTATGAATAATATATAAACACATGAGAAATTCAAGGCATATTTTAATAGGTTATTTAAACATCGTAGAATAATTATCACTTTTTCAATTTTTATTAATTTTTGGGAATATTTATTAATTTAGTATTTTTATTTAAATAACAACTCTTTTTTAAATAATAAATATGTTTTCAACTTTAACATATAATGCTATTATTTTACATGTAATTGGAAAATAAAACAAATAAATCATTTAAGGTATATAAAATAAATTATTTTTAATTTTCAATTTTTACTAAATTTTTTGGGGAAATTAAATCTTAAGTTATTCATTTCAGTTTTTATAATTGTAATTTTCTGTTTTTCATTAATTTTGTTGAGAAAATTTATTTATTTAGTATTTTATATAATAACTCTATTTTTTAAATAATAACTATGTTTTCATTTTGAACATATAATTATGTGTAAAATAAAATATATAAATCATCTAAGGTAGATGAAATATATTATTTTTATAATTTTGTTTTATTAATTATTTAGAAAAAATAAATCTTAAATTATTTATTTCAGTTTTCATAATACTATTTTTAATTTTTATTAAAGATGAAAAACAATCCGAAGGTAGTCAATGTATAGATTTGTCAAACTAGGCACAAATATGCCTCTATATTATGTATCAGATCTTATCCACTGATATAGTGCGGCATGACCTGATACGGAGGCATATCGTGCTGATATGCACGACTCGTGGGATATGTATCAAGTCGTGGCATATCTCGTGTCCATGACCATGGATATGAATATGATACACCTCGTATTAGGAGTATTGCATCGATACCTTAATCCTTGGTTTTTCTATTGTAATTGTGTTCTTGTGAATACAAAGGAGAAAGAAGTAAAGAGAACCCAACACTTTGATAGAATGGTGAAATGGAAAAGGATAATGAAGACTGGTTTATAGCAAGGTTTTTAAAACCGAATTGGACAATGAACCAATCAGGGGTTCGGTTACTAGGTTGAATGGTTTGACCGCTCGAACCGAATGAACGACTCCCGTTCTAACAAAAAACTAAAAAATGGCCAAAACCGTTGGACAATTCGAATGGTTCGATCGTCCGGGTTAGCGGTTTATTAACCAAATCAACGGCTTCTAGCAAAATAACGGTTCTGGGGTAAAACGGAATCGATTATCTGATCGGTTCATGGTTTTTTCGGTCTGATTGTCCGGTCCGGTCTGATTTTGAAAATCATGGTTTATAGTTTTATAATGAGAAACCAGTGGTGGAAAATCTCTTCAAACTAAGCTTTTTTAAAGTCCAGTTGAATAATTTTTGAAATTAAATATCTTCAAGGTGAAGTCTTGAATCTTGATCAGTCGGCAAAGCCAAGATGTTGGATGAAATTGAGAGTGAATTCATCGGAAGGTCCGGAACCTTGGTCTGGCATCCAATGTTGTTGTGGAGGAAGGTGTCACTGAAGCTTGATTCCAAGGCCATTTCAAAGTGGTGGGGAATGACTATCTTGTTGAGGGAGAAAGATTTAAGTTTGGTTCAGGTGAAGCATTGGGGCTGGGCGTTGCATTGTTTGGGCCCCAAGTTAAGCTTTCAAGGCCCTTTTCATGGTTCTGAGTGTTAGACAGTGTATGCCCTTAACTCCAATCAGATTGATGTTTGGTGCATTTATTGTAAATGACTAATAGTACATAATTGATTTGTGTTATATATGATGTGTTTCTGTGTAATACCCTTAAACTAGATACATATGAGACTCGTGTTAGTTTAGAATATTCACAATTGTTGGATAAACCTGGGGAGGTTTATCCTACCAAGGCTGACACTAATGTACTGTCAAGTGGGTTGGGTGGTTTGTCTCAACTGCTAGGGTGAGACCTGAAGCACATGTAGTGTGGGTTTACTTGAAACTCAGAACCGGACCGTTTTCTAGTTATGCCCTGGACCTTGGAGACAGATGGGAAAAACTGAAAAAGTTACACTTGACCCCTAGACTCGATTATAGTACCGCATTAGGTGTTGGATTGGGCTGTCTTTGATATGCCAATCAATGAGATCCTTAAGGGGGGTCAAAACCTGGGTATTTTGGGGCAGTCCGAGAATTCACCTGAGTGGGTGATCATAGTTACAAGATCAACCCCTTTGTCAGACAAAGTGAATGATCGAGGAATGCCCTCTCTCTGATGGAAACCTAAACTATCAGCAGTTGATTTCAAATTTGTTGAGATTTGTTTTTGCAAAATAGATTTATATAGAAATATACATATATATTATAGTTTCACAAAATGTTTGCAAAATGTTTTAATTCCCGGGATCCATGTGAGTAGAGAGTGCAACACTGTACCTTGCAGCCGAGGGAGAGGTCCTCTCTTGTCGAGTAGTATTTGATCATTATGGGCTGAGAGGTTAAGTGTAAGACCATTGAGAGTTATACATGATGGGCTAATGTTGCATCTGCCCACAATCCTTAGGCCTTAATAAGGTGGGTGGACCCAATGACTATTTAGTGTAAATGTTGGGCCCATTAAAAGCCCATATTGATGGACTCAGGGGTTCACTGTGTTTTGCAGTGAATTTTGCTAGGGTTTGTAACAAAGGCTGGATTGAACCCATGTGGATGATGTATAGATCAATGCTAGAGTTCCACACCATACAAAAAGAGCCAAACTAGCCAAAATTTAAAGGGTAAAGTGAGCACTGTGGCTTAATAGGCGTAAGGCCCATTTCGAATTGGGCTTAAGTGATTTAATTAAATGGGCGAATTTGGGTTTATAACCTGATTAGGATTAGTAGTTGGATAAGATAAGTCTTATCCAACTTGAGAGTGTAGATCCAAATATTAGATTTGGATCAGGAAACTCATTCCTAATTGGATTAGGAAGCTGATCCAGAGAAGGTTATAAATGAGGGGGGGAATTCTATAGAGAGATCACTTCTTCTCTGCAATCTTTTTCTTCCTCTTCTCTTGCTACCTTGCCTAGTTTGATCTCCACCTCTTGGAGTGATCAAGAACTACTTTTGATATTGTTTCTTGGTGAAGAAACAATATGAAGTCGTGCTTATACAACCCTACACGATTCTTGCTGAAAAATCACAGGTTCTTGCTGATCCTGTTTCAACATTCGTTGTGTCATCTTTAGTGGAGGTGGATTTGGTAACCTCTTTGGGTGTGAACACCTATGTTGGGAGTTTTACATTGATTCCATATCAAGTACTACCCTCTCCCTAATCTTGGTTTCAGATTTGGTCAAGTTTGTTTCAAGAACGAATGCTTTTTTCTAAATCGGGGAATAGGATTCTCGGATAGGAGAATTTTTTTTGTTGAAATTTTGCCTAGCCACCCTTCATGGTTTGGCCATCCATATGATGGATCTCCCATCCCTTCACCGAGGGATGTATTTCTAGTGAGACGTGGAATAATTAATTTGTAGTTGAATCGATTCTTGAGCTGACAAAAGTTGAAGCATTGTTCATTTGAGTGGGTGATTGGTTTGGGCTTGATGTATCTGCACCCGCACATCCCAATCGTGTATTGGGAACATCTTCCAATGACAATGACAAGAGATGTTCCCATTGCACGCTGAGATGTGCATGTGGGGCGCTGTTCGACGCCAATGTGAACTCGGACTTTACAGGTGCAATGGTGGGGTGGGATTTGGCAGAGTATTTGGCACTAAGGCCCTGTTTGCTTTTTGATAAGTTGTTTATCCGGGTAAATGCAATATTTTGGTAAGTTTTTCTGCATTTAGTCATGTTCTTTTATTTCCCATGTAAATAAGGCAATGATCATTTTAACCATAAAAATCCATTATTAAAAGAGTCATTTTTGTCCCATTCAAGTGTTGACAACTTTCCTAGAAAATAAACTTTCCCTAACCCCCACATAAATCTTAAAAAAGAACATGAGATTCTTGGTCAATGGGAACCAAAATCCCATTAAATAATTGTCCTCTCTCTCAAAATCCAAAAAAAGAACGCCTGCTAAATGAGACTGCTCAAGTGCTCATAGGGATGATGTCCTGGGCCGAGTTTACAAGTGTATGTGCAAGAGTGACCAAAGGATATATTTAAACACCCCCATATTCCGCAATGATATTTACTTCTTTGTGTGTAATTTTTTTTTAGAAAATACTTCTTTCTATTGAGAGTGTTGTTTGTAAGATGATTTTATAAATACTAAAGAAATTTGTGTATTGGTTAGTAACTAAGGGGGTGTTCTATAGCATAGATGAGAAATTGGGTAGTGTGTTTTCATTCACACTACCAGTGTGGTGTGGGTGAAAACAAACCACACCCCAACAAGGTAGTTGTTTTACACTGTGGACAAAAATGTGTGGATTGATTCACACTACACCTCCATAGGTGTTCTACAAGGTTGGAATATTTCAGTTTGTACATTGTATTTGATTCCCTGCATCTCAACTACAACATTTAAGATAATCTATGTCATTAATCATTAAAAAAACAATATATATATTTTTTTGTAATATACACAATAGAAAAGTATTAGTAAATTGCTAGGAATTTTAATAATTAATAAAAATAATATAATGATATTAATATTAATTCAAAATGAGTAATAATATTAATGATAATTGATAATATTAACAACAATTTTAATAATATTTAATAATAATTAAAAATATCAATAACAATTAATATTAATAAAAATAATATTTAAAACTTAATAATTAATAAAATAATATTAATATTAATTAAAAAACATGAGTAGTAGTGGCAAGTGGTTCAGATAGAGAAGAGTAATATAGCATGCGAATAAATGAAAGATGAATACTTACTAGTTACCATCAACGATCTGATGTAGTAGTGGTCGGAGGAAGAGTGGCGAGTGGTTCAAACTAGGTTTGCTAGTGATACCCGAAAATCTAAGGCTTGATCTAACATCTGATCTGATTATCTTGGATTCAGATGATGCATTTATGTAATCGGATCGGATTCGGATGTCACAATCTACATCTGATTAATAACCGAATTGCATTTATATATAATAATTTAGTATGTTATATTTATATTAATTTATTATATATAAAAGTTGAAAAATAAATAAATTTTATTTTTCTAGTATTTTAGAAAATTTATAGTAGAGTCGGATTAAATCCGGATCTGATCCGAGTCCGTTAGGATTTGAATTTGAACCCAAGCCGATCGGATTTAGATGTAGGTTCTCAATAATCAGATTGAATGTGGGTTTTGTTGCATCTGATCGAAGTCTGATTCGATTAAAAGCATAGTTCAAATAGAGAAGAGTAGCAATGATGAGTAGAGAAGAATAACAACGGTGAACTCACAAAGAAGTATTGCAATGGTAAAAAGAAAAGAGATCTTATATTAGGGTTAAACATCCATGCGAAGTATGTGATCGTTATTCCATATGAAAAACAGGGTGGTGTAGATGCTTCTATGAGATAAACCCATGGATTAAAAAATGGACTATGGTGTGGACCAATCCACAAGATAGTGTGGATCAGTCTCACCACAGCCAATCGAACGCATGACGTAGAGGTGGTGTGGATTGAAACTGAATATATTGTGGCCAATCCACACCACTGAACACCACCTAAAAGCGTCAACAGTTTTAAAATGACTTTTTTAACCAGTCTGGATTAGGTAGGCACGTCCAATGAGCACTTGAAATCATTTTGACACCTGTCCAATAAAATATCCCAACCTACCCTTGAAAACATTAAAAACCACTTTTGAGGGTTGTAAGAATATTTTATTAAGTGCTTACCATTTTGTGCCCACTAGATCTGGTCCCTTTTTTAAATGTTGCCTTTACTCATGTTTTGTTGTCACTTTTGTCATAAAAAAATGTATAAAATTTTGAGGGTCCTTCAAATCAAGAAGAAAGATTGCGCCAACATGGATCCGACCGAACATACCTAATAAAAACTGATTTCTTTAATAATTGAATTTTATTCAATACATTTAGATTGAACTTGGTTTGGATATGGAAATTGAACATAATTGAATAAATTAAACTAAAAACAATTAGAATATTATAATTTTTTAATAAAATAAGCTAAAAGTTTGATGCCATATATCATTACTTGGAAATAACTTTTATGAAACTTCAACTTAAAACTTTTTAGTAAGTATACAACCTTCAAACTAAGGGAGTATTTTACAACATGAATTGTTTTTCTTGCTGGCTCTAAAAACAAATCAAAACTATCTTGTTTGAAAACAGATTGTTTCATAAAACAAAAACACAAGAAATATGTTATTGATTGTGTATGTATTTTATGTTTTCAAAACTGAAACAAAAAGTATGTTCTTGAATATGGTTTTAAAAATAAAAAAAATCACCGCAATTGGAGTGCAAAGTTATGGCCTCCAAAAGTTTGCATGCATTGATTGTACAACTTGCAACTTGGTCGCCGGGTCGAACGGGTCAATGGTCAAACCGGTCGGGTCAAACAGTTCTTGACCAAGTCAATGGGTTTTGACTGTTTGACGGGTCTTGACTGAACCAGACCTAGAATCCTGGCAGGGTGATGGTTTGAATGATTCAACTAGCCGGATCAACGGTGGGTTGAAAACACTGCTATATATGTATAAATGGAAATTTATTCATTTATTTATTTACTTATTTACTTGTGTAATTGCATAATGTAACGAAACTTAGTGGAAGGTGGTATAGTTTCACTTTAGCCAACACCTTTTAACCTATTCCTTTTAATTTTAAGCTCTTGTTCATTTTGTGGATTTTAGTATTGGGAAAGTCAGTCTTTTAACCCATTGACCAAATTTCCCATGTTATTTTTCTGAGGATTTAGGTGACCCATGGTAAATATGTTTTTCCTATGGAAGTGTTACCCTTCTCCCACTTGGGAAAGTTAACTTTCCCGAGTGTAGAGTAAATGCTCAAAATATAATCAGACAAAAATACCTATAAAAATAATATAATCCAAAAAACATGGACTTGGGCCCAAGGGTGAGACAAAAGAACATGGGATAGTTGAGAGGCCTCATTTACTTGGGTAAATTTAACAAAAAAGAACATGGGTAAGTGCACTTACCCGAGCAAATGGCCTCTTGGTAAACAAACAAGGCCTAAGAGTCTGAACTCTAAGGCCTTGTTTGATTTCACTTCTTTTAAGTACTTATATCAATAAGTACTTGGGACCATATAATAAGTGAAAAATAAGAACTTAAAAAAAGCTACTTGAGAGTGGCTTTTTTTAAGTACTTGTTAAACTAGTACTTATTTGAAATTTGTGGGATGGCCTAGTCCCTAAACATTTTTGCTAATACTCAAACTACCCCTGCTATGGTGAAAACCCTTCTTCTTTTCCATTCGCACAAACCGAGTAGAGCAGTGGCGACATCTAGCAGAGGGGCAACTGGCGACCACTGAAATGGTGAAAAACGGTTGACAATTAGGTCATTTTCGACTTTCAAAACTTCTTGGTTCTAAACTCCATTCTTTCTTGTTTTTTTTGGAAGGATTGAACACCCGGAACATTGTATGCATTTTTTTTCTCAAATATGATTTTTAGGACCGAAAACCCATTAGAGACTCGTCGATGACCATAGGTAAGGCATCCTAATCCTATCACTTCAATCGTTTTCACGTTATTTAGCTTTTTTGGAATATTTTGTTGAAAATCAACTTTTTTTTTTTGATTTGCAAAGATAAAAACTGAAAATGATGAAATGGTTGTATGTTTGTTTGGTTGTGTAATTGTTTGTATGAATAACTACTATTTTTTGGTCATTTTTGTTGAATATTATACAAATAATAGGTACTTCTGAATTTTTGTTGTTATTTATTTGCATATTCCAAATTTTGATTCATTTTTCATTATTAATATGAATAATTGGTGATATCCTATTTTTTATAATTCATTGATTATTGCATAATGATTATATGTAATTTGCAATCATCATCACCACCATCATCATCATTGTTGTAGTAGTTGTTGTTGTTACTACTACTACTACTGTTGTTATTATTATTATTATTGTTATTATTATTATCATTATTATTATTATTGTTATTATTATTATTAATTTTTTGTATTAATGCCACGTGTGGGCCCATGTGTGTTATACATGGATCCTTATGTGTCTCGACATAGTGATGTGGCAAGTTTCTTTGGAATATATAATAAAATATGCAAAAACCAATGTTTATTTGAGTTTGTGAAATAGGCGCTAAAATGTCATTTCTACTAAAATAAGTATTTGTTGGAAAAGTGACTCGCCAAACATCCTCACCCGAATAAGTAAACAACATTAAGTGCTTGTTCAAATAAGTGCTTAAGAATAAGCACTTGTGCAACAAGTACTTATTTCTTAAACCACTTAATCACAAATCATAGCCTAAAACAACTTCTCCAATGGAGCTATTTCTTTAGAATTTCATTATTTTTGTGGGGATGGTTTTACTACTTTTTATTTTTTTTAATTTTTTGAGAAAAGCCATATGTGGCAGAATTCATTAAAAAGATAGGGCAAATTTCTTAAACTACCCCTATGGTTTAGCTAATTGACTAACTCTACCCTTACTGTTTACGTAAAGTACCCTCAAGTTTTCTCACAATTGTCTAAATTCTTTTACCTTTAATGAAACAATGGAAAAGATTATTTTACCCATCATTCTTCTTTAAATTTTCAAAATAAAACATTCAAATAAAAGATTATTTTATTTTATTATATCTTTTAATCTCTTTGAGTGCTAGAATAATAGGGGGTAATCAATGAAGAAGACCTCATAGTTTCCGCTCCGGTGTCTCTCTGACTCTTCTTCTTTACTGGCGTAGCCAGAAATGCCTTCTGAGAGCTCGACCCAACAACAATCAAGCTCTCCTTGTCACCACTAGAACTTCTCAGGGAGTAAAATTCCTCTTCCTTGATGAGCTATCTTCTACATTATCAATATGCCTGAAACTCTGACAAGAGAGTGGCGGAAGTGGGTGGAGCTTAGGATATGCTTGAAACTCTAATGGGAGAGTGGCGGAAGTGGGTGGAGCTCAAAGTAGTGGAAGTGTATGGAGCTTAGGATCTGCTTGAAACTCTAACAGGAGAGTGGCAGAAGCAGGTGCAGCTCAGGATTTGCTTGAAACTCTAATGGGAGAGTGGCGAAAGCGGGTGGAGCTCAAGATCTGTCTGAAACTCTAACGAGAGAGTGACAGAAGCGGGTGGAGTTCAGGAGAACTCAGTTTCTTATACGAGGAGCCGCCACTGCCACCACCACCACCACCATCGGCGTCGGCACCTCTACTAAGACTGTGGGCATCAACATCTCCATTGATCCCTCGAGAGTTGATGGGAGTACCTAGGTAGAAACACTTAGAGCTAGTTTGGGAGGTCCATGACCTAATACCTCGGGTAACTATCGAGTGAACCAAAGGGACTAAGGAAGTCCCAAGTGGAGACATTCGATGGTGGTGAAGGCTTAGGAGCAGCTGGAGGAATTTGTGGTCGACTATAGTAAGGATCATTCGAAGGCCCCCCATCTGATATTGAGGATACCTAGAGTAAGAGGAGTAGGATGGATCAGACCACTGAGTTGTTGCGGGAAACATTTGTGGCTCCTAGTTTGGTCGATTCGGCATTTTAGAGATGACTGTGAGAAGATAGGCAAATAGAGCCAAAGAGACACAAAGAGAATCAATGATAAAGACAGACAACCGGAAATGTGGGGGCTCTTTCGGCTATGCCAGTAGAGAATTTTGCAAGTCAAATGGACGGAATTTCTGATGTTTCTGTCCAAAATTGGTAGTCTCTAGCAAGAATCGTCATTTAATAAAGTCAAACACAAAGTCGGAAGTGGAAACGGATAGAGACGAAGACGGAGTTGGAGTAGGAGGCAAAATTAGAATGGGAGATGAAGACAAAGTCAGAATTGGAGGCAAAGAATGGAGTAGAACCATAAAAGGGTATTTTAGGAATTTTAAAAAATATAACAGTCACATGATGTCACATGTGAACGGAATGTGATAGAAAGTTAACAGTAAGGGAGGTTTTAGACAATTGTCAGAAAACTTATGGGTAGTTTAAGACAATATGTAAATGATAAGGGGTAATTTAAGAAATTTCCCCAAGGGCATTTTTCTTAAACTATTCCTTCTGTTTGAGAAATTGACAATTGTACCCTTATTGTTTACATATTGTCTTAAACTACCCTTAAGTTTTTTGACAATTATCATCATCAATAAATCGGGATGAAAATGTTGAATTTACATTTTTACCCTTCCATTAAGTCTAACACAAATCGATCTTATTGTTCAAATTACTTTTTTACCTTTCCCTTAATGAGGGATCGATTAAAGGTCACTTGCCCATTTAGAAACCTGTCCTAAAAGCCACTGTCGGCGTTGTTCGAGTAGAGAAGGAACCCCATCATCTTCAACGATTGCTGCTGCAAACTCCAACCGATGGTACGACAGTGCATGGTTTATATGGAAAACTACACCTATTCTTTGTACCCCATCATCTTTTGTTCAATGAAAGGACAAGATTTATCCTTTGACGATTTTTTCTTTGAGCTATCTCTTACTATTAATTCACTGTTTTGCAGTGGGATTGGCAGGACTTGTTTAACCTATTCTTTGCGTGTTAAAAGCCTATCATCACTGAGTTATGGTCTGGCTTTTTATGCATTTTCAATTTTTTATCTAGGTTTTGGGGGACCACACATAGAGATTCATTGATAAACCTCTATTTGGTCTAGGGAAAATGGCATTTGGGACCATTTGTGCAGCGTTGGAATGCATCTAATCTGGTATATGTGGTGTGTTGGGACCCATGTGTTTTCTTTAATGCATACACATGGGTAACAACATCCAGGTGCTCGACAAAATTCCTGAAATGTTGTTTCCACATGATCTCTTACCTCTGTAAACATGGGGAAGATGGGGAATTTAGTGTTTCAAACTGCCTATACTAATAAATAAATGTAGGGCCCATAATTGAATGTTAGAGATGGTTTGTGGGTGAATATTGTAGCATATGTTTTAACCTGGGTAGGCTTATATTATAAATTATGTAGCTTATAGTGTAGCTTATAATGTAGCTTATAGTGTAGCTTATGGTGTAGCTTGTGTATGCTTATAATGTAGCTTATAATTGTATGCAGATCAAGATAGACTACATATAATCTAGCATACTATAATATGATATCTTATATTATAGTGTATATAATCTAATGGCTTATATTATAGTATAACATATAGTAACACATATGTCATAGGTTTCAGATATGATAGACTACAACAGTTGTAGCTTATAATCAGCATATTGTAACTATATTTGTCTGTTTTGAAGGGATGGGAGATCCATCATATGGATGGCCGAACCCTGCAAGAAGGTTGGGCAAAATTTCAAAAATTTCTCTCCCATTCGGGAATCGTATTCCTTAATTTAGAAAACTGCATTTTCAAGGATTATTCTTGAATCAAAACCGGACCAGATCTGAAACCAAAAGGGAAGAGAGGGATATACCTGATACGAAGTGACAATAATTCCCAGCGTAGGTGTTCACGCCCAAAGAGAAGACCAAAACCCGCCTCCACTAAAGATGACACAGCGTATGGTGAGGTAGGATCAACAGGATGCTAGGATGGCTCTTTACCAAGAACCTAAATTCTTCAGCAAGAATCGAACAAGGGCTGGTGAGCACGACTTTGAATTGTTTCTTCCAGCAAGAAACAATATCAAGAACCATTCTTGATCAGCTCCAAGGTGGAAATCGAACTGGGTAGGGGCGGCAAGAACTAGGGAAGAATTCTACAAGTTGCTGAGTATGTGTAAATTGAGGAATTCGCCCCCTATTTATAGCCTACTTTGGATCAGCCTCCTAATCCAATTAGGAGAGTTTCTTGATCCAAATATGATATTTGGATCTGGATTCTTAAATGGATAGGACTTATCCTTCAGCTAATCCTGATCAAGTTATAAATCAGATTTCACCCCCTTTTAATTAACTGACTTAAGCCTAGCTCGAAATGGGCTTTAGGCCCATTAAGTCACATAGCTCACTTGGCTCTCTTTGTATGGTGTGGGACCCCAACATTGATCTACACATCAACCACATGGGTTCAACACAGCCTCTGTTACAAGACCTGGCCGAATTCACTGTACGATACAGTGAACCCTTGAGTTCATCACCATGGGCTCTTAATGGGCCCAACATTTACACTAAATGATCCTTTGGTCTAGCCATCTTATGAAGGCCCAAGGACTGTGGGTAGATGCAAGATTAGCCCATTAGGTATTATCCTTAATGGCTTTACACTTAACCTCTCAACCCTTAATGATCAAACATTGCCCGACAAGAGATGACCTCTCCTTCGGCTGCAAGGTATAGTGATGCACTCTTTACTCACGTGGATCATGGGAATTAAAACATTTTGCAAACATTTTGTGAAACCATAATATATATGTATATCTCTATATAAATATATTTTTCCAAACAAATTTCAAGCACATTTGAAATTCACTGTCGGCAGTTTAGGTTTCCATTAGAGAGAGTGCATTCCCTAATCATTCACTTTGTTCGACAAAGGGGCTGGTCTTGTCACTATGATCACCCACTCAGGTGAAACAACCCAATCCAACACCTAGTGTAGTACCATAATCAAGTCTAGGGTCAGGTGTAACATTCCAGTTTTTTTCATCTATCTCCAAGGTCCAGGGCAATACTAGAATTTTGGTGCAGTTCAGGGTTTCAAGAAAATCCACACTACATGTACCTCATGTCTCACCCTAGCAACTAAGACAAGCCACCCCAACCAACTTGGCGGCACATCAGTGTCAGCCTTGGTAGGATAAATCTCCCTAGATCTATCAAATAGTTGTAAAGATTCTAAACTAACACGAGTCTCATAAGTGTCCAGTTTAAGTGTATTACACAAAAAATGCCATAATAACATGAATCAATTATGCACTTTATTCATTTAGAATAAATGACAATAAGTACATCAATCTGATTGGAGCTAAGGGCATACACTGTCTAACAATAATAACATGAATCAAATATATACTTTATTTATTTACAAAAAATGTCATAATGTAATTCAAGTTGATTGGAGCTAAGGGCATACACTGTCTAACAGATGAGTTAGAATGTAATAGGGAATTTGAGGGTTTGTATAGTGATGGGGTGGATGAGGGATTGGATGATGATGGTGAGTATCATAAGGGATTAGATGATGATGGTGGGGATCATGAGGGTTCAGATGATGGTGATGGGGATCATATAGGTGTGGACCATGCATGTGTAGATGATTAGGGTGTTGACAATGATGGTGTATAGGATGGTGGTGGTGATGGTGCAGGTGTATAGGTGTCAACACCCAATTTTTGCTCAATCCGTTGCCTAAGCCCTAATTGATCATAAATTCTTGATCAGACCCTTCAGATCCTTCTAAACACAAAAAAACCCAAGAAACCTGAATTTCACCCTAATCCGTCGTTAAACTTATTTGATACCAATCTGATGGGCTCGATTAAGCCCATGTACACTTTTACCCTTAGATCAGACACCACCATTAAACTCATGACATCCCAAAATACCTAGCCATAAAATTTCAGCACAAGATTCCTCCGTTTATCAATTCATTGAGCAATTCTCTCGTTAGCCTAAACACTCGGAACCCAGATTTCCTTGATCTTAACACATCCAAACCGATCAAACCACACCATTAAACTCTAGATACCCACCTGCAAAATTTCATCCCAAAACATCTTTGTTTACCCTTTATTGCACCTAGATTTCGTTTTAAGATTCTATATTGACCGGATTACAAATCCTTCTGATACGTACCCAGATAGCCCACTCTGACCTTACCAATCACCTTAGACTGTCCAAAAACCCTACCCTATGAAATTTCACCCAAAACTGCCATTATTTGCCCCTTCATCACATGAAGATTCCAATTCGAAGCCATAGATTGACTGAACTAGTGCTTTCCTTGATTTGCTCGAACCTAGCCTAGTTGGCCCAATCTAATCTCACCAATCAACCCAGAATGTCCAAAAACCCACCTTACCGAATTTCAGCCAAAAATACCCTAGTTTACCCCTTCATCGTACCAAGATTCAATTTTGGCCAATCTCGTATGTCCACATACACAAATCCCTCTCTACGGTAAGACTCGTCTTGACCCTTCAAATTTTGACCCAAAATCCTATCCATCAATTTAGGAACCCCCGGTCCGGTTGAACTGAAAATACCCCAGTTTCTCAAAATCACAAGAATACCCCTCAAAACCTAAAATTACCAAAATGCCCCTGCCTCATTATAAAATATAGGGAAATTCCCGATAGGTACTCTATACTTTAGGCTGAGTGCCAATTTATTACCCGAACTTTAAAACGCGACAATCTAGTACCCAAACTTTCATTTTGCGACAATTTAGTACCAGCGTTAACTCACCATCAGTTAAAAGAATCACGTGATATCATGTGTGTGTTAAATATTTTCAAAATACCAAAACTAACCTTTACAAAAATATACAAACCATTTTACCCATCCAAAAGCACACTTATCATCTCACTGTTCAACTTTTGTATTAACGGTGGTGCCAACGACATTCCTCTCTTCTTTCTTTTCCTTGAACCCAACTTCTCGTTGTCTTCCTCTTCCTCACGTCCACTGATGCGTTTAGAAGACACTAGCAAGTGCACTTTCTGATCAAGTAATATAATGATGAGTAGAGTATCGTTCCCACAGGGGTTGATCCAACAACTACTAATACTGAATCAACCTTTTGTTATCTGATAAACCAAAAAATTAAACAAAGAAGAACCTAACTCCTAATTAGCAAACTACCCTAAGCATTATCGGATCAGACCACCTTTAATGATGAGAAGAATTACTGAATGCAAAAACTAGCAGAATCGATTTAGCAATTAAATCATTAAGCTGTCCAACCGAAGTGAATTCAGTCTTGGGTTGGCTAAACCCTAATTGTATGAGCAGCCTCTCTCGAGCACAGCCCACTCTATCTATGAGCAACAATTCCTATATTTCTATCACAAATTTAATCGCCATAGATGCATTAAGAACAAGGAGTTCAAGAGAAATTAATTCTAATTGAATGAATGCCAAACGAATCATGCATATTATCTCTAAGATGCATTCAATCCATTTTCTTGATTAGTTGATCTGATTACCTAAACCCTTTCTCAAGCGATTCAAGTAATCCAAGAAACAAGAATAATTCGGCCAAGATTACTCTTATAATCGAAAACCCTAACCAAGAAATCCCAAGAATGAATTACAATCAATCAGATCTGCTTAAAATATTAATTACAAATCTGAATTAACATCCATCATGGTTCAAAGAATAGAAAGAAGGAAAGATTCAACAAAGAAAAACCATGAAACCCTAATTGAATCTAGGTTACCAAATTCGCAGAATCAAAGAAGAAGACAACCTAGGATTGCTGCATCAATCTTCGATCTTCTCATCAATTCGCATTCCACAGCCTTCTCTCCTTCTCCAGCACTTCTCCTCTTTGATTTTGTCTTCAGGGGTCCGAACCCTAATTTCCTCTTCTTCTTTTTCTTTTATACTCTTCCTTTCAGTCTCTTTTCAATTCTCTAAAGTCAACCACCTTTTGGAGCCTCCCTTAGGGCTGCGGTTGGGCTACAGTTGGGCTGCTCTCCTTGGTGGGCCGAACTGCTGTACTTTCATAGGGTTTCGGTTGGGTTGCAGTTGGGCCTCTCTCTTTGGTGGGCCAAACTGCTTCCCTTTTCGCCATATCAACATGTCTTCATGCTCTCTTCACCCTAGACTGTCCCAAACTCCTAGTTTCCTGGAATTCTACTCAATTAGGGTAAAAACCATTGAAAATCATCATCAAAGCTCTATATAAAGCAATAAAAACAATGTGTAGCAAGCACACACATCAAACACCCCAACACTTAAGCTTTTGCTTGTCCTCAAGCAAAGATATTACCCATAAACTGATCATTCCCTAGATTATTACTATCTATCGAATGAATTTTAGGATGAGAATGCATTAAGTTGTCGGGAATCCTGCATAAATATTCTGATTCATCCCCATGATTGGCCACTCTTACCACATACATAAGAACAAAGGAAGGGAGAACATGAGATTCTTCATGCTCCAGCACTCAATTCCATTCAATATGTATAGCAACTCCTTGACCGCCATAATCAACCATCACCTCGAGCTTGGTCTCAAATCCTGTCAATGCACTAAATTGAATTTCCAACTATATTTTTGTCCCTTTGAACCTCAACCATCACCGAATTCTTTTCTTTCTTTTGTTTCTCTTTTTTTTTTTCTTTTTGGGGTGAGTGCATTTTATGCTCCATCTCACACGGGTCACAGGCTAGAGGCAGATAACAATACTCATATTCCAAGTTGCTAGTTTTACTATTCAACTTGGAATAGCGGAGTTGGGACTGAACTCATATCATGAACTGCTAGTTTTACTATTCAGTTCATTACAGTGGAGTAATTCAGACTTTGTCCTTTCTTCTTCTCCTCTTTTTTTTTTTTTTTTTCTTCTGAATCAATTGTTGAAGTTCATGCATGATATTGTTGGAAACCGAAGGGCTTGGCACCATAGCTGAGATTAGGATGATCCCTCCATCCTGCATTGTAAGTATTTGAATAGGGATTGTATCTCCTTTGTGGGAATCCTCCGACAACATTGGCTTGTTCACAGGGTTTATCTTGAAGTGTAGGACACATGTCGGTTGGATGACCCGTAGTGGAACAAATGCCACAAAACTTTACTTGCTGTACATGACCTACTACCAATTTTTCCACAAGAGAGGTGAGAGTATTTAATCGTTGATTGATGGAAGAGGTACTTACCTCATCGACTCTCCTCGGGATGGACTCTTGTCTATTGCCGAACTATTGTGCAATGGCAGCCATGTTTGCAATTAGTTCCCTTGCTTGAGTAGGAGTTTTATTCACCATCACACCTCCACTTGCAGCATCGATCATACTCCTATCCATTGACAATAATCCTTCATAAAAGTATTGGATCAGGAGCTGATCAGGAATCTGATGTTGAGGACAACTTGCACATAATTGTTTGAATCTTTCCCAATACTCATAGAGAGTTTCCCCACTAAATTTTCTTATCCCACAGATTTCCTTCCTGATAGCTCGTGAGGCAGGGAAGAACTTCTTAAGAAACAACTTCTTCATCTCATTCCATGTAGTGGTAGAACCGGAGGGTAAGTAGTAAAGCCAATCCTTAGCTTTGTCAGCTAGTGAGAAAGGAAATGCACGCAACTTGATCTGCTCTTTGGTAACACCTTGAGGTTTCATGCTCAAGCAGACTACATGAAATTCTTTTAAGTGTTTAAAGTCCACGGAAAGTAGGAAGTAAGTGGATAAGACCGGATTTCAATTCAAAAGGTACCGTTAGATATGCATATTCGATGCAGAGTGGTTGTATAGCTCTCTAAGAGTTCTTTCGTCGATGTTGGCCATGACTTCTTCTTCAGAGTTGTTAGATGAATCGACGAGGTCTGTTGCCGGCTTCACCCTGGGAG
Organism: Nelumbo nucifera; assembly: GCF_055504915.1. Classification (NCBI taxonomy): domain Eukaryota; kingdom Viridiplantae; phylum Streptophyta; class Magnoliopsida; order Proteales; family Nelumbonaceae; genus Nelumbo; species Nelumbo nucifera. The sequence goes on from NC_142652.1 coordinate 68,834,566, forward strand.
ATGGGAGTGATGCCGATTGGTTATGATGTTGCTTAGCTTCTTTCCTCAACTGGCGAATTGTGTTTTTGATCTCGGGATCGTATTGGGGTTCACCTACACGAGAAGAACGAGGCATAAACCAAGCAAAAGGAAATAAATCTTATTTAGGACACCAATCCCCCGCAACGGCGCCAAAATTTGGTGGGTTTCGAATCCAACCAAAAATAAAAGTCCTGCTCGGATTAAATACTTTTGTATATAGTGATGAGCAAGGTCGTCTCCTCAGGGATTGGGTTGATTTATTTCCAAGAGAACGAAGTAGAGGGTTGTTATAAAGATAAGGAAAATAAAATAAAATAAAATAAAGGTAAATTCGACAGAAGGCAGCATCCGGTTGAAGGGATAAGTTCAGCCTTGATTCTTACAATTGATCATCGATGCAAAGATGAATTCAAGTGCTTATGAGTAAATTGGTTATAGCTACTAACAAGCTCTAATAGCCAATCTCTACTTGTATTTTCGGCAATCAAAACAAGCTCTTTGATTGCTTCTCTTATTAATAGAAAGCCCTAAACAAGCTCTTAGGGTTTAATCTATTAACAACATTAAGAATTAAAGAGACCCAATTCTGGTCAACGAACACACAATCTCAATTCGTTTAAACTAGATTATATATCTTCATAACATGAACCGAAAACTTGTCCATAATCAGTTTATGTTATTTGCCACAAAGATTAAATCTAACAAACATATACGAATTTGATGATCTAATTGACAATAGGTTATTTTATCGATTGAACAATGGATCCTGTTGCTCAATCAATAAAATAATCTTAAGCAAGAAATCACAGAAAATATATAAATACTCATAAACAATGAACTGAAATAAAATCAATTAGATCTCTCAATTTTGTAGAACCAAAGCTTCCTTAACCTTCAACCAGAAAATAAAAGCTAATCGAACTTCATGGAGAGATCGCAACTTCTAGATGGAGAGGACGAATTCTGCTTCCTTCCTTCACTTCTTCTCTCCTTGATTGAGTGTGTCCTTAAGTGCTAGTCGAACCCCCTTTATATAGCCTTAGGGGGAGGGGTTGTTTCCAACACCTCTTAGGAGTTCTTCCTATAAATAGAAAGTCTAATCTCCTAATGGGATAAGGCTTAATTCAGATCTAATCCTATCCTTATCTTCTAATTAGAAATCCTAACTAAGATAAACTTTGACTTTCTTTCTTTTTAGAAGTACAACAAGAAATAGAAACTCTATAAAAAACTCTTGGTGACTCACACCTCCACCTCAGCCAAATCCTACTAGGATTGATGGGACCCACTTCATGCATGCTGAAATCGTACTACTAGGGTTGATGGGGCCCACTTCTTGCATGCTGAAATCGGATTAGTCTTCTCCCATCGTGCTGGGGCTATGTTGCAGGCTCCTTTCAGTTCTCTTTCCAAATTGCTATTTTCTAATTAAAACACAATAAAATCCATTATTTAACTTACTAATTAAATAAGAAAAAATACAAATAATATGGAAATTACACACACTACCAGTGCCAAAATTTGGTGTGCTGTCGTAGGCACCTAAAAATAAAACCTATACTCCTAAAAATAAATGCAGTAGTGCGAATAAGGATCATTCCCACAGAGAGTGTCTGACCTCATTTGTGTGTTGCGTGAACAAAGATGGGGGGGGGGGGTTATGTAACGAACCGGAATTAAAAAGAACAAAAATTAAATGAGAAACAATGCAATTCAAGGTACTGGAATTAATCAAAACAATGAGTCTTGGTCTAAGTCAACATCCACCATCAGAATTTCACTACTGCTCATCGATGCAAAGATATATCAATTCAGACTTTGAATATTCATCGTAAGAATTATTTTTCCTGCATCTCCTTAATCTAGTTAATCAAAAAACAAGCGATCCTCTTAACCCTTACTACTGAACAATCCCTAAACAAGCGTTAAAGATTTAATCCAGCAGTAGCCTTAAGCGTTAGAGATCGATGAAGCTAAACAACACAAGCACAAGCAGTTGTATTTAATTCAGTCGAGTGTTTTTCCTAAGATCTAACAATTTCTGACGTAGCAAATCATTAAACCCTAGTTGCTTCATAGATTAGAGGGATCAAACAATTACGGATCTGATATCTAACCTAGCAGTAGATTGCAACGAATAATAAACTAGTAGGTCTCCTAGCAATCAGACGAAACAATCATGAACATAAACATAGAAGAACATTCGATATTCAAAGCATAAATCAAACAATAAAAATCAAATTAGATCTCACAATTTTGTTGATTCTGAGGCTTCTGTTTCTTTTGACCAAGTATCGGAATTAGCCACGCATGGTCATGGTGAAAACTCAAGAAAAATCAGAGAAGAGATAAGAGAAGAGAAGAGAGGTGTGGCAGCCCTAGGTCTGATTGCTTTCTTGATTTTCTTTCTCCTATTTCCTTTCTCTCTACTTCCCCCAAAAGAAGCCTAAAAAATCTCCTAAAATTTCTCTAGATAACAGTCTCCATGTCTGACTTGTCAAGAAAAAATACGAAAATAGGATAAAACAAAGTTCTAATGTAAGTGGGAGAGTGGTGATTTCGCATATGAAAACATGCAGGCGAAGGAATGTTTCCAGCACGTCAGCAGTGCAGTTGCAGATAATTCGGGCCCGATTTTGACCTCGATGTAGTCCGTATCTATCAAACTCAAAATAGGAAAGTTGTAGAACCTTTCCTTATCTTTCCAACGCATCTTGAATCATCTAAATCAGAGTCCAGATGTGAGAGTTATTCCCAAATTACCACGCGGTGCCGAAACTGTCCAGAATTACCCGATTAGCCTTGTTTTTCACTTAACGCTTCCTTCCGTGCCCTAAACCGAAATATAAGAATAATGAGTCCATTTAGGCACTAAATAAGTCTAAAAGACTAAATATTAAGGGATAAAAATATGATAATTTGCATTCTCATCACAACTCCCCCTTGCACTTAGGTCCAATCGGGTACAAACCTGAGTCGCATACTTCCTACGTGTTTCTCAAACACTTTCTGTGTCAGTGGCTTAGTCAATGAGTCTGCTACATTTTTTGCTGATGGTACCTTTTGAATAAGGACATCCCCTCTTCCAACTATCTCCCGTAGTACATGGTTTTACCTCTTGATATGCTTTGACTTTGAGTGGGCTCGTGGCTCCTTAGCCTGAGCAATAGCTCCAGTGTTGTCACACAACAATAGAATGGGTGATGTGTTGGATGGAACTACTCCTAATTCCTGAATGAACTTCTTCATCCATACGGATTTTTTGGCAGCTTCACTTGCGGCAATGTACTCGGCCTCGGTTGTGGAATCTGCAGTGGGCCCTTGTTTGCTGCTTTTCCAGCTAACTGCACAGGACCTCACCGTAAAGATGTATCCAGATGTAGACTTTCTATCATCTGAATCTGACTGGAAATCGGCATTGGTATACCCAAGGATCTATAGTGAACTACAATCGAATACCAGACAAAACTCTTTTGTCCTTCGAAGGTATTTCAGTATGTTCTTCATAGCGGTCCAATGCTCTTTTCCTGGGTTAGACTGGTATCTACTTACCACACTTACGGCCTGAGCAATGTCTGGCCTGAAGGTATGAGAGATCCATCATATGGATAGCCGAACCTTGTAGGAAGGTAGGCCAAAATTTCAAAAATTTCTCTCTCCCATGTGGGAATCACATTTCTTGTTTTAGAAAAACTGCATTTTTCAAGGATCAATCTTGAACCAGGAACCGAACCAGATCTGAACCAAAATAGTTGGAGAGGGATATACTTGATACAAAGAAATAATATCTTACAATGGAGGTGTTCACGCCCAAGGAAGGATCCAAAGACTGCTTCCACTGATGATGACACAATGTAGGATGGAGCAGAATCAGTAGTGTTCTTCCAAAGAACCATATCCTTCATCAAGAATTCGCTAGGGGGTAGGTGAGCATGACTCCCAATCAGTTTTTCACCAAAAACTGATATCAAGAATGCTTCTTGATCACTCCTACAACAATGGAGGTCGAACTGGCTATGGCGGCAACTGGAGGAGAACGCAGGGAGAAGATGGCGCAGTCACACTGGTGCTATTTTCTCTTTGTGTAAACTGAGATCTGATTTCTGGAATTTGGGATGTGATGGGATGAACTGAATGGTTCACCCCCTCCTCCTTTTATAGGCTTAAAGAGAGCTCCTAATCACATTAGGAGTTTCCTAATCCAAATCAGTATTTGGATAAGGAGTTATCTTTAAGAGATAAGGATAAAACCTTATCTTATCTATAGATTAGATCAGCTCTCTCCTAATCTCATTAGGAGGTTTCTGGTGTGTGGCTCATTGTGACACTAGCAAGTGCACTAGCCGCTCAAGTAATAGAGTAATGAGTAGAGTATCGTTCCCACGAGGACTTATGTAGCGACTACTAGTAATAAATCAGTCTACTGTTATTTGATTAGCCGAAATGTAAAACTAATGTAAATATGAAATTCTAACTTCAAAGTTATTTCTAACACATTGGACCAAACACCTTGTATGCAGGTGAGGAGACAAGCTAAAGATGCATAGAAAAATAAATTCAGCAACTAGTTTTCTAGGCAATTCGAGTAGAATAGGATTCAACCTTGGTTTGGTGAAATCCCAAAGCAATGAACAGCCTCTCTCGAGCGCATGTTCAATCTATGCATGAGTGATGGTCCTTATATCTCTATCAAGGATCTAATCACCATGCATGCATTCAGATCTTAGCAATTCTAGGGCTACATTTCAGCTGGATGATCATCAACTCAGCTGAATGAACACCAACCGAATTGTGCAAGTTATCTCTAACCTTGCACTCAATTCGGCTCTTGATTGGCAGATCTGAATTCTTAGAGTCTTTCTCAAGCACTCTAGGAATTCCAAGAAAGAGGAATAATACTGAATTAAATCTACCTGAATTCTTTCTCAAGTAATTCAGGTATTACAAGTTCATGATCTGAAATCACAGATCTGATTTTATAGAATAGCAGTTCGGATCTCACTATTTCATGATCTGAATTTATAGATTTGAGATTGGAAAATAGCAATTCAGACCTTGTAAATTCATGATCTGAAATTTCAGATCTGAGATTTCAAAATAGCAGTTCGACCAACAATCCACAATTGATATTCCAAACAAGAAACTTCAAGATTGAATCTACTTTACTCGAATGAACATAGAAAACAAATTACAGAATTGAATTTGCATAATACATGTTTTGATTACAGCAAGAAAGGAAAATTTGATGGAGAAATTACATAAATCTTAGCTGAATTCGATTACCAATTTGTGCAGAAATCAAGGGAGGATAAAACCTTGATCTCCAATTGCTTTCTCCCCCTTCGAATTCTGCTTCTTCTTCTCTTGAAGCTGCTTGTTCCTCCTCTCTTCTCCTCTCTTGCGCCTATCTCTCTCTTCTTCTCTCTTAGAACAAGAACTCAAGGAGAGTTTGAAATCAGGTGTTGGACCCCTTTTCCCTTGGCTCTCTTCTCCTTTTATAGCCTTCTCCTCAGCCCCTTTCCTCCTCTAGAAAGTTCTCCCATCTAGAAAGTTCTCTCATTTAGAAAGTTCTCACATCTAGAAAGTTCTACAATGTGGTTCCAGATAATTCAGGCTCGATTTTGACCCTGATTCAGTCCGTGTCTATCAAAACTCAAAACCTGAAAGTTCTAGAACTTTTCTTTATCTTTACAACTCATCTTGAATCATCTCAATTAGAGTCCGGATGAGAGATTTATGCCCAAATTACTATTCGGTGCCAAAATTGTCCAGAATTACCCAATTAGCCTTGTTTTTCACTTAACGCCTCCTTTCTCTCTTCTCGAAAGTTTTCTGCCTTTAGGCTCCTTGGGCTGCACTTTGGTCTGCTCTTGAGCTGCTCTTGATCTGCAAATGGGCCTCCTCCTTGCTGGGCCGAATAGGCTCCATTGGAGAGCTTCGGTTGTGCTCTCTCTTTGGGCTTTCCCAAAGAGTGCAGCATGGGCTGCATGGGCCGAATGGCCCTCCTTTGAACTCTCGGCTGGGCCTTGCTCCCAGCTGGGCTGTATCACCTTCTATTTGGCCTCCTTTAGCATGATTTTATGCTCTTTTTCCCTAGACTTGTCCCCTTTGACAATTTCCTGAAATCAAGCTAAATTGGGGTAAGAATTCACACAAATCAGCATCAAAACCATGCATAAACACCAGAATTTATATGTAAATTGTGCACACATCAGTTTCTAGATCCAAATCTGTATTGAGATCTAGACTCTCTGAGTGGATAGGGTAAGACCCTATCCTATTTGCTGATCCAATCACAGATCTGCCCTCTCCTTAACTAGTCCAACTAAACCAGTTCGAAATGGGCTTTAGGCCCAATAAGTCTGTGTGTTCATTAACCTTCCAAACTGCTGCCCAGTTGGGCTTCTTTGTATGGCGTGGGACCCAAACATTGATCTACACATCAGCCACATGGGTTCAGCCCAGCCTCTGTTACAAGGCCTGGCCGAATTCACTAAAAAGACAGTGAAACCCTTGAAGCCCATCACATGGACTCCTAAGGGGCCCAACACTTACACTAAGTGGTCAGATGCAAGATTAGACCATTAGGTATTACCCTCAATGGTCTTACACTTAACCTCTCAGCCCATAATGATCAAACACTGCCCGAGAAGAGAGGACCTCTCCCTCAGATGCAAGGAACAGTGCTGCACTCTCTACTCACATGGATCCTGGGAATTAAAACCATTTGCAAACATTTTGAAACCGTAACATATATATATATCTGTATATAAATATATTTTGCAGAACAAATTTCAACGATTGAAATTGGCTGCCGACAGTCTTGGTTTCCATCAGAGAGAGTGCATCCCCGATCATTACCTTTGTCCAACAAAGGGGTTGATCCTGTCACTATGATCACCCACTCAGATGAATTCTCAGACTGTCCCAACATACCTAGGTTTTGACCCCCGCTAAGGATCTCACTTTTTGGCATATCAAAGAGAACCCAATCCGACACCTAGTGCAGTATCATAATCGAGTCTAGGGGTCAGGTGTAACTTTCCAGTTTTGCCCACTAATCACCAAGGTCCAGGGAAATACTGGAAATCTGGTCCGGTTCAGGGTTTCAAGTAAACCTACACTACATGTACCTCGGGTCTCACCCTAGTAGCTGAGACATGCCATCTCTACACTTGGCGGCACATCAGTGTCAGCCTTAGCAGGATAAATCTCTCTAGACTTATCCAATGGCTGTGAACATTCTAAACTAACACGAGTCTCATAAGTGTCCAGTTTAAGGGTATTACACAGAAACACACCACTATTACCTGAATCAAATATGTACTTTATTCATTTACAATAAATGTCATAATGTACATCAATCTGATTGGAGCTAAGGGCATACACTATCTAACAGCTCCCACTTGCACTTAGGTCCAATCTGGTATAAGTCGGAGTCCTAGACTTTCCACATGTTTCTCAAACACTTTCTACGTGAGTGGTTTAGTCAATTGGTTTGCTACATTCTCCGCTGACGCTACCTTTTGAATCAGGACGTCCCCTTTACCAACAATCTTCCACAGTACATGGTACTTCCTCTCGATGTGCTTGGACTTCGAGTGGGCTCGTGGCTCCTTAGCCTGAGCGATAGCTCCATTGTTGTCACAGAACAACAGAATGGGTGATGTGCTGGACGAAACTACTCCCAATTCGTAAATGAACATTTTCATCCACACGGCTTATTTGGCAGCTTCACTTGCGGAAATGTATTCGGCTTTGGTTGTGGAGTCTGCCATGGACTCCTGTTTGCTGCTTTTCCAGCAAACAACACACGATTCTATCGTGAAAACGTACCCAGATGTAGACTTTCTATAATCTCGATCTGACTGGAAATCGACATCAGTATACCCCTAGATCTGTAGTGAGCTACCATCAAATACCAGACAAAACTCTTTTGTCCTTCGAAGGTACTTAAGTATATTTTTCACAGTAGTCCTGTGCTCCTGCCCTGGGTTGGCCTGGAATCTGCTTACCACACTCACTGTCAGAGCAATGTCAGTACGAGTGCACAACATGGCATACATGATGCCCCTACGACTGAGGCATAGGGATCGTCCTTCATGCCCTCAATCTCCCCAGAAGTCTTGGGAGACATCTTCTTGGGGAGAGTGACTCCGTGCTTGAAAGGAACATTTCCCTTCTTGGAGTTCTCCATGATGTATCTCTTGAGTATTTTGTCAATGTAAGCAGATTGGGATAATTCTATTATCCGCTTCGATCGATCTCTATAGAGTTGAAAACCCAGTATATAGGAGGCTTCTCCAAGATCTTTCATGGAGAATTGTTGTGAAACCCATACTTTCACCGTAGTCAACATTCCTACATCATTTGTTAGACACTGTATGCCCTTAGCTCCAATCAGATTGATATACATTATGACATTTATTGTAAATGAATAAAGTACATATTTGATTCATGTTATAGTGGTGTGTTTCTGTGTAATACCCTTAAACTGGACACTTATGAGACTCGTGTTAGTTTAGAATGTTCACTGTTGTTGGATAAGTCTGAGGTGATTTATCCTGCTAAGGCTGACACTGATGTGCCGCCAAGTGTTGTTGCCCCTTGGTCATGAAGACAATGGTCATGAACTTGTTGCCCCTTGGTCATTTGTGCAGTCATGAACTGCTTCAAGACCTTCTGTCGAGTAGAATGATTTTGCTCTTCGTACATTGTCTTTAAACTATCCAATATGTCATTGGCAAGTTTGATATGATCAAACTGCCTCTGTATTGGATTGTCTAGGGAGGCAATGATATAGCACCGGGCGAGGGACTTTTTATCATCCCATTCTTGATAGTCCCTTCTCCGTGCTTCAGAAGCCCTATCTCCTAGACGTTCCGGGGCAGGATTCTTAGCCACCTTCTCCGTGCTTCAGGGCCCTCTGTATTTGGGCCCTTAAGCTTATTGTCGTCCAAAAGCTTTGCAAATTGTTCATTTGCCATTTTCTGATAAAAGAGCAAACATCAGTCCACAACCTAATTTGATTCATGTTATCTACATAGACATGACTTTTAATCTATGTTCCATTCCCATTTATTTATCTTTAAGATTTCCCTCCTATCTCAGTGACAGAGACTGCGAATTGTCTCTGGAAATGTGGGAAATCACATAGGGTGCATGGAAACAACTGTTTCAATTGCATAACCCCATCACCTTTCTGTGAATGATCATATCCACTCATCGTATGAGCTTTCCCTTTGGCCTCTGTCAAACAAGGTTCATTGCCATTTTAGGTTAAACATTTCTGTCCAGTGAGTGCTCACCCATCATATTCGTGAATGCCAAGGTACCGTGAGAGTCTCCCATTTTCTGGTGAGGTCCTCCCACATCGGTCTATGATGCCCCTATCATCTTTCGAAACACTCCGATAGATCCAACAACAAATGGATAGCCCAATTTTATGGTGCGTTTCCTCATTACTGAAGGACCCATCTTCATGCTAATGATGGAAGGCCTTTAGAGAGTTCATCATATGAATCTCCCTATCACATGCACTCATATTTCAAGAGGGAACAAAAGTTACACCCTAGTTTAATTTAGGTCAAACCAAAGTGGCTCCCACTGACTTTGATAAAGCCAGATTTCTGGTGGGCCCTAAACGGCTAGGGTTCCGCACGTATCCTTTTCAAGGGTGTGGGGCCCACCACTGAGGGAGATCATCCAATGATCTTTAGGAACACCATGGCAATGATGTGCATTCAGCCATGGTGTGTGCAAGAGCCACTATTGTATCTGCATGAGCCAAGTACTTTTGGCCCATGAACGTAGCACATCACACATCCATACATCACATGCAAGGATAGAATTGATCCAATCAATTAATATCTGTAAAGCCCATTATTAAAGCCCATTTTAATCCATAATATTACCAATTAATATTATCTAGGTATATGGGTCGAATAGGGTTAGGCAGTTCGGCCCATATAGCTTTCTTGCAAGTTGTGGGCTTTAGCAGTTTTAACTCTTTAAAACTGGGCCTTACAGGTGTGGGCTGAATTAAGTCTCTTAATTAACCATCAATCCCTTGACCCAAAATTGGGAAATTAGGGCTGACATCAGCCTCCATCGAACCACAGATTTGGTCCAACCAATTTGGATCAATCTGGTTCGAATGGGTCTAGGGTTTGATCTTTAATTAAAGAATTAATTCAAGAAATGATCTGAAATTAAATTTACTGATCAAAGACAAACAAGAATCAGTCACAGGGCTGTTCGCACATCTCCAACCTGCAAAACAAAGGTTAGATCACAATTTGTTGTTTCATAAACTACAAATCGCAGATAGCGACTTTCATATCTGTGAAATCTCCTCCTTTGCGCCGCCAACTTCGATCATGAATAAAATAAAATAGAAAACCCTAGTTTTTCTATTAATATTACACCAGATCGAATACCTATACATTCAATCTAAAAATTAAAAAAAATAATTACAGACCGGAATGAATAGTAACTACGAAATCGTAGATTTCCTACGCCAATCAAGATTTCGATCTCCATTTGTACGAACAACCCATAAATTAAGAAAATAATAAAGAACAATTCTAAATAACTTCTAGACTTATAAAAATTAATTTCAAATCATTCACCCTTTAATTGGGAACCGATTTTCCCAGAAAAACCCTAATTTGTGCAAATCGGGTAGAACGCCTTCTGCCCATTTGCATAGGTTTAGATCTAGTCAATTTAGGTTCAAGATTTGAACCTGGGCTCTAATACCACTGAAGGGATGAGAGATCCATCATATGGATAGCCAAACCCTGCAGGAAGGTTGGGCGAAATTTCAAAAATTTCTCTCTCTCCCATGTGGGAATCACATTCCCTGTTATAGAAAAACTGCATTTTTCAAGGATCAATCTTGAACCAGGAACTGAACCAGATCTGAACCAAAATAGTAGGAAAGGAATTTACCTGATACGAAGAAATAATATCTTCCAATGGAGGAGTTCACGTCCAAGGAAGGATCCAAAGACTACTCCCACTGAAGATGACACAGAGCAGGATGGAGCAGAATCAACAGTGTTCTTCCAAAGAACCAAATTCTTCACCAAGAATTCGCTGGGGGGTAGGTGAGCATGACTCCCAATCAGTTATAAAAAATGCTTCTTGATCACTCCTACAACAATGGAGGTCGAACTAGCTATGGCGGCAACTGGAGGAGAATGCAGGGAGAAGATGGTGCAATCACACTGGTGTTGTCTTCTCTCTGTGTAAACTGAGATCTGATCTCTGGAATTTGGGATGTGATGGGATGAACTGAATGGTTTACCCCCTCCTCCTTTTATAGGCTTAAAGAGAGCTCCTAATCCCATTAGAAGTTTCCTAATCCAATTCTATATTTGGATAAGGAGTTCTCTTTTAGAGATAAGGATAAAACCTTATCTTATTTGTAGATTAGATCAGCTCTCTCCTAATCTCATTAGGAGGTTTCTAGATCCAAATCTGTATTGAGATCTAGACTCTCTTAGTGGATAGGGTAAGACCCTATTCTATCTGCTGATCCAATCCCAGATCCACCCCTCTCTTTAATTAGTCCAACTAAACTAGTTTGAAATGGGCTTTAGGCCCAATAAGTCTGTGTGCTCATTAACCTTCCAAACTGCTGCCCAGTTGGGCTTCTTTGTATGGTGTGGGACCCAAACATTGATCTACACATCAGCCGCATGGGTTCAGCCCAGCCTCTGTTACAAGGCCTGGCCAAATTCACTAAAAAGACAGTGAAACCCTTGAAGCCCATCACATGGACTCCTAAGGGGCCAACACTTACACTAAGTGGTCCCTTGGGCCAAACAACCTTATAAAAACCCAGGGACTGTGGGCAGATGCAAGATTAGCCCATCAGGTATTACCCTCAATGGTCTTACACTTAACCTCTCAGCCCATAATGATCAAACACTGCCCGAGAAGAGAGGACCTCTCCCTCGGCTGCAAGGAACAGTGTTGCACTCTCTACTCACATGGATCCTGGGAATTAAAACCTTTTGCAAACATTTTGAAACCGTAATATATTTATATATATATATATATATCCGTATATAAATATATTTTTCAAAACAAATTTCAATTATTGAAATCGATTGCCGGCAGTCTTGGTTTCCATCAGAGAGATTGCATCCCCGATCATTACCTTTGTCCGACAAAGGGGCTGATCCTGTCTCTATGATCATCCACTCAGATGAATTCTCGGGCTATCCCAACATACCCAGGTTTTGACCCCCGCTAAGGATCTCACTGATTGGCATATCGAAGACAGCCCAATCCGACACCTAGTGTAGTATCATAATCAAGTCTAGGGGTCAGGTGAAACTTTCCAGTTTTGCCCACTAATCACCAAGGTCTACGACAATACTGGAAATCTGGTCTAGTTCAAGGTTTCAAGTAAACCTACACTACATGTACCTCGGGTCTCACCCTGGCAGCTGAGACAAGCCACCCCAACACTTGGCAACACATTAGTGTCAGCCTTAGCAGGATAAATCTCCCAGACTTATCCAACGGCTGTGAACATTCCTAACTAACATGAGTCTCATAAGTGTCTGGTTTAAAGGTATTACACAGAAACACACCACCATAACATGAATCAAATATGTACTTTATTCATTTACAATAAATGTCATAATGTACATCAATTTGATTGGATATAAGGGCATATACTGTCTAACATGGCCGAGTGCACAACATGGCATACATGATGCTCCCTACGGCAGGGGCATAGGGAACTTCTTTCATGCCCTCAATCTCCTTAGGTGTCTTGGGAGACATACCTTTGGAGAGAGTGATTCCATGCCGAAAAGGAACATTTCCTTTCTTGGAGTTCTCCATACTGTATCTCTTCACTATTTTGTCAATATAAGTAGACTGGGATAATCCTATTATCCTCTTTGATCTATCTCTATAGAGTCAAAGACCCAATATATAGGAGGCTTCTCCAAGATCTTTCATGAAGAATTGCTGTGAGCCTTTCTCCAGGCGAAGAGGTTTCCTCATAATTGATTCTTTCTTTTTGAGTATACCCTTTCGCAAGAAGACAAGCCTTGTAGGTCTCAACTTTACCATTGGGGCCCTTCTTCTTCTTGTAGATCCATTTGCAACCAATTGCTTTTACCCTAGGGGGTGGATCTACCAGTGTCCAGACTCCATTGGTCTCCATTGAGTCAATCTCATCTCTCATGGCATCAATCCACTTCAAGGAATCTATGTCTAACATAGCTTTCATATAAGTTATAGGATCCACCCCACTAGTCGTGGCTTCCACCAAGTAACTTTCTTGGTCATAGCCCTAACGAACTGGAGGCCTGGAATCTCGGGTAGATCTTTTAGGTTGGTTTTTAATTGGAGCATGTTGGACATCTCCCACTACACCTGAGCTCTCCTAATCAAGAACAACTTCCTAACGATGATTGTTCAAGATGTATTCTTCCTCCAAGAAATGGGTATTTCGATTATAGAACACTTTCTGTTCTCCTAGATCATAGAATTAATACCCTATAGAGCCTTTTGGGTAACCTACAAATAGGCAATGACTGGTTTTAGATTCCAATTTGTCAGCACTTGTTCTTTTAACATGTGCCGGACAACCCCAAATCTTCAAGTGACTTACACTTGGTTTCTTGCTGGTCCAAAGCTCATAGGGAGTCTTCGGAATGGATTTGGTTGGAGCCCGGTTTAGAACATATATCGCAGTCTCTAATGCGTAACCCAAAAGGATGTGGGTAATTACGAGTGTACAAGAAGTGATCGGACCATATCCAATAAAGTCCGGTTCCTCCTTTCTAACACACCATCTATTTGTGGTGTAGTGGGAGGAGCTAGTTGTGATACTATCCCATTTTCCTTTAAGTAGTTTCAGAATTTGTCAGAGAGATATTTACCTCCTCGATTTGATCGAAGGGTCTTAATGTGTCTTCCCAACTGTTTCTCGACCTCTTGCCTGAACTCTTTGAACTTTTCAAAGGATTCAAACTTGTGTCTCATTAGGTACACGTAACCATACCAAAAGTGATCATCAGTAAATGTTATGAAATAAACGTGCTGGTTACGTGTCCTAACAATCATGGGACCACATACATCAGTATGTATAAGGTCAAGTGTGCCTGTTGATCTTTCAGGCTTACCGTTAAATGGCCGTCTCGTCATCTTACCCTGAAGGCAATGTTCACAGGTTGGAAGATCTTCTATAGTTAGAAAATCCAAATGACCATCCTTTACCAACCTTGTGATACGATCTATGTTAATGTGGCCAAGTCGGTAATGCCACAGGCACGTGGGATTAACTGTATCACGGGTTCTTTTCTTGGGGTTATTATCTGATGTAGTTTCGGTTATATTTGTTTCCAGAGAAGAATGAAGAACATAGATACCATTCTCAAGTTCTCCGTGTGCGAGGAATTTGTTATTTCTTTTGATTGTAATCATATTACTAAAGAGAACAAAATATCCATCTGTACACAATTTTGAAACAGAAATCAAATTTTTGCTCAAATTGGGTACATAAAGACAATATTTTAATGTAATTGATCATTCTCTGAAATACAATTCTATAGTTCCTATGGTTGTAGCTGCAATTCTTGCAATCACTCAGTCTTCTGCTTGTCCTGAACCCCTGCAATGTGTTACATGCATGAGTAGAAGCCCCGGAGTCAATACACCAGGAGGTAGAAGTCACCAACATATTGGTTTCTATGACAAAAAAATTCGAAATTACCTTGTTTCTTGGTCTCCAAGTACTAAGAACAGTTCCTCTTCCAGTGGATGGCCTATTTGCAGAAGTGATAAGCATATGATGCCTTGTCCTTCCTCTACCTTTTAGGCTTGCTAGTTTTCTTCTAAGGTTTCTTCTTTGCCTTCCTCTTCTTTTTGCCCTATTTTCCACCTTCAACAAGCATGGCGATGGGCTCATCCTTCTTTATCAATTCCTTGGCCCTCTACAACATATTGCTGAGTTTTTGGATGCTAACATTTAGTTTGTTCATATTGTAATTCATGATGAACTGATTGAAGGAAGGAGGCAAAGAGTTCAAGATGGCATCAACTTTGGTGACATGATCTAGCCTAGATCCAAGAGCCTCTGATTCATTGATGTACCCCATCATCTTAAGACAATGGTCCTGAACTAGCTGGTTCTTGGACATTTGTGCAGTCATAAACTATTTTAGGACCTTCTGACAAGTAGAACGATATCTTTGGACTTTTGTGCGGTCATAAACTACCCAAATATCTTTGGACAGTTTGATCTGATCGAATTGTCGCTGTATCTAATTGTCTAAGGAGGCTATTGTTAGACAGTGTATGCCCTTAGCTCCAATCAGAATGATGTACATTATGACATTTAATGTAAATGAATAAAGTACATATTTGATTCATGTTATTATGGTGTCTTTCTATGTAATACCCTTAAACTGGACACATATGAGACTCGTGTTAGTTTAGAATCTTCACAGCCGTTGGATAGATCTGTAGAGATTTATCCTGCCAAGGCTGACACTGATGTGCCCGCCAAGTTGGTTGGGGTGGCTTGTCTTATCTACCAGGGTAAGACCTAAGGTACAGGTAGTGTGGGTTTTCTTGAAACCCTGAACCAGACCAAAATTCCAGTATTACCCTGGACCTTGGAGATAGATGGGCAAAATTGGAATGTTACACTTGACCCCTAGACTCGATTATGATACTGCACTAGGTGTCAGGTTGGGCTGTCTTTGATATGCCAATCAGTGAGATCCTTAGAGGGGGTCAAAACCTAGGTATGTTGGGACAGTCCGAGAATTCATCTGAGTGGGTGATCATAGTGACATGATCAACCCCTTTGTCGGACAAAGTGAATGATTAGGGATGCACTCTCTCTGATGGAAACCAAAGCTGTCGGCAGCCGATTTGAACCATTGAAATTTGTTTTGCAAAATATATTAATATAGAAATATACATATAAATATATATATATATATATATATATATATTATGGTTTCAAAATGTTTGCAAAAGGTTTTAATTCCCGGGATCCATGTGAGTAGAGAGTGCATCATTGTACCTTGCAACCGAGGGAGAGGTCTTCTCTTGTCGGGCAGTGTTTGATCATTATGGGCTAAGAGGTTAAGTGTAAGACCATTGAGGGTAATACCTGATGGGCTAATCTTGCATCTGCCCACAGTCCTTGGGTTTTTATAAGGTGGCTTGACCCAAGGACCATTTAGTATAAATGTTGGGCCCATTAAGAGCCCATGGTGATGGACTCAGGGGTTCACTATCTCTTACAGTGAATTCGGCCAGGCCTTGTAACAGAGGCTGGGCTGAACCCATGTGGATGATGTGTAGATCAATGTTTGGGTCCCACGCCATTGAAGGATTTCCAACTAGACAGCAGTTTGGAGGATAAGTGAGCACATGGACTTAGTGCACCTAAAGCCCAATTCGAACTGGTTTAATTAGATTAATTAAAGAGTGGTGGTTCTGGGATTTAGATCAGCAGATAGGATTAGGGATTGTTCCTATCCACTCGGAGAGTCCAGATCCAATTGGAGATTTAGATATGGAAACTCCTAATTAGATTAGGAGGGCTGATCTTTATCTGCAGATAAGGGTTTATCCTTATCTCTTAAAGAAAGTACAGATCCAAATACAAGATTTGGATTAGGAAACTCCTAATGGGATTAGGAGAAGCTCACTTTAAGGTTATAAATATAGGAGAAGGGTGAACCCCAATTCATCCTTCAATCTTACTGATTTAAGAGAAAAGACAACATACAGTTGGATTGACGACATATTCTGCTCTTACCTTCTCCTGCTATTGTTGCCATTGCCAGTTCGATCTCCACCTGTAGGAGTGATCAAGAAGGGTTCTTGATATCACCTTTTGACAGAAAAGGTGATCTGAAGTTGTGCTCACTCGCCCTCCATCAGATTCTTGTTGAAGAATCAGGTTCTTGTTGAAGAGCCATCCTGCTGATTCTGCTCCACCCTACGTTGTGTCATCTTCAGTGGGACCAGTCTTTAGTAATCTCCTTGGGCATGAACACTTTCGTTGGGAGTTACTGTTACTCCATATCAGGTATTTCCCTCTCCTACCTTTTGGTTTTAGATCTAGTCTGGTTTAGGTTCAAGATTGATCCTTGAAAATGCAGTTTTCGAAAATAGGGAATGTGATTTCCACATGGGAGAGAGAGGAATTTTTGAAATTTCGCCCCACCTACCTGCAGGGTTCGGCCATCCATATGATGGATCCCTCATTTCTTAAGCTATGATATAGCACCAGGCAAGAGAGTTTTTCTCCTCCCATTCTTGATACTCCCTCCTGTGGGCCTCAGAAGCTCTATCACCCGGACGATCCAGAGTAGGGTTCTTAGCAACCTTGTCCAATTTCTCGGATGTCAGGACCAGCATAAAGTTACGATCCCTGATGAGAATGAAAATTATCATATCTTTATCCCTTAATATTCAGTCTTTTAAACTTATTTTGTGCCTAATTGGACTCACTATTCTGATATTTCGATTTAGGGCACGAAAGGAGGCGTTAGGTGAAAAATAAGGCTAATCTGGTAATTTTGCACAATTTCGGTGCCGCATGGTAATTTGGGCATAACGCTCCCATCCGGACTCCGATTGATATGATTCAAGATGTATTGGAAAGACAAGGAAAATCTCTACAACTTTCATGTTTTATGTTTTGATAGATTCAGACTGAATGGAGGTGAAAATCGGGCCCTAATTCTCTGCAAATTTGTAGAGAAGCCCAATTCGCAGAGAAGCCCCAGTTCGCTGGAGAAGACCAACCCAATTCAGCAGGCAGTAGTAGGGCCCACTCACCACTCCTAATAGAATTCGGCTAAGAGTCTTAATCAGATCTGATTTTTATTGTAATCTTAAAGAAAGAAAAGAGTTAGAGTTCAACTTAGTTAAGAGTTTCTATTTAGAGATAAGGATAAGATTAGACCTAAATTAAGCCTTATCCCATTAGGTGATAAGACTTTCTATTTTTGAGAAGAAACTCCTAAGGGGAGTTGGAAATAGCCCCTCCCCCTAAGGCTATAAAAAGGGGGGCGGACTAGCAAGGAGGAACCATTCAACCTTGGGGGGACAAGAACTCAACAAGCAAGGGAGAAAGAAAGCAGATTTGGAGCAGCCGAACCTCTCTTATCTTCTCTTTTCTATTCTCTGATTTTTCTTGAGTTTTCACCATGACCATGCGTGGCTAAACTCTAATACTTGGTCGAAGGAAACAGAAGCCTCAGAATTCACCAAACTGTGAGATCTAATTTGATTTTTATTGTTTGATTTATGCTTTGAATATCGAATGTTCTTCTATGTTCTCGTTCATGATTGTTTCGTCTGATTATTAGGAGGCCTACTAGTTTATTATTTGTTACAATCTACTGCTATATTAGATATCAAATCCGTAATTGTTTGATCCCTCTAAATTGCGAAGCAACTAGGGTTTAATGATTTGCTGTGTCAGAAATCATTAGATCTTAGGAAGAACACTCGACTAAATTAAATGCAACCGCTTGTGCTTGTGTTGTTTAGCTAGGTTATGTTTATTGCTTATGTACTTTAGATCCTTTTCTGTTATGTGTTGTTGACTTGAGTAGTTCATTATATATGTACTTACTTATTGCATAATGCACTTGCACGTTTGTTAGGGTTTTCTAGTCAGGACAATATGAGTATTAAACACTACGGGCTGACTTGGTTGACAATGTCACCAAGAAGGATGCAATGACATACACATGTAAGGTTTGGGATATAAGTGGCCTACCTTGTGCTCATGCACTTGTAGTGCTTACTTATACAAGAGGTAGGGTGGAGGACTTATGCAACAAAGCCTCCCATAGTGAGGAGGAGGCCAGGTCGACCCCCAATTAGTAGAAGAAGAGAAGAGGATGAGGTAGGCCCGTCATACCATGCCCCATTGGAACGTAAGACAATCAGGTGTTCAATTTGTGGTATATTTGGGCACAATAGAAGGACTTGCAGAGCCCCTCCTCCAAATATGAATAGAGAGATTCCAGAGGTAAAATCACATAGGTAACAATCCATATGAACTTATTACCATGTATTTGAATTGTAGGTACAGAGGCATGTTGCTGATCAACATGATCCTATCTGCACAGTGAGAAGGAAAGTCTTGCCACCCAAGAGAGGGGCTATATCTACACAAGTTGTTGGTTATTCATCCATGCCCTCCTCCAATATATGAAGTTGGGTCTTCATCATGATCAGCAGTTGGTAATACAAGGGGAAGGTTAAAGGGGACGAGAGATTCATCATATGGATGGCCAAACCCTGCAGGAAGGTTGGACGAAATTTCAAAAATTTCTCTCTCCCATGTGGGAATCACATTCCCTATTTTAGAAAACTGCATTTTCAAGGATCAATCTTGAAACCAAACCGGACCACATCTGAAACCAAAAGAGAGTGGAGGGATATACCTTATACGAAGTAATAATAACCTCCAATGAAAGTGTTCACACCCAAGGAAAAATCCAAAGACTGCTTCCACCGAAGATGGCACAGTGCAGGATAAAGCAGAATCAGCAGGACGACTCTTCAGCAAGAACTGAATTCTTTAGCAAGAATTTGATGGAGGGCTAGTGAGCATGACTTTAGATTACCTTTTCTACCAAAAGGTAACACCAAGAACCTTTATTGATCGCTCCTACAGGTGGAGATCGAACTAGCATGGCGGCAAGAGTAGGAGAGAAGGAGACAGTGCAATCAAACTGTGTTGTCTGTCTCTGGAATTCAGCAGTCTGTTAGATGATCTGGTGGTTCGCCCTGCTCATTTATTTATAGCCTTAAAAAGAGGTTCTCTTAATCCCATTAGGAGTTTCCTAATCCAAATCTTTTATTTGGATCTGGACTCTCTTTAAGAGATAAGGACAATCCCTTATCTGCAGATAAAGATCAGCCTTCCTAATCTAATTTGGAGTTTCCTGATCCAAATCTTTATTTGGATCTCGACTCTTTGAGTGGATAGGGATAATCCCTTATCCTATCTGATGATCTAAATCCCAAAACCGCCATCTTTTAATTAATCTCATTAAGCCAGTCCGAATTGGGCTTTAGGTCCATTAAGTCTATTTGCTCACTAGCCCCTCAATCTATTGCCCAGATGGTTATCCTTGTATGGCGTGGGATCTAAACATTGATCTACACATCAGCCACATGGGTTCAGTCCAGTTTAAGGGCTGTGAATATTCTAAACTAACACAAGTCTCATAAGTGTCCAGTTTAAGGGTATTACACAGAAGAAACACACCATAATAACATGAATCAAATATGTACTTTATTCATTTACATTAAATGTCATAATGTACATCATTATGATTGGAGCTATGGGCATACATTGTCTAACAGCTCCCACTTGCACTTAGGTAAAATCGGGTATAAGTCGGAGTGCCATACTTTCCACGTGTTTCTCAAACACTTTCTATATCAGTGGCTTAGTCAATGAGTCTGCCACCTCGATCTTATTGAAGGGTCTTAATTTCTCTCCCTAATTGTTTCTCGACTTCTTGTCTGAATTCTTTAAACTTTTCAAAAGATTTAGACTTATGTCTCATTAGGTACACGTAACCATACCGTGAATAATCATCGATAAAGGTTATGAAATAAACGTGCTGGTTACATGTCCTAACATTCATGGGACCACATACATATGTATAAGGTCAAGTGTGCCTGTCAATCTTTCTGTCAACTTAGAGTTCGGAGTCGTGCAAGTAATATAGTAAGGAATACAAAATCGTTCCCATGAGGAATGAATTATTTAGCCACCTATTAATTTCTTCTCAACTTGTTTAAAGAAATAATCAACTGGGTTTGTGCACTACTGATTAAGAAAATTTAACTAACAAAAAACAAGAAACTTGAACAAAATCAATAACAAAATTGCTAGGGATTAATCCTATCACAATCATCAAGGTTCAATATCAATAAAATCTCATGAGGGTTGTTATATTCCAAGGTGTTTCCTAAAAGCACTAGTCGGTCTTTCTCAAGAGTCGAGTAGCTAAACCTATGTTCAATTAAGTGGGATTACAATCAATGAATTCTCATAATTTTAATCGAAATCCTCTTTGCATAAACACAAGTTGTCAATACACCTATACGGAAATCCTACCAACAATTGATATCTCTACCTAATTATTGGCCGAATAAATGTTATTAGTTCCACCTCAATTATCATCTCTCGATAGATAATCTTGATTAAAGACTAAATCATTGGTGATCAATCAATGATAAGTAATCAGCACAAATAACACAATATAGCAAGAACCTCATCGATTTTATTAATGATTGAAAATCAATGCATGGTCAAGTATTAATCCCTAACAATAGAAACCTAGCCCCTCATGATATAATTAAGAACAAGAAAACTACCCTAATTACTTTCGGATCAAACCACTCTTAATGATAAGAAGAGTCACTGCATACAAGAATTGACAGAACTGATTCAGCAATCAAATCTTTAAACTGTCCAACCGAAGTGAATTCGGTCTTGGGTTGGCAAAACCCTAATTTATGAGCAGCCTCTCTCGAGCGCAACCCATCCTATCTATGAACGACAATTCCTATATCTCTATCAGAAATTTAATCATCATAGATGCATTAAGAACACAAAATTCGCAGGTCATCAATTCAGGTATGAATGATTGCCAACTGAACCATGCAACTTATCTCTAAGATGCATTCAGTTCATTTTCTTGATTAGATGATCTGATTACCTAAACTCTTTCTCAAGTAATTCAAGTAATCCAAGATGCAAGAACAATTCGGCCAAGATTATTCTATAAATCGAAACCCTAATCAAGAACCCCAAGACTAAATCACACTCAATCGGATCTGCTAAAAATTAATTACAAATCAGAATTAAAACTCATCATGGTTCGCATAAAGAAAGAAGAAAGATTCAATAGAGAAACCTCAAGAAGCCCTAATCGAATCTAGGTTACCAATCTGCAGAACCAAAGAGGAAGACAACTTATGAATCTTTGCATCAATCTTCCATTTCCTTGTTGTGATCCTTCTCCAATTCGCATTCATCACCCTTTTCTTCTCTCCAGCAGTCATTCTTCTTCAATTTTTTTTAGGGGTTTGAACCCTAATCTCTTCTTTTTCTTTTCTTTTTATATTCTTCTCTTTAGCCTCCAAGAGAAGCCTACAAAATCTTCTAAAATTTCTCTAGATAACAGTCTCCAAGTCTGATTCATCAAGAAATAGTTCAAAAATCAGATAAAACCAAGTTCTCGTGTAAGTGGGAGAGTGGTGAATTCCCGGATGAAAACTTGCAGGCTAAGGAATGGCTCCAGCACGTCAGCAGTGCGGTTGCAGATAATTCGGGCCCGATTATGACTTCGATGCAGTCCGTATTTATCAAAACACAAAACATGAAAGTTGTATAACTTTTCCTCATCTTTCCAACGCATCATGAATCATCTCAATCGGAGTCTGGATGAGGGAGTTATGCCCAAATTACGACGCAGTGCCGAAACTGTCCAGAATTACCGATTTGCCTTGTTTTTCACTTAACGCCTCATTTCGTGTCCTAAATTAAAGTATAAGAATAATGAGTCCATTTAAGCACTAAATAAGTATAAAAGACTAAATATTAAGGGATAAAAATATAATAATTTTCATTCTCATCACTTTCAGGCTTACCGTTAAATGGCAGTTTCGTCATCTTACCCTGAAGGCAAGGTTCACGGGTTGAAAGATATTCTACAGTTAGAAAATCCAAATGACCATCATTTACCAACCTTGTGATGCGATCTATGCTAATGTGGCTAAGTTGGTAATGCCACAAACATGTGGGATTAACTGTATCACGGGTTTTTTTCTTGGATTTATTATCCGATGTAGTTTTAGTTAAATTTGTTTCCAGAGAAGGATGGAGAACATAGATACCATTCTCAAGTTCTCCGTATGTGAGGAATTTGTTATTTATTTTGATAGTAATCATATTACTAAAGAGAACAAAATATCCATCCGTACATAGTTTTGAAACAGAAATCAAATTTCTTCTCAAATTGGATACATAAAGACAATCTTTTAATGTAATTGATCCTTCTCTGAAATACAATTCTAGTCCCTATGGATGTAGCTACAACATTTGCAGAAGTCCCCAAGTAAAGAATCACCTTCTGACGAATAGAACGATTCTGCTCCTCATACATTGTCCTTAGACTATCCAAAATATCCTTGGACAATTCGATCTGATCGAATTATCGCTGTATCTGATTATCTAAGGAGGCTATGATATAGTACCGGGCAAGAAAATTTTTCTCCTCCCATTCTTGATAGTCCTTCTTGCGGGCCTCGAAAGCCCTATCACCTGAACGTTCCGGAGCAGGGTTCTTAGTTACCATGTCCAATTTCTCGGACGTTAAGACCATCATAAGGTTACGATACCAGTCAGCGTACTTTGGGCCCTTAAGCTTGTTGTCGTCCAACAGTTTAGCGAATTGACCGTTTGCCATTTCTGATAAAGGGCAAAGCAAATATTAGTTCACAACCTTATTTGGATCACATTATCTACATAGATATGACTTTTAATCTATGTTCCATTTCCATTTATTCATCTCTAATATTTTCCTCCTATCTCAATGAAGGAGACTGCAAATTATGTCTCTGGAAATGTGGGAAATCACATAGGGTGCATGAAGCCAATTGTTTCAGCTGCATAACCCCACCACCTTCTGTGAAGGATCATATCCACTCATCTTATGAGCTTTCCCTTTGGCCTTTGTCAAACAAGGTTCATTGCCTTTTTAGGTTAAACCTTTCTGTCTAGTGAGTGTTCACCCATCATATTCGTGAACGCCAAGGTACCGTGAGAGAGTCTTCAATTTTAGGATAGGCCCCTCCTACATCGATCTATGACGCACCTATCATCTTATGAAACAATCCAACAGATCCAACAACAAATGGATAGACCAATTTTATGGTGCATCTCTTCATTATTGAAGGACAAATATTTATGTTAATGATGGAAGGCCTTTAGAGAGTTCATCACATGAATCTCCCTATCACATGCACTCATATTTCAATGGAGGGAATGGAAGATTACGCCTTAGTTTAATTTAGGTCAAACCAAAGTGGCTCCCACAAGCTTTCATAAAGCCATATTTAGATGGGCCCTAAACAGTTAGGGTTCCGCATAGTTCCTCTTGGGGAGGAAGCTGGTGTGGGGCCCATCACAAAGGGAGATCATCCAATGATCTTAAGGACATCATGACAATGATGTGCATTCAGCCATGGTGTACGTAAGAGCCATTTTATTGAATCAACATGGGCCAAGTACTTATGGCCCATGAACGTTGCACATCACACATCCATACATCACAGGCATGAAATCCATAATTTATCCAATCAATTAAATAACTGTAAAACCTATAATTAAAGCCCATATATTTTCATAATATTACTAATTAATATTATCTAGGTATATGGGCTGAACTACAAAGTGCAATTTAGCCCATATAACTTTTATGCTGAATTGGGCTAAAGCAGTTTTAACAGATTAAAACTGGGTTTTACAGATATGGGCCAAATTTGCATCTTGGAATTAACCATCAACTCCTAGACCCATATGTGGAATTTTAGGGCTGTAAACAGCCCCTATCGAACCACAGATTCGGTCCAACCAGTTTGGTCCAATTTGGTTCAAATGGGTCTAGGGTTTGATTTTTAATTCAAGATTCAATTCAAGAATGATGATCTGAAATTAAATAACTGATACAAGACAATCAAGATTAGATCGCAGTATGCAGTTTCCAAAACTGCAAATCATAGATGGTTGAACCCATATCTGCGAAAAATTTCTCCTCTGTGCAACCTTCTTCATCATCGAATGAAATAAAAACCTATTTTTCTATTAATATTAGATCAGATTTAAATTCCTATACATTCCATCTAAAAAATTAAAAAAAAAATTAATTATAAAGAATGAATAGAACAACAGGTGCGCAGATTTCTTGCGCCATTAAAGAATTCGATCCCCACCATACAAACAACCCAAAAATCAAGAAAAATATATAGAACAATTCTAAATATAAATCAGATTCATAAAGATTTAGTTTCAGATCAGTCGCCCAAAAACTAGGAACAAATTTCCTAGAAAAAAGATAACTGCGCAAATCGGGTAGAACTTCTTCTGCCCATGTGGGAATCACATTCCCTATTTTAGAAAATTGTATTTTCAAGGATTAATCTTGAAACAAACCAGACCAGATCTGAAACCAAAAGGGTAGGAGAGGGATATACCTGATATGGAGTAACAGTAACTCCCAATGAAGGTGTTCACGCCCAAGGAGAAAACTAAAGACTACTTCTACCAAAGATGACACGGTGTGAGGTGAAACAGAATCAACAAGAACCGAATTCTTCAGCAAGAATATGGTGGAGGGCTGGTGAGCACGACTACAGATTGCCTCTTCTAGCAAAAGGCAATATCAAGAACCGTTCTTGATCACTCCCACTGGTGGAGATCGAACTGGGTAGGGCGGCAAGAGCAGGAGAGAACAAGAGCAGAAGGCAAGTGCAGTCAAACTGTGTTGTCTCTCTCTCAATTCAACAGACTATGAGATCTATTGGAGGTTCACCCTGCTCTTCTATTTATAGCCATAAAGAGAGGATCTCCTAATCACATTAGGAGTTTCCTAATCCAAATCTTTTATTTGGATCTGGACTCTCTTTAAGAGATAAAGATAATCCCTTATCTTATCTACAGATAAAGATCAGCCTTCCTAATCAAATTAGGAGTTCCTTTTATCCAAATCTTTATTTGGATTTGGACTCTTTAAGTGGATAGGGATAATCCCTTATCCTATCTGCTGATCCAAATCCTAGAACCGCCCCTTATTTAATTAATCTTATTAAGCCAGTTCGAATGGGCTTTAGGCCCATTAAGTCTATGTGCTCACTTAACCTCTTAACCTGCTGCCCAGTCTGCTATCCTTGTATGGCATGGGACCCAAACATTGATCTACACATCAGCCACATGGGTTCAGCCCAACCTTTGTTACAAGGCCTGACCGAATTCACTGTAGGAGATAGTGAACCCCTGAGTCCATCACCATGGACTCTTAATGGGCCCAACATTTACACTAAATGGTCCTTGGGGCCAGCCAGCTTATGAAAACCCAAGGACTATGGGCAGATGCAAGATTATCCCATCAGGTATTTACCCCCAATGGTCCTACACTTAACCTCTCGGCCCATAATGATCAAACACTGCCCGACAAGAGAGGACATCTCCCTCGGCTGCAAGGTACAGTGCTGCACTCTACTCACATGGATCCCGGGAATTAAAACCTTTTGCAAACATTTTGAAACCATAATATATATATATGTATATATATATATATATGTGTATATATATATATATATGTATATCTCTATATAAATATATTTTGCAAAACAAATTTTAACGGTTGAAATCGACTGCCAGCAGTTTTGGTTTCCATCAAAGAGAGTGCATCCCCGATCATTCACTCTGTCTGACAAAGGGGCTGATCCTGTCACTATGATCACCCACTCAGATGAATTCTCGGACTATCCCAACATACCTAGGTTTTGACCCCCTCTAAGGATCTCACTGATTGGCATGTCAAAGATAGCCCGATCTGACACCTAGTGTAGTATCATAATCGAGTCTAGGGGTCAGGAGTAACAATCCAGTTTTGCCCATCTATCTCCAAGGTCCAAGGCAATGCTGGAATTTTGATCCACTTCAGGGTTTCAAGAAAACCCACACAGCATGTACCTTAGGTCTCACCTTGGTAGCTGAAACAAGCCACCCCAACTAATTTGGCGGCACATCAGTGTCAGCCTTGGCAAGATAAATCTCCCCAGATCTATCCAACAGCTATGAAGATTCTAAACTAACACGAGTCTCATAAGTGTCCAGTTGAAGGGTATTACACAGAAACACACCGGTGGGTGTCGAATCCAACCAAAGATAAAAAGTCTTGCTCGGATTAAGTATTTTGTATAAAGTGATGAGCAAGGTCATCTCCACAAGGATTGGGTGGATTTATTTCCATGTAAACGATGTAGGGGGTTGTGAAGATAAGGAAAATAAGATGAAATAAAGGAAAATAACAGAAAGCAAAGATCAAATCAATGGATGATAGCTTCTAGTTGAAGGGACAAGTTCAGCTTTGATTCTTACCATTGATCCTCGATGCAAGGATAAATTCATATGTTTATGAATAAATTGGTTATAGCCATTAACAAGCTCTAACAGCCAGCCTCTACTCGTATTATTCGATAACCAAAACAAGCTCTTTGATTGCTTCTCTTATTAATAGACAGTCCTAAACAAGATCTTAGGATTTAATTTATTAATAGTATTAAGAGGGGAGAGACCCAATTCTGGTCAGCAATCTCACAAGCTCGGACCATTTAAACCAGATCATATATTTTCCTAACATAGATCGAAAACTTTTTTGCAATCAATTTATGTTAGTTGCCACCTTGATTAAACATACCAATCATATACGAAATTGGAGGTTCAATCAGCAATAGATTATTCTCATTGAATGAGCAAGGGGCCCTTCATGCTTAATCAATAAAAATAATCTTTACAGGAAATCGTAGAAAACATATGAATACCCATAAACAATGAATTGAAATAAAAATCAATTAGATCTCACAATGTTATAAAATCAAAACTTCCCTAACCCTTCAACCAGAAATTAAAACCTTATAGACACTTCATAATGAAATCGTAGCTTCCAGATGAGAGGGGGCGAACTCTGCTTCTTCCTCCTTGGTTGCTGATTGCTCTCCTTGAAGGCTGAAGCTCTCTTGGAGGATTTGATGATGCTCTTGGGTGCTAGTCCGCCCCCTTTATATAGACTTAGGAGGGAGCTGTCTCCTGCTCCTCTAAGGAGTTCTTTCTTCATTGGGAGTTTAGTTCTCTAATAGATAATGCCTAGATTAGATCTAATCTACTCCTATCTCTTAACTGGTAATCTTAATCTCTTTTATCTTTCTAAAAATATAGCAGAAATTGAAATTGATAGGACTCTTTGATGATTCTTATTCATGCATGCTAAATTCGTATTGGGCTTTCTCAATGAATTGGGTCGCTACAAGGCTTCTCTGTGAATTGGGCTTTTGCTGCGAACTTGACTTCTCTACGAACTGGCTTAGACTTTGGGCTCGATTTTGACCTCGATGCAATCCGAATATATCAAAACTCAAAACATGAAAGTTGTATAGTTTTTCCTTATATTTCTAATTCATCTTGAATCATCTCAATCGGAGTTTGGATGGGAGAGTTATGCCCAGATTATCGCACAACGCTGAAACTGTGCAAAATTACACGATTAGCCTTGTATTTTATCTAACGCCTTATTTCTTGCCCTAAATCGAAATGAAAGAATAGTGAGTCCAATTAGGTACTAAATAAGTGTAAAAGACTGAATATTAAGGGATAAAAATATGATAATTTTTATTCTCATCAAATCACCCCACACTTAAACCTTGCTCGTCCTTAGGCAAGACAAAATTCAAGCAAAAACAAAACAAACAACTATCCTGTTGATCTTTAAACTCAATCTTCCTTCATCCTTTTCCACAAATATCCTAGGTCGGTTATTGCAAACTATTAAGTCAACACAACCAAGTTATACTGAACTCATCTATCAGCCAATCCCTTCTTTACTACTACAAACCAGGTAGTAAACTAGGGAAAACAGTTTAAATTGCTCTCTTTTTTTTTCTTTTCTTTTCTTTTCTTTTTCTCTCCTTGGTGGAAGTGAGTGCATTTTATGCTCCATTTCACTTTTAGGATCACTTGGTCAGTAGGTGCATTTTATGTTCCATCCTACTTTTTGAATTGCTGGCTAGTAGGTGTATCTTATGCTCCATCCTACTATTGAATTACTTGGTTGGTAGGTACATTTTATGCTCCATCCTATCAATTGCAGGAATGGTGAAATATTTACCCTATTTACTTAAACCTGAATTTAGGACTAGCTTAAAAGGGATGGCTTCAGATGAATGGTGTACTCCCTGATCATATTTCTTTACTTAGTTCACACTTAATCTATGCATTGTTTAAATTTAAAGAAAAGGGAGAAGTAAGTAAACTATAGATGCAAAAACAAGAAGAAAAAGAAAAAAACAAACTTCCCTGTTTTTAATCATCATGAACCGGATCCTCTAACATTTGTAGTTGCAACTTCCGGTGTCTTCCCCTTTCATCCATCATGGGTGGGTTCAAATCTGGAATAGGGGCCTGCAAAACAGAGGGTAAACATTTCCTATCAGAAATCGACAACATAATATAAGGAGCATTACCTGGCTGTTGTAACTCTAGAGAACCATTCAATGCTGCAACGGTTTCCTGCAATTTAACACTCAAGGTTTACTCCTCTTTCTTAGGATGCTTAGTAATGGAAATTCCGAATCCCTCCTTCCAAGTTCAAAAACTTCCTCCTTCTCTTGCTCCTCCTTCTTGGATTTTGCAAAGCGGATAGGAAAGGGTGGAGTTGTCACTATGGCTTGGGGTTGTTCATTGCTTGGATCTTGAGTTTGGGGTGGAGGTGCTTCATTTTCTATTTATTCTTCAATTGTATTCTTAGGCACTTCCTTTCTAGGCCTATTCAGCTCCTTTCCACTTCTCAAGGTGATCGCACTAACATTCTGCTTAGGGTCGACCATGGTCTGTGAGGGTAGTTCTCCTGATCTTTGAAATTCTAATCGACTCACAGCAGTTGCCAATTGGCTCACTTGATTCTCCAGGTTTTGGATGCTGGTCCTCATCTCCTGTTGAAATTGTTGGGTGTTAATTGCAAGTGCTTTAACAATTTCATCTAAAGACATACCTGGTTTGGAAGATGAATATTGTGGAGCCAGTTGTCTAGCTTGATATTGTTGGAAACCGAAGGGCTTGTTTCCATAGTTGAGATTAGGATGATCCCTCCATCCTGCATTGTAAGTATTTGAATAGGGATCGTACCTCCTATGTGGGAATCCTCTAATAGCATGGGCTTGTTCATAGGGTTCATCTTGAAGTGTAGGACACATGTCGGTTGGATGACCCGTAGTGGAACAAATGCCACAAGTCTTTCCTTGTTGTACATGACCTACCACCAATTTTTCCACAAGTGAGGTAAGAGTATCTAATCGTTGATCAATGGAAGAAGTGCTTACCTCATTAACCCTCCTTGGGATGGACTCCCGTCTAATGCCAAATTGTTGTGCATTGGCCGCCATGTTTTCAATCTCAGGATTGTATTGGAGTTCACCTACATGAGAAGAATGAGGAATAAACCAAGCAAAAGGAAATAAATCTACTTAGGACACCAATCCCCGGCAACGGTGCCAAAATTTGGTGGGTGTCGAATCCAACCAAAGATAAAAAGTCTTACTCGAATTAAGTATTTTGTATATAGTGATGAGCAAGGTCGTCTCCACGGGGATTGGGTGGATTTATTTCCAAGTAAACGAAGTAGGGGGTTGTGAAGATAAGGAAAATAAGATGAAATAAAAGAAAATAACAGAAAGCAAAGATCAAATCCATGGACGATAGCTTCTAGTTGAAGGGACAAGTTCAGCTTTGATTCTTACCATTGATCCTCGATGCAAGGATAAATTCATATGTTTACGAATAAATTGGTTATAGCCATTAACAAGCTCTAACAGACAGCCTCTACCCATATTATTCGACAACCAAAATGAGCTCTTTGATTCCTTCTTTTATTAATAGACAGTCCTAAACAAGCTCTTAGGATTTAATCTATTAATAGCATTAAGAGGGGAGAGACTCAATTCTGGTCAATGATCTCACAAGCTCGAACCGTTTAAACCAGATCATATATTTTCTTAACATAGATCGAAAACTTTTTTGCAATCAATTTATGTTAGTTGCCACCCTGATTAAACATACCAATCATATACGAAATTGGAGGTTCAATCGGCCATAGATTATTCTCATTGACTGAGCAAAGGGCCCTTCTTGCTTAATCAATAAAAATAATCTTAATAGGAAATCGCAGAAAACATATGAATACCCATAAACAATGAACTAAAATAAAAATCAATTAGATCTCACAATGTTATAGAATCAAAGCTTCCCTAACCCTTCAACCAGAAATTAAAACCTTACAAACACTTCATAATGAAATCGCAGCTTCTAGATGAGAGGGGGCGAACTCTGCTTCTTCCTCCTTGTTTGCTGATTGCTCTCCTTGAAGGCTGAAGCTCTCTTGGAGGATTTGATGATGCTCTTGGGTGCTAGTCCGCCCCCTTTATATAGACTTAGGAGGGAGCTGTCTCCTGCTCCTCTAAGGAGTTCTTTCTTCATTGGGAGTTTAGTTCTCTAATAGATAATGCCTAGATTAGATCTAATCTACTCCTATCTCTTAACTGGTAATCTTAATCTCTTTTATCTTTCTAAAAATATAGCAGAAATTGAAATTGATAGGACTCTTTGATGATTCTTATTCATGCATGCTAAATTCGTATTGGGCTTTCTCAATGAATTGGGTCGCTACAAGGCTTCTCTGTGAATTGGGCTTCTGCTGCGAACTGGGCTTCTCTACGAATTGGCTTAGACTTAAGGCTCGATTTTCATTTTGATGTAGTCCGAATCTATCAAATCTCAAAATATGAAAGTGGTATATTTTTTCCTTATCTTTCTAAGGCATCTTGAATCATTTCAATCGGAGTCCGGATGGGAGAGTTATGCCCAGATTACCACACGGCTCCGAAACTGTGCAAAATTACTCGATTAGCCTTGTATTTTACCTAACG
Organism: Nelumbo nucifera; assembly: GCF_055504915.1. Taxonomy (NCBI): domain Eukaryota; kingdom Viridiplantae; phylum Streptophyta; class Magnoliopsida; order Proteales; family Nelumbonaceae; genus Nelumbo; species Nelumbo nucifera. Next base: position 68,866,384 of record NC_142652.1, read on the forward strand.
CCTTATTTCGTGCCCTAAATCAAAATATAAGAATAGTGAGTCCAATTAGGTACTAAATAAGTGTAAAAACTGAATATTAAGGGATAAAAATATGATAATTTTTATTTTCATCACACACCATAATAACATGAATCCAATATGTACTTTATTCATTTACATTAAATATCATAATGTACATCATTCTGATTGGAGCTAAGGGCATACACTGTCTAACCACAATTATGGTCTTTCAATTGTCATACAAGAACTTGGTTTTCTGTACATTTTGACACACCCATGGATAGACTAATATCATTTTTCTTTGTATATGTATAAGTGCCACACACTCCATATATATTGGTAGTGGAGATTAATAGCCACTGGGGTAAGGTGGATGAATGGGTGATATGCTTGATATACCACAGAGGGACCTCCTTTTGTTTGTAGATAATGGTACCACTATGCATGATATATCTGGTGATGAAAACTTAGGATGTTATTATGTGTATGCTTCTGTTGACAAGTTTATACTAATGATGACATGTGTATTTTGTGAGTTATTAGTTGACAAGTGTATTTTGTGAATTATTAAGATGTATTTTGTGAGTTATTAGCAGTTTTCAAGACTACAACTAGGACAGGAGTTACTCACCCTTGACTTACTCATATAGTCTTATGTTTAAGACTATATGCCCTAATTTTCGGGACTAGGACTATGATAGGACTAGAATAGTGTAAGATATTTAGTGTGACATAACTTGTAAGGAACTTTAGTTCAGTTCCTTACAGCCTCTGAAAAGCAGCCAATCCTTTGTCCCGACATATAGGAGTTAATGCTTTGTTTGGCTTATTAAAAAATTAAGAGTAAAACACAAAGTTAAGAGAAAAGTTGCTAAGGAATTTTTATAACCACTTGGTGCCCGTTTGGTAGAGCTTTTAGATAGTAGCTTTTGGCTTTATGAGGAGGGTTCCACTCGGATAGCTCATAAAATATGTTAGGTAAAACCCCGAAAACCCAAAATAACTATATTTCAGCCAAAAATAGGGCATGAATCCTAGGTTTTGGGATCATTTTGTATCATGATTTCAAGTAAGGAACTTTAGTGTGACAGAACTTGTAAGAGTGTATGTCATAGATTCCGAGATCATTTTGTATCATGATCTCAAGTAAGGAACTTTAGTTCAGTTTTCCAGAACTTGTAAGCATGAATCCTAGCCAAAATCAAAGGTCATTTTGACCAATAACATTGAGATGGAGTTAAGAGGGTGTTTAATGCTTAGTGGTTCTTTCTTGTTTTTATTGAAGATTGAATTTTGGATGAGGTTGGGCATCAGTAGATGACTAATAGCATTGAGATGGAGTGTGCTTTGGATACAAATACGAATATGTTTTGGAAATGCATGGATACAAACAAAAAAGATGTAAACGCATGGATACACTAGGGAAATACATACAAATTTCATAAATATATCAATAACACAAAATTTAAGATCAAAATGATCACAAAATAGTATAAATACATAGAAAATGTAAATATTAAGGATATATATGAAGAAATATATTATGATTAATGAACTGGGATGCATAATTTTATTTATAGTGCATCAATCAAGAGTCCAAGACACTAAACATATGCACCTTTTATATTTTAATTATTATATCAATTATTTTTTGTTTTACTATTTTAATTATTTAACATTAAGAAAGAGTCAACTAAATATTAAATTTTCAAGTGCAAACTAAAATATCAATAAAAATATAATCTTAACTTAAAGTATATCAAATTTGTTAAAATTTCTAAGATACATATCATATACAAATTCATAGTTTTTAATTACTAAAATAATTATTCCATTATTAATATTTTTTATTTCTATAAATTTTATGAAATAAAAAAAAAATCATTTTTTTGAAATAAATGTAGATTAGTTGATTTGATAGATTTAATTCAATATTATATTCTTCAATATTTGTATATAATATTTTTATTTTTGTAAATAATAAATATGTTGTTATTACTTATTCATGTAAATTAAAATATTAGTTATAACTAATAAAAGAATATAAAAATTTTAAGATTTATATCATGTGCAAATTTATAAATTTTAAGTATTAAAATAATTATTCTATTATTAATATTCTATTTTGTATAAATTTCTTGATTAAAAATCATATTTTTATACAAATGTGGATTTGATACATTATTTATTTTATTAGTTTATAAAATACTATTTTTAAATATTATTTTTATTTTTTGTTAGATTTTTTAAATATAAATATATCTTTTTATTTAAATTAAATGTGGACACAAAAAGTTAATAAAATTTATTTTATTTCATTTTATATCATGAAATGAAGTGTGGTTTGGAATCATAGTGAGTTTTAAACGCACATTAGGTGACCCGCGTTTGAATCACCTCATTTGCATCTTGTATGGAGATTAGTGAATAGATGGAGCACGTATCGTGTGTATCGGCCTTTATTGGCCGATACAATGTGATACAGGCCGATATGCATCCGTATTTGTTCGATCAAACAACTGACTGAATACACTTGTATTCGTAACGTATCTCGTATCGTTAGTAACTGATACCGATACAATACGCCCCATATCGTATCGTATTGATATTTAAATCCTTGGTTAAGAGGATGTTTAATGCTTAGTGGTTCTCTCTTGTTTTTTATTGAAGATTGCATTTCTAAGGAGGTTGTATGCTCATGAATTGATTCAACCTTGTAATAGTTGGTGAATAGGAATAACCTTCAACCTTTATGGCCACAGCTGCATTACTTGAAATACACACACATACTATGGATTGAGTAGAGAGAGAGAGAGCAAACAACTCGACTATTCTATTTGTTCTTAATTTTACCTCGATTACTTGCTCAACACACATTCAAAACAACCGTGATTGATCATTACACCTTCAAACACTAATGCAAAAGTAGGAAACCACATCATGCATCTTTGATGTGTAAATCCTTGATACGCTTCAATAATTTATCACAAAAATCTGACGTTCTATTTAGACTATCATTCTCGGATTGTACAATTGCCACAACTTCATCCAATGTGTCCCTAGATGACCTTTCATTGCTTTCAGAAGGTCCTAACCCATCATCTGCTTTCATGGTTACACTCTCTATGCTATGCTTGGCATTCTCCATTAGTGCTACCCATGAAAAGAATTTGCAACTACCTACATCCTACAAAAATAACTGAGGTTTCAGAAGTCAATGAACAAAACATCCTACAAAAATAACAGACCCATCATCTTACTTGAGGCTTTGCGCATACTCAGAACCGCTTCCCTTGGCTACTAATAGGGACACATCCTTGTTTCATCTTTCCATAAGAAGAAGATGCATCATTTATCGAGGGCGAACTATAATGAATACACGTAGGTTATTTAGCATACAACATGTATGTAAAAATTTACATAACTTCTAACCTACATAGTAGTGGTACCCATAGAACTGTCAGTCAATGTTCTCAGTCTTTCCATGCCTTGTCACTCTCCACCACATGGGCACACCACATTCATGGTAACGGATCACAATTGGTGTACTTGAAATCAATAAAATATTTATTAAACATATTTTTTCGACCAAGGGTGACTGGGCATACAGGGTGGGGGGCTGAGTATGTAGGGTGAGAGGTTTGGGTGTGTGGAGGGAGGGGGTGGGGGTTGGGTCTACGGGAGGGGGTGAGTGTGTGGGGTGGGGGTGAGTGTGTGGGGTGGGGGGCTAGGCATGGGATAGGGAAGGGCGGGCTGACCTTAGCGGGTGTGGGAGGGGTAGGGGTTGGGCATGCAGCAAGGGTGGGCGTGCATGCGATAGGAGGGCTCTATGTGTTATTTCGTCGAAAAGATGCCAATCAATGATTGCATCTATTCGAATGCAATGAGGATGTCGTTCGAACCCACACCGCAAGCCCTCTCCGACCACCTTTACAAAGATGTCAATGATATTGACAAACTTAAGTTATAGAGAGAAATTGACTAATAAACTTAAGAGCTTAGTCAAGAACGAGACTGAGCTCTCCTTTCTCCTCCCCCACATTGTAGTTTCAAAACTGATCGCTGATTCCAAATGTTAACAAAATGGGTCACCAACAACGGTGTCGACATTGACAAACAATGAATCAGATACATGTAAGAGAATGCCGGTGACTGAGCCCTATTGTAAGAAACAGTCCAGCATTTACTAAGCCCTATGAACTAAAATAAAAAGGACATTTTTTACCATAAAAGGGTATTTTAGGAATTATAGATAAAATTATCAGTCACTTGGTGTCCCATACAAATGGAATATGACGGTTGATTAAAGTTACGGTAGGGGAGGTTTTTGACAATTATCAAAAAACTTTTGGATAATTTAAGAGAATATATAAACAATATGGATGATAAAGTTAGCAATTTCGCAAATAGTAGAGGTAGTTTAAATTAGGGTAAATTTCTTAAACTACCCTTAGGGTTTAGCTAATTGACTAAGTGTACCCTTACTGCTTGAAAATTGACTAACACTATCCCTATTGTTTTTGCAATTGACTAATTCTACCCTTACTGTTAGTATTGTAAACTTTTTGTTACATGTAACATCACGTGACTGATATATTTATTAAAAATTCCTAAAATACCCTTTCCATATTCATTCCTAAAAATACCCTTTGACTTATGTTCCTAAAATACCATCCCTAAAACCTTTCTTTTTCATTATTTTTTTATCTGTTTCAAACGAAAACCTAAGAACAGAGATGTCTATCTCAGTTCCGACAAAGAGATCTTATCTTAATTGCAACATCCTTAGTTCTTGCAAAAACCCAAGAATCTAGGCAGATCTTCGATAGTCGTGAAAATCCTACTATCGAAGTAAGTTCATTAACACCTCAACGTGTTAAACCCACTCAATGACTCGAACATCAACATGTGTTGTTCCTTTTTTTCAAGTCTTGTTTAATAATCTATCCGTATTGTTTTTAGGTTCTGATTCTGATGACAGTAAATGCACATTTTTAAGGGTTTCCGATTTTTGTTAGTTGTTTATTGTCTTGTTGGTTGATATCTAGTTCTCGACAATGTATTTCGTGTTAGTAGTAGAAATTTAGTCATTTGCCACTCTAGACATGGTTTGTAAAGGTAGAGAAATGTTCAGGCGGACGTTACACTTTCTGATGGAACCCAAGCTAGGGCTGCTGTTCCGAGTGGTGCTTCGACAGGTAAAATGCGTTTTTCTCTACTTGCAGTTAAAGATACGCTCTCTAAAAACCATGGCTGTTGTTTATGTTAGGAGGCGAAGATATAGAGCTTCCTCTTTTTTTTATCTGTTGTAATTCTTTGATTTGGAGTTAAGAGATAGAGGGTCGGACTACCTCCGGAAAGGTGTCCTTAAGGTTAATGATTCTCCCAGACAATGAAGTTGTTTGACAAAAAACCTCATATTAGTCACGTTTTCTGCTCTCATTGAAGGTCTCACTAAGAGGTACAATCGAACTCTCGAGACCATGTTTCTCTCTGTCAAGGAACTTTGGATTTTGAATTGGCATGTTTAAAATGGATGCCGTAGTCCTACTATTTTTTCTCTTTTATTTTCCACGAATTTATGCTGCATTTCCTCGAGTTTTATTAAACCATGAGGGCCATTCTTTCATTACCCGAAAAAGAGAATGGGTGGGAGAGGAAGAGATATACTTTTTGAAAATTTAAAGAAAATTAGAGGGTAAAGTAGTCTTTTTCATATTTTCGTTGACAAATGTTATTGACAAATTAGCTAAATCGGTAGTTTAAAACATTTATCCTTTAAATTATCTTTTCTGAAACACGTGATTTGGACGACGACAAATTTTGCACTCTCCGACTACCAACATGGGAAAGAAAAGGAGTTAAAAAGTTGGATTTAAAAATAAATAAATATTTAATTAAAAATCGAGCGTTCGACTATAAAATATTAAATAATAAGGGTACTCGTGAATCGTCGCGATGCATGCAGGTTAGGTTTGTAAAGTTAGTTTCACGTGTTTTTATTCGACACATGCGAAATGCCGCGTTAGGTACAAGGACAACAATCAGTTTCCACCGATCCGGATGACGGGATGAGTTCGGACCCGGTCCCCATGTACGGCTGTAATAGTTGGTTTGACCGTGTGTTGGGTCCAGTTCGGACCCGGTACAAGGACAACAATTAGTTATTGTAAGTTGTAACACGTTTCTGTCACCCTCGAAACAGTCACTGGCCGAAACGCAATCAGATCAAACGTCAGCATAAGAAAATAAATAAGATTTCAACCCTTTGATACAATAATGCTGGTTACCTATCAATCAGTGAGCTGCTCCGGAAAAAAATGGTCCCAGGTCCCAACTCTCAATCAGTACAGTGGTTGGTACTGTACTATTTGGTTGCAGTGCAATTTATTTGTACTAACACACAGGTATGGGACTGCAAATATAAAAAATGCAAATTTTTGTTTAATTTAGTTTTGGATTTTATTTTATTATATTTCATGATTTAATTTATTTCATTTGTACTTCAATAAAACAAAATAAGTTAAAATTTGAAATTAAAATGGGTCGAAAGTTGCATTTAAATCATTTACACTGTCATGATTTTGTATCAATGCAACTTTATTTGCATTGCAACCAAAAACAGCTTAAATATCGATAAGAGGCCAAAAGCTGGTAAATCTTGATATGGGGGGACCAACATCTAAGCTTGGTTTAAATGAGCATTGTGGGGATTTGAGGCATGGGTGTGGGGGAGCGCCCGCTCCCTCTGCCACCCTTGGCTCCACTCCTATACAAAGCGTGCCCCATAATACGATCTACCCATGTATTGGGAACATCTTGCCAAAGATTTTGGATTGGCTTCCCACAAAACACATCTTACAACATGATCCACTCGTCCATTCTAAAACATCTTCCCATGACAAGTTGGGGAAATGTTCCCGATCCACAACTAGATCATGCTATGAGGCATGTGTGACCGGGACACGCTATGTGGGGAGATAGTGCACTCTTGGGAGATGCTTCCAGTTTCCACTACATAAGTGGATCATGTTGTGGGGAGCCAATCCAAACTCTCAAATAGGAGTCTAAACCACCTATCAACAAAATACATTCCAATACCCTTCCTACATGATCTGGCCGGTTCCAATTTTATGCTGGGTCTAACCTCATGGTGAAATGTGCAATGAGATCCTATAGAGGAAGGCATGGGATTTTTACTTTTGATTCATATGATCACACAACGGAATAACCCATCCTCTATCTCATTTACCCCCTCAACCCAGGTAAAAGTGGAATTTGATCCCAACTATCTACTACAATGAATATGATAATCAATGAGCCTACATGAACATGGTAATCAATCACCTATCAGCGTATCATATATTAAAAAATTGAGGCCTTCATCGATTGATTGATCATAGTGCAGGAAAAAAGAATCGCCGCACCATAAAGCCAAAATTGAGCAAATAATCGTTTGATAAGAATAGATTACATCTATAGTATTATCTATTATTGCTTGGGAAATTTATGAGTGGCGATCGGCTGTATAACTTTGGTCATTGGCTTTACCATAAAGCCAATTTTTTCTTCACCCTAGGCATTTATCAAAAAAGATACACAACACATAGAATGATGTTGTGGTTCCACCCATGTGATTGAAAATTATGCAATAAAATATTATCATTTCCACCATCAATACCCCGGCCAACCCTGGCCCCCGCTCAACTCATGTATTGGGTAGGATGGCTACGAAGTATTTTTGAAAATAATAATAATATTTAATATTTAAGACCAATTTAATTAATTATTATTAATTTAATACTATTATATTTTAAAATAGTGTAAATAATAATTCAAAATCTGATTATATTTGGACATGGACATGATAAAATCTGATGTGTTGTTCAGTTCTAATGTATACAAAAAGTAGAGATAGTTTATGAGGGAAACATTTTTTAATGGTAAGGGGTGTTCGTTTTTTGGATTTTGAGAGGAGGAAGTTGGTACAATTCCATTGATCAAGAAATCCATGTTCTTTTTTAAGATTTATGTGGGGACCAGGAAAAGTTTATTTTTTTGGGTAAGTGATACCCATCTCCTAGGTGGGTAAATAATTTTCCCACCTAAGGGAAAGTTGTCAATACTTGAATGGGACAAAAATGCCCCTTTTAATAATGAATTTTTATGGCTGAAATGGTCATTGTTCTATTTACTTGGGAAATAAAAGAAAATGGATAAATACACCTGATGGAGGAAGATTTCACCCGACCCCTTGGCCATACGACACGTGGAAGCAACCGAGAGTGACCTGGCAGAAACGCCATCTCGGCACGACAGTGGGCCCCATAACCCGAGCTCCGAGGAAAAAGTCAGCTCCCCCAAAGGGGAACCAACAACCCGAACTCCGAGCTGAAGAGCCCTGAGCTCCCCAAGGAGGAACCCGAGCTCTCCCTTCAAGGTCCTGAGCCTTACAAAAAGCACAAAAGGCAAAGACCCAAACTGCCCACCCAAGGGCAGTTCGGGCCATACTCTGTCCGAACTCAAGACCACCTCGCACACCACTTCGGCACCAAGTCGCCTGAATGAACCGTACCTGACGCCCAGAAAGCCCGTACACGTAGGCGGTGCACCTGACTGATTAGGGGTCCGACACATGACAGCCGCCCCCCAACGGCCACCTGCCACCGCCATCTCAGATGTGGCAGGGACGGCCCCGACAAGGAACAGTGGAGGTTATGACACCCAAACTAGCAACCGGCAACTAGCAGTGGAGGTTATTGATGAAAGTAGAATTTATCATATTTTTATCCCCAATTATTATGTATTTTATACCAAATTAGCATCTAATTGGACTCATATTTCTGTTCAGGGCATGAAAGAAGGTAGTAGGAGCAAAGAAAGACAAATCGGATGATTTTTCATAGTTTCGACATCGTTTAGTAATCTGGGCCTAACTCGCGTATCCGAAATCCGAATGGGCTGATTCAAGATCCACTAGAAAGATAAGAGAAAAATCCACAACTTTCATGTTTTGGGCTTTCACAGATTCGGCCTGCATCGAAATCAAATCTGGGCCCGAAGTCGCGGCAAATTCATAGGAAGGCCCAATCCGCAGCTGAAGCCCAACTTGCAGAAAAGCCTGGCTGAAGCCCAATTCGTAGAGGAGGTCTAATACGAATCCAAGAACAAGAAACTGAGAAGAGTCCTTCTAGATCTAAATTCTTGATGTAATCTTAGAGAGCTAAGAGGATTGAGTTCATTAGATAAAAAGATAAGATTAGAATTAGGATAGGACTTTCTATTCTTGTAAAGATCAACTTCAAGAAGAAGTAGGAGACCACTCCCTCCCCTTTAAGCTATATAAAGGAGGGGGCGGACCAGCTTTAGGCATCACTCAATCACTCACTTCCTGATTTGAATCAAGAAGCAATGAGCAATCAGTCAAGAAGGGTTCAAGAAAGATTCAAGAATTCAAGAAACTTTAAGAAGAAGGTGGCGGCAAGAAGAGGAGATCTCAGCACCATAGGCGAATTCAAGAGTTCTTTCTTCCCCTTTGTTTGATTTAATTCTTCCATCATGAACTGATTTGTTTCTTGCTAGGGCTATGGAAAGCCTAACCATGTTAATGAATATATTTTTATCTTCTTGATTTATCCAAGATGGCTTGGCATGTCCCTCGGCTATGCATGTCCCTAGGGCTATGGAAGAGATGGCTTGGCATGTCCCTCGGCTGCAAGGAACAGTGTTGCACTCTCTTCTTATATGGATCCCGGGAATTAAAACCTTTTGCAAACATTTTGGAAACAGTAATATATATACTTTTATATCTCATATATATTTTGCTAAACAAATCTCAATGATTGAAATCGGCTGCTGGCAGTCTTGGTTTCCATCAGAGAGAGTGCATCCACAATCATTACCTTTGTCCGACAAAGGGGCTGATCCTGTCACTATGATCACCCACTCAGATGAATTCTCAGACTGTCCCAACATACCCAAGTTTTGACCCCCGCTAAGGATCTCACTGATTGGTACATCAAAGATGATAGCTATAAATATATAACTCTAGCAAATGAACAAGTTATCAAGTAGTATAATAATATCGTTCCCACGGGGATTTAACAAAATAAGTATTAGAATCACAATTTTCCTTAATTATTTGGACAATCGAAATTTAGAATTGAGCAAGAACTACTGAAAATAAAACTGGAACAAAGAAAATAAAAACAAGAGTGATCACTAATCGAATATGCAAATGATGGAATCGCTAGGACTTTTGGTCCACCTAACCAATGCAATGAATATTGATGGGTCCAATTATCCAACACTAATTGTTATTCCCATAAGCTGAGATTTTCACAAATTTATTTAATATTCTCTCTCGAGATATACTAAACCTACGCCCATCAGGAAACCCTTTGATCTCTCGAGTACAGCTCTCAAGATGGAAGTGCATTAAGTCCAAGAAAACCATTAAATTCAGATGAATCATGTATATATATCTCTATATACCATTCAATTCACACTATGAATTATTCTATCAATTATATGAATTCCTCTCTCAATTCTTTCACATAACCCAAATCAATTAAGAGGTAGCCAAGCTCTTAATTGCAATAAGCACAATAATTCATAGACTATATGGAAATCACAATCTTGAATTCGCCCATGGTGCTGAGATCTCCTCTTCTTGAAGTTTCTTGAATTCTTGAACCTTTCTTGAACCCTTCTTGACTGATTGCTCATTGCTTCTTGATTCAAATCAGAAATTGAATGATTGAATGATTCAGTGATCCAGTGATACCTAAAGCTGGTCCACCCCCTCCTTTATATATCTTAAAGGGGAGGGGGTGGTCTCCTACTTTCTCTTGAAGTTTATCATACAAGAATAGAAAGTCCTATTCTAATCCTATTCTTATCTCTTTATCTAATGAACTCAATCCTTTTATCTTTCTAAGATTACATCAAGAATTTAGATCTGGAAGGACTCTTCTCAGTTTCTTGTTCTTGGATTCGTAATAGACCTCCTCTGCGAATTGGGCTTCAGCCAGGCTTTTCTACGAGTTGGGCTTCAGCTACGGATTGGGACTTCCTACAAAATTGCCCTGACTTTGGGCCCGGATTTGACTTCGATGCAAGCTGAATCTGCGAAAGCCCAAAACATGAAAGTTGTGGCTTTTTCTCTTATCTTTCTAGTGGATCTTGAATCAGCCCATTCAGAGTTCAGAGACGCGAGTTAGGCCCAGATCACTGAACAATGTCGAAACTGTGAAAAATCATCTGATTTGTCTTTTTTTGCTCTTGATGCCTTCTTTCATACCCTGGACCAAAATACAAGAGATATGAGTCCAATTAGATGCTAATTTAGTATAAAAGATAGAATAATTGGGGATAAAAAATGATAAATTCTACTCTCATCAAGACAGCCCAATCTGACACCTAGTGCAGTATCATAATCGAGTCTAGGGGTTGGGTGTAACTTTCCAGTTTTGCCTATTAATCTCCAAGGTCTAGGGCAATACTGGAAATCTGGTCTGGTTCAAAGATTCAATTAATCCTACACTACATGTGCCTTGGGTCTCACCCTGGCGGCTGAGACAGGCCACCCCAACTGACTTGGTGGCACATTAGTGTCAGCCTTATCTGGATAGGTCTCCCCAGACCTACCCATTGGCTGTGAACATTCTAAACTAACACGAGTCTCACTAAGTATCCAGTTTAGGGGTATTGCATAGAAACACACCAAAGGAACATGAATCAAATATGTACTTTATTCATTTACAATAAACTCATAATGTACATCATCATTCTGATTGAAGCTAAGGGCATACAAAAACTGTCTAACAGCTCCCACTTGCACTTAGGTCCAATCTGGTACAAGTCAGAGTCCCATGCTTTCAACGTGTTTCTCAAACACTTTCTGTGATAGTGGCTTCGTCAATGGGTCTGCTACATTTTCCGCTCACACTACCTTCTGAATCAGGACGTCCCCTCTACCAACAATCTCCCGCAGTACGTGGTACTTCCTCTCGATGTGCTTTGACTTCGAGTGGGCTCGTGGCTCCTTAGCCTAAGCAATTGCTCCATTGTAGTCACACAACAACGGGATGGGTGATGTGCTGGATGGAACTACTCCCAACTCATGAACGAACTTCTTCATCGACACGGCTTCTTTGGCAGCCTCGCTTGCGGCAATGTATTCGGCTTCGGTCGTGGAGTCTGTAGTGGACCCCTGTTTGCTGCTTTTCCAGCAAACCGCACACGATCCTATCATGAAAACATATCCAGATGTAGACTTTCTATCGTCTGGATCCGACTGGAAATCGACATCAGTATACCCCTGGATCTGTAGTGAGCTACCATCGAATACCAAACAAAACTCTTTTGTCCTTCGAAGGTACTTAAGTATGATTTTCACAGCAGCCCAGTGCTCCTGCCCTGGGTTGGCTTGGAATCTGCTTACCACACTCACTGCCTGAGCAATGTCAGGACGAGTGCACAGCATGGCATACATGATGCTCCCTATGGCTGAGGCATAGGGAATGTCTTTCATTCCCTCAATCTCCTCAGAGGTCTTGGGAGACATCTTCTTGGAGAGAGTGACTCTGTGCCTGAAAGGAACATTTCCTTTCTTGGAGTTCTCCATGTTGTATCTTTTGACTATTTTGTCAATGTAAGCAGATTGGGATAATCCTATTATCCGCTTCGATCTATCTCTATAGAGTCGAAGACCCAGTATATAGGAGGCTTTTCCAAGATCTTTCATGGAGAATTGCTGTGAAAGCCATACTTTCACCGTAGTTAACATTCCTACATCATTCCCAATGAGTAGAATGTCATCTACATACAGAGCCAAGAAAGTACCCTTATCCTCACTGGTCTTCCTGTAGACACAGAGCTCATCCGGATTCTGCTTGAAGTCAAACAATTTGGCAACAGAGTCAAAATGGATGTTCCAACTCCAAGAAGCTTACTTAAGTCCATAAATGGATCTATTAAGTTTACATACCATGTGTTCCTGACCTGCAGCAATGAAGCCTTTCGGCTGCTGCATATAGATATCTTTAGTAAGATCTCCATTCAGGAATGCAGTTTTGACATCCATTTGCCAAATCTCATAATCATGGTATGCTGCTACAGCTAGCAGGATCCTAATGGATTTAAGCATGGCCACAGGCAAAAAGGTTTCCTCATAATCGATGCCCTCTTTCTGAGTGTACCCTTTCACCACCAGACGAGCTTTGAAGGTCTCAACCGTACCATCGGGGCCCTTCTTCCTCTTATAAATCCACATGCAACCAATTGCTTTTACCCCGGAGGACAGATCTACTAGAGTCTAGACTCCATTGGTCTCCATTGAGTCCATCTCAGCTCTCAATGGCCTCCACCCACTTATGGGAATCTATGTCCAACATAGCTTCCGCATAAGTCATAGGATCCTTCTCACTAGTCAAGGTTTCCACCAGGTAACTATCCTGGTCATAACCATAACGGACTGGTGACCTGGATACCCGAGTGGATCTTCTAGGTTGGTCACTACCTGGAACTTGTGGGACATCTCCTACTACTCCTGAGCTCTCTTCATCAAGAACTACTTCTTGATGATGGGTGTCCAAGATGTAGTCGTTTTCCAAGAATTGTGCATTTCGGTTGCAGAACACCTTCTGCTCACTTGGGTCATAGAACAGGTAACCCACAGAGCCTTTTGGGTAGCCTATGAATAGGCAACGGTTGGTCTTGGATTTCAACTTGTCTGCACTCGTTCTTTTAATGTGTGCTGGACAACCCCAAATCTTCAAGTGTCTGACACTTGGTTTCTTTCCAATCCAAAGTTCATATGGAGTGTTCGGAACCGATTTGGTTGGAACCCGATTAAGCACGTAAATCGCAGTCTCTAATGCGTAACCCCAAAAGGATGTGGGTAACTCTGAGTGTATGAGAAGTAGTCTCTGAATTCATCAAAGAGATACTCGCCACCTCAATCTGATCAAAGGGCTTTAATTTCTCTCCCTAACTGTTTCTCGACCTCTTGTCTGTACTCTTTTAACTTTTCAAAGGATTCAGACTTATGTCTCATTAGGTACACGTAACCATATCGTGAGAAATCATCTGTAAAGCTGATGAAATACACATGTTGATTGCATGTCTTAACACTCAGGGGACCACATACATCAGTATGTATAAGATCAAGTGTGCCTGTACATCTTTCAGGCTTACCGTTAAATGGTCATTTCGTCATCTTGCCTTGTAGGAAAGGCTCACAAGTAGGAAGATCTTCTACAGTTAGAAAATCCAAAGGACCATCCTTTACCAACCTTGTGATTCGGTCAACACCGATATGGCCAAGTCGGTAATGCCACAGGCACGTGGAATTAACTGTATCATGTGCTCTTTTCTTGGGGATTTCAGTTGACGTAGTTTCGGTTATGTTAGTTTCTAGAGAAGGATGTAGAACATAGAGACCATTCTCTAGTTCCCCGTATGTGGTGAATCTGTTGTTTCTTTTAATAGTAATCGTATTACGAAAGAAGACAGAGTAACCATCCGCACACAGTTTTGAGACAGAAATCAAATTTCTTCTTAAATTTTGTACATGAAGGCAATCTTTCAGTACAATTGTTCATTCTCTAAAAATTAACTCCATGGTTCCTATGGCCGTGGCTGCAACACTTGCAGAAGTCTCCAAGCAGAGCGTAACTTCTCCTTCACTCAGCCTTCTGCTTACCTTGAACCCCTGCAGTGAGTTATACGCATGAGTTGAAGCCCCGGAGTCAATACACTAGGACGCAGAAGCTACCAATAAATTGGTTTCTATAACACAAGATTCGAAATTACCTTTCTTGGATTCCAGGTAGGCAGGACAGTTCCTTTTCCAGTGGCTGGTCTTCTTGCAGAAGTGACAGGCATCTGATGCTTTGTCTTTCTTCTACTTCTTTCCCTTAGTGGCTTTCTTCTGAGGCTTCTTTGCCTTCCTCTTTCTCTTGCCCGTCTTGCTAGCTTCAACAAGCATAGCTATAGGCTCATCATTTTTAATCAGTTCTTCTGCTCGTTGCAACATGTTGTTGAGCTCTTGTAAGCTGACATTCATCTTGTTCATGTTATAATTCATGATGAATGGATTAAAGGAAGGAGGCAAAGAATTTAGGATGGTGTCTATCTAGGTCGCATGGTCCAGCTCGGATCCAAGAGCTTCAAGCTCATTGATGTAGCCCATCATCCGAAGACAATGGTCATGAACTTGTTGCCCTTTGGACATTTGAGCGGTCATGAACTGTTTCAAGACCTTTTGTCGAGTAGAACGATTCTGCTCTTCATACATCATCTTGAGACTGTCCAATATGTCCTTGGCAAGTTCGATCTGATCGAACTGCCTCTGTATTGGATTGTCCAAGGAGGCAATGATGTAACACCGGGCAAGGGAGTTTTTCTCCTCCCAATCCTGATAGTCTCTCCTTCGGGCCTCAGAAGCCCTATCACCCGCACGCTCTGGGGCAGGATTTTTAGCCACTTTTTCTAACTTTTCAGAAGTTAGGACCAGCATAAGGTTCCTATACTAGTCAGCATAGTTTGGGCCCTTCAGTTTATTGTCATCAAGAAGCTTTGCAAATTGTCCATTTGCCATTTTCTAATAAAAGAGCAAACATCAGTCCACAACCTAATTTGATTCATGTTCATTACATAGATATGGCTTTCAATCTACATTTCATTCCCATTTATTCATCTCTGAGATTTCCCTCCCATCTCAGTGACGAAGACTACGAGTTGTCTCTGGAAATTTGGGAAATCACATAGGGTGCATGGGGCCAACTGTTTCAGCTGCATAACCCCACCACCTTTCTGTGAAGGATCATATCCACTCATCATATGAGCTTTCCCTCTGTCAGACAAGGTTTAGAGCCGTTTTCAGGTAAACCTTTCTGTCTAGTGAGTGCTTACCCATCATATTCGTGAACGCCAAGGTATCGTGAGAGAGTTCCCATTTTCTGGTGAATCCCCTCCCACATCGGTCTATGACGCCCCTATCATCTTATGAAACACTCAAACAAGCCCAACGGCAAATGGATAGCCCATTTTTTGGTGGGTTTCCTCATTACTGAAGGACCCATCCTCATGGTAATGATGGAAGGCCTTTAGAGAGTTCATCATATGAATCTCCCTATCACATGCACTCATATTAGCTGGAGGGAATAGTAATTACGCCCTAATTTGATCTAGGTCAAACCAAAAGTGGCTCCCACTGACTTTCATAAAGCCAGATTTTGGTGGGCCTAAATCGGCTAGGGTTCCGCATGTATCCTCTCCATGAGGGGTGGGGCCCACCACTGAGGGAGGTCATCCAATGACCAAAAGGGACACCATGGCAATGATGTGCATTCAGCCATGGGTGCACAAGAGCCACTGTCGAAATTGCATGGACCAAGTTCTTATGGTTCATGCTCGAAGCACATCACACATCCATACATCACATGCAGGGATAAATTGATACAATCAATTAAATATCTGTAAAGTCCATTTGAAGCCCATTTTTAATCCATAATATTAACCATTAATATTATCTAGGCATATGGGCTGAATTAGGGTTGATGAGTTCGGCCCATATAGCTTAATCCGCGAAATGGGCTTTAGTAGTTTTAACAACTTAAAACTAGGCCTTTACAGGTTGGGCTGAATTAACCATTTAATTAATTATTAATCCTCAGGCCCATTAGTGGGAAAAATAGGTCTGACATTCAGCCTTGATCGAACCCTAGATTCGGTCCAACCAGTTTGGACTAATCTGGTTCGAACGGGTCTAGGGTTTGATCTTTAATTAAAGATTTAATTCAAGAATTAATCTGAAATTAATTACTGATAAAAGAACAGGCAAGAATCAGTCAAATAGTGTTGTTCGCACATTCCATCCTGCAAAACAGAGGTTAGATCATAGGTTTCAGTTTCATAAACTGCAAATCGCAGATAGTGATTCTCCCATCTGCGAAATCTCCTTCTCTGCACCGCCATCTTCGATCCAAAATAAAATAAATAGAAAACCTAATTTCTATTAATAATTACATCAGATCGAATGCCTATACATTCAGTCTAAAAATAAAAAAAAATTATTTTACAGACCAAATGTAATAAAAAAATCAAGAAACTGCAAAATCGCAGGTTCCCTGCACCAATCAAGATTTCGATCTCCATGTGTACGAACAACCCATAAATCAAGAAAATTATAAAGAACAGTTCTAAATAATAATCAGATTTATAAAAATTAATTTCAGATTAATCGCCCAATAACTAGAAACAAATTTTCCAGAAAAACATCATATCTGCGCAAATCATGTAGAACATCTTCTGCCCATTTGCGCAAGTTCAGATTTGATCCAATTTGGTTCAAGACTTAAACCTAGCTCTGATACCACTGAAGGGATGAGAGATCCATCGTATGGACACCCAAATCTTGTGGAATAAGGTGGGCGAATTTCAAAAATTTATCTCCCTTCAATTGGCAATCGCATTCCCTATTTTAGAAAAATCATATTTTTCAAGGATTAATCTTGAACCATGAATCGAACCAGATCTGAACAAAAGCAGTAGGAGAGGATTATACCTGATACGGAGAAATAATATCTCCCAACGAAGGTGTTCACGCCCAAGGAAGGATCCAAAGACTGCTCCTACTGAAGATAGCGCAGTGGATAGGGTTTCCAGATCTGAGGTTTCCAGATCTCATTATGAGGTTTCCAGATCTGAATCACTTTTAGATCTGGACTCTCTGAGTGGATAGGGTTAAGACCCTATCCTATCTGCTAATCCAATCCAAGAATTCACCCCTTATTTAACTGATTAAATTAGCCCAGTTCGAAATGGGCTTTAGGCCCATTAAGGTTATGTGCTCACTTAGCCTTCCTAATTGATGCCCAGTTGGGCTTCCTTGTATGGCGTGGGACCCAAACATTGATCTACACATCAGCAACATGGGTTCAGCCCAGCCTTTGTTACAAGGCTTGGCCAAATACATTGTTATGGGCAGTGCACCCCTGAAACCCATCACTTACCCTAAGTGGTCCCTGGGCCAAGCCACCTTGTAACACCCAGGGACTGTGGGCAGATGCAAGATTAGCCCATCAGGTATTACCCTCAATGGTCTTACACTTAACCTCTCAGCCCATAATGATCAAACACTGCCCGACAAGAGAAGACCTCTTCCTCGGCTGCAAGGAACAGTGTTTTACTCTCTTTTTATATGGATCCCAGGAATTAAAACCTTTTGCAAACATTTTGGAAACCATAATATATATACTTTTATATCTCAAATACATTTTGCAAAACAAATCTCAACGATGGAAATCGGCTGTCGGCAGTCTTGGTTTCCATCAGAGAGAGTGCATCCCCGATCATTACCTTTGTCCGACAAAGGGGCTGATCCTGTCACTATGATCACCCACTTAGATGAATTCTCAAACTGTCCCAACATACCCAAGGTTTGACCCCCGCTAAGGATCTCACTGATTGGTACATCAAAGACAGCCCAATCCGACACCTAGTGCAGTATCATAATCAAGTCTAGGGGTTGGGTGTAACTTTCCAGTTTTGCCCATTAATCTCCAAGGTCCAGGGCAATACTGGAAATCTGGTCCGGTTTAAAGATTCAATTAATCCTACATTGCACGTGCCTTGGGTCTCACCCTGGCAGCTGAGACAAGCCACCCTAACCGACTTGGTGGCACATCAGTGTCAGCCTTATCAGGATAGGTCTCCCCAGACCGACCCAGTGGCTGTGAACATTCTAAACTAACACGAGTCTCATTAAGTGTCCAATTTAAGGGTATTACACAGAAACACACCAAAGGAACATGAATCAAATATGTACTTTATTGATTTACAATAAACTCGTATTGTACATTTTGAAGCTAAGGGCATACAAAAACTGTCTAACACTCTGCCTTGGCCCCACGGTGCCAGACAAGCCTTAGCTCTGTCTCGGCCACCCCCCTAATAGGGCAGGCCATCTCAGCCTCATCGAAGCTAATACGCGGGTATACGGAAGCCAGGCGAGCTTTGGCTCTGCCTAGGCCCCACGGAGCTAGACAAGCCTTAGCTCTGCCTTGGCCACTCCTCAGTACAGCAGGCCACTTCGGCCTCGCCAAAGTCAACACTTAGAAGAGTGGGAGACTGGCAAGCCTTAGCTCAGCCTCAGCCCCCACCCTTACGTCGACAGGTCATCTTGCTATTTAGTTAAGAATAAGGAAAGAGAGCCAGGTGAGCCTCATGCTCCGCTTCGGCCTCCCCCATCACAGGCCTCTTTGGCCTTGCCTAAGTGAATGCTTAGAAGGGCGTTAGGCCAGGCAAGCCCCGGCGTAGCCGCGAAGGCTTTGCCTCAGCCACCCCTCCGCCATGCTTCTAACGCACAAAGTAAACTAAAGAGAACTTTGTTTGTCTCACGCTGTGTTTTTTCTTTTGGAGGGGCAAGGACCCTTCGGAAACAAAAGCATAAGTGCAAAAGCGGTGCAAAAAATACAAGGGAAAACAACACAGCAAAGCACAAGTACAACATTTGAGGCAAAGATAAAAAATGCCACTAATTTTCATTATGTACAAAATTTCTGGCTTTACAAAGTTGTCTCATAGCCCCTCGGGTAGAACATATGTACAATGTAAGAAAAAAAAAAAGAAAAAAGAAGAGAGAAAAAGCTTGGCTTAAGCCTCATCACCACCACAAGTGCCTTCTTGGTGTCCTCAATCCCGTCCAAGTAAACCCCAAAAGCAAGATCGGTTAACTCATCGGCTCGTTTCCCTACCTCTTGGGCCTTCTTCTTAGCCTCAGCTGCCTTCTATTTGGCCCCTGCAGCCCTCTTAGCGGCCTCCTCGGCCGCTCGCTTGTTCGCCTTGGCGATGTCTACCTCGGTTTGATGGAGACGTCGTTCGGCCTAAAAAATGAGGCTCTCTGTATGAGCCCTCTCCATCTACTCTTGGGAAAGGAGGTTCTGCGTCTTCTTTAGCTTCTCTTTGGCCTCCATGCGAAGCTTTTGTTCATTGCCGAAGTATCGCTGGAACTCACGACGCTAATCATGATGGTTAGTTTGAGCTGATCCCCTAGCCCAACAAAGTGAAGACAAACCTGCAATGAGAAAATAGTTAGCACCCAGTAGATAAATAAAGAAAAGAAGGAAAGGAAAGGGAAGCAAGTTGTTACCTCAGCCAGGCTCTGCAGTCGCTGCTCGTACAACCTATTTGAGGCCATCCCTAGCATCTGGAAGCGGTCCTGTGCTAGGAGAGCCCCACTCACCAACATCGGGCCAACTCCCGCATTACAGGTAGAGTCTCCTTCGCGGATCGCCCACTCAGGGCGAAAGATTTGGTCAAACCGCTGGACGAGCTCCTCCAACGGTGTGGGAGAAGAAAACGGCCCCATTCGCTCCTTGTAGGGCCTCCTCGGGGTGTCACCGACAGAACTCCCAGAGCGGGCCACCTTCTGCTATGGTTGACCCCTACGGCTGAAAGAATGGTAGGATCCATCTAATGGACGCCATGAAGGTTGCAGAATGGGTGGGCGAATTTCAAAAATTTTCCTACGTTCTTCCAATTGGGAATTATATTCCCTAAATTTAGAATACAATATTCAAGAATCCTACTTGAACCATAATCGAACCAGATCTGGACCAAAAAGTAAAGGGAGGATTATACCTGATCCGGAGAAGCAGTATCTCCCAAAGTTGGTGTTCACGCCCAAAGAAGACACCAAGATCCGCTCCTACTGAAGATGACACATCTGTGGGTGGAACGGAACCAGCAGAGTGCGTCCTACACACTGGATCCTTCGCAAGAATCCTCTAGAAACTCTGAACACCGAATCTTTTTCAGTCTTTTCTGCAAAACTGATGTCAAGAACTAATTTCTTGACTTCTTTCTTCTTCAAAGATCAAATCTTACAAGAAGGAATGGCAGCGGCTGGAGGAGAACTCCTGAGACGAAGATAGTTGAATTGCTTCTCTTCTCTCTGGAGTGTGTATGAGATCCTATCTCAATTCGCAGGAAGCTTTCTTGCTTGCTCACCCTTTGTATGACGTGGGACCCAAGCATTGATCTACACACCAGCCACATGGGTTCGGCCCAGCATTTATTACAAGGCCCAGCCGAATTCACTGAAAAAGCTCAGTGAACCCCTGAGCCCATCACATGGACCCTATGGGCCCAACACTTACATTAAGTGGTCCCTGGGCCAAGCCATCTTATAAAAACCCAGGAACTGTGGGTAGGTGCAAGATTAGCCCATCAGGTACTATCCTAAATGGTTACACTTAACCTCTCAGCCCTTAATGATCAAGCACTGCCCGACAAGAGAGGACCTCTCCCTCGGTTGCAAGGAACAGTGCCGCACTCTCCACTCACATGGATCCTAAGAATTAAAACCATTTGCAAACATTTTGAAACCGTACATATATATACATATATATATATATATATATTAATTTTGCAAAACAAAATTCCAACGATTGAAATCAACCGCCGGCAGTTTGGTTTCCATCAGAGAGAGTGCATTCCCGATCATTACCCTTGTCCGACAAAGGGGCTGATCCTATCACTATGATCACCCACTTAGATGAATTCTCAGACTATCCCAACATACCCAAGTTTTGATCCCCATCTAAGGATCTCACTAATTGGCATATCAAAGACAGCCCGATCCGACACCTAGTGAAGTGTCATAATCGAGTCTAGGGTTCAGGTGTAACTTTTCAGTTTTGCCCATCTGTCTCCAAGGTCCAGGGGAATACTGGAAATCTGGTCTGGTTCAAGGATTCGAGTAATCCCATACTGCATGTGCCTTGGGTCTTACCCTGGTGGCCGAGACAGGCCATCCCAACACTTGGTGGCACACCAGTATCAGCCTTGGCAGGATAAATCTCCCCAGACTTATCCAATGGCTGTGAACATTTAAAACTAACACGAGTCTCTATAAGTGTCCAGTTTTAGGGTCTTACACAGAATTATACCAAACAACATGAATCAAACATGCACTTTCTTTATTTACACTAAATAACAAAAGTACATTAAGTCAGATTGATGCTTAGGGCATACAAAAGTACTTCCTCTCGATGTGCTTTGACTTTGAGTGGGCCCGAGGCTCTTTAGCCTGGGCGATCGCTCCATTGTTGTCACACAACAACGGGATGGGTGATGTGCTGGACGGAATCACTCCCAATTCGTGTATGAATTTCTATATCCACACGGCTTCCTTGGCAGCTTCACTTGCGGCAATGTACTCGGCCTCGGTTGTGGAATCTGTAGTGAACCCCTATTTGCTGCTTTTCCAGCAAACAGCACACGACCCTATCATGAAAACATACCAAATTGTAGACTTTCTATCATTTGGATCCGACTGGAAATCGGCATCAGTATACCCTAGAACTTGTAGTGAACTACCATCGAATACCAGACAAAACTCTTTTGTCCTTCAAAAATATTTGAGTATGTTCTTCACAGCAGTCCAATGCTCCTGCCCTGGGTTGGCCTGGAATCTGCTTACCACACTCACCACTTGAGCAATGTCCGGGCGAGTGCACAGCATGGCATACATGATGCTCCCTACGGCTGAGGCATAGGGAACGTCTCTCATGCCCTCAATCTCCTCAGAGGTCTTTGGAGACATCTTCTTGGAGAGAGCGACTCCATGCCTGAAAGGAACGTTTCCTTTCTTGGAGTTCTTCATGCTGTATCTTTTGACAATTTTGCCAATGTAAGCAGCCTAGGATAATCCAATTATCCGCTTCGATCTATCTCTATAGAGTCGAAGACCTAGTATATATGAAGCTTCTCTAAGATCTTTCATGGAGAACTGCTGTGATAGCCATACCTTGACCGAATTCAACATTCCTACATCATTCCCAATGAGTAGGATATCGTCCACATACAACACCAAAAAGGTGATCTTATCCCCACTGGACTTCCTGTAAACACAGGGTTCACCCAGATTCTGCTCAAAGTCAAACGTTTTGACGGCAGAATCAAAACGGATGTTCCAACTCCTAGAAGCCTATTTAAGTCCATATATGGATCTATTAAGTTTACATACCATATGTTCCTGACCAGCAGCAATGAAGCCTTGTGGCTGCTGCATGTACATATCTTCACTAAGATCTTCATTCAGGAACGCGGTTTTGATATCCATCTGCCAAATCTCATAGTCATGGTAAGCTGCTACAGCTAGCAGGATCCTAATGGATTTAAGCATGGCCACGGGCGAAAAAGTTTCCTCATAATCGATACCTTCTTTCTGAGTATACCCTTTCGCCACCAAACGAGCTTTGTAGGTCTCAATCCTGCCATCGGAGCCCTTCTTCCTCTTGTAGATCCATTTGCAAGCAATCGCTTTCACCCCGGAGGGCAGATCTACTAGAGTCCAGACCCCATTGGTCTTCATCGAGTTCATCTCAGCTCTCATGGCCTCCACCCACTTCTGGGAATCTATGTCTAACATAGCATCCGTGTAAGTTACGGGATCCTCGTCACTAGTCAAGGCTTCCACCAGGTAACTATCCTGGTCATAACCATATCGGACTGGTGGTCTGGATACCCGAGTGGATCTTCTAGGTTGGTCACTACCTGGAACTTGTGGGACATCTCCCACTACTCCTGAGCTCTCTTCATCAAGAACTACTTCCTGACGATGGGTGTCCAAGATGTATTCGGTTTCTAAGAATTGGGCGTTTCGACTGCAAAACACTTTCTGCTCATTTGGGTCATAGAATAGATAACCCACCGAATCTTTTTGGTAGCCTATAAATAGGCAACGACTGGTTTTGGAGTCCAACTTGTCCACACTTGTTCTTTTAATGTGTGCAAGACAACCCCAAATCTTAAAGTGTCTCACACTTGGCTTCCTTCCGGTCCATAGTTCATATGGAGTCGTTGGAACTGATTTGGTTGGAACCCGATTCAGCATGTAGATAGCAGTCTCTAATTCGTATCCCCAAAAGGATGTGGGTAATTCTGAGCGTACGAGAAGTGACCGGACCATGTCCAACAAGGTCCTATTCCTCCTCTCTGAAACACTGTTGAGTTGAGGTGTAACAGGAGGAGCTAATTGTGACACTATCTCGTTGACCTTTAAGTAGTCCCTGAATTCGTCAAAGAGATACTCGCCACCTCGATCTGATCGAAGGGCCTTAATTTCTCTCCCTAACTGTTTCTCGACTTCCTATCTGAACTCTTTGAACTTTTCAAAGGATTCAGACTTGTGTCTCATCAGGTACACGTAACCATATCGTGAAAAATCATTTGTAAAGGTGATGAAATACACGTGTTGATTTCGTGTCCTAACACTCACGGGACAACATACATCAGTATGTATTAGGTCAAGTGTGCCTGCAGATCTTTCAGGCTTACCGTCAAATGGCCGCTTAGTCATCTTACCATGAAGGCAAGGCTCACAAGTGGGAAGATTTTCTACGGTTAGAAAATCCAAAGGACCATCCTTTACCAGCCTTGTGATTCGGTCAACACCGACACGGCCAAGTCGGTAATGCTAGAGGCACATGGGATTTATTGTATCACGATTCCTTTTCTTGGGATTTTCGACCGACATAGTTTCGGTTAAGTTAGTTTCCGGAGAAGGATGTAGAACATAGAGACCGTTCTCCAATTCCCCGCATGCGATGAATTTGTTATTCCGTTTAATAGTAATCATATTACTAAAATAAACAGTATATCCATCAGCACACAATTTAGAAACAGAAAATAAATTTCTTCTCAATTTCTGTACATAAAGACAATCTTTAAGTACAAGCACTCCTTCTCTAAAAATTAATTCTACGGTTCCTATTGCCGCAGCTGCAACACTTGCAGTCGTTCCCAAGAATAGTGTCACTTCGCCTTCACTCAATCTTCTGCTAACTTTGAACCCCTACAGTGAGTTACACGCATGAGTTGAAGCCCCGGAGTCAACACACCAGGACACAAAAGTAACTAACATATTAGTTTCTATGACACAAGTTTCGACGTTACCTTTCTTAGATTCCAGGTAGGCAGGATAGTTCCTCTTCCAGTGGCCAGTCTGCTTGCAGAAGTGACAGACATCAGATGCCTTGTTCTTCTTCTACTTCTTGGGTTTGACAACTTTCTTCTGGGGCTTCTTTGCCTTTCTCTTTTTCTTGCCCGATTTGTTAGCTTCAGCAAGCATAACCACAGGCTCATCCTTCTTGAGTAGATCCTCGGCCCTCTACAACATATTGCTGAGTTCCTGTCCAATATGTCCTTGGCTAGTTCGATCTGATCGAACTGCCTCTGTATTGAGTTGTCTAGTGAGGCAATGACAAAGCAGCGGCTAGGGAGTTCTTATCCTCCCATTCTTGGTAGTCCCTCCTACGGGCCTCAGAAGCCCTATCACCCGGACGCTCCGGGGCAGGATTTTTCACCACTTTATCTAACTTTTCGGAAGTTAGGACCAGCATAAGATTTCTGTACCAGTCGGCATAGTTTGGGGCCTTAAGCTTGTTATTGTCTAGAAGTTTTGCGAATTGACCGTTTGCCATTTTCTGATAAAACGGCAAAAATGTTAGTCCACAACCTTAGTTTGATTCATGTTTCCTACATAGATATGGTTTTAAATCTATGTTCCATTTCCATTTGTTCATCTCTGAGATTTCCCTCCTTTCTCAGTGACGGAGATGACGAAAATGTCTTTGGAAATGTGGGAAATCACATGGGGTGCGTGAAGCCAACTGTTTCAGCTGCATAACCCAACCATCTTTCTGTGATGGATCATATCCACTCATTGAATGAGTTTCCCTTTGGCCTCTATCAGACAAGGTTCAGAGCCGTTTTCAGGTAAACCTTTCTGTCTAGTGAGTGCTCACCCATCATATTCAGGTTACGCCAAGGTACCATGAGAGAGTTCTCATTTTCTGGTGAAGCCCCTCCCACATCGGTCTATGACGCCCCTATCATCTTATGAAACACTCTAACAGATCCAACAGCAAATGGATAGCCCAATTTTATGGTGCATTTCCTCATTACTGAAGGACCCATCATTGTGCTAATGACGGAAGGCCTTTAGAGAGTCCATCATATGGATCTCCCTTTCACATGCACTCATATTTGCTGGAGGGAACAAGATTACGCCCTAATTCTAATTTAGGTCAAACTAGAGTGGCTCCCACTCACTTTCATAAAGTCAGATTTTTGGTGGGCCTTAATCGGCTAGGGGTTCCGTACGCATCCCTTTTTAGGGTTGTGGGGCCCACCAAGTAAGGAGGGGTCATCCAATGACCTTAAGGGACACCATGGCAATGATGTGCATTCAGCCATGGTGTGCGCAAGAGCCACTAACGAGTCTTCATGGGCCAAGTGCTTGTGGCCCATGGTCGCAGCACGTCAAACATCCAAACATCACATGTAAAGGAGGAATTGATCCAATCAATTAACTGTTGTAAAGCACATTTAACAGCCCATTTGAAATCCATAACATTAACAATTAATGTCGACTAGGTATATGGGCTGAATCACAGTTAGCAGTTCGTTCGGCCCATACAACTTTTCTCACATTAGTGGGCTTTTGCAGTTTTAACCATTTAAAACTGGGCTTTACAGGTGGGCCGAATTAATCCCTGTAATTGAACATCAGATTTGGAACAACAAGTGTGAGAAAAATGGACTGAAAAACAGTCCCTTTCGAACCTTAGATTCGGTCCAAACAGTTTTGGTCCAATCTAGTCTGAAATGGTCCGAAACTGATTTTCAATTCAAGAATTAATTCATGAAAGATCTGAAATTAATAATTTTGATTTTCAACAATCACAAATCAACTATGGACTATTTGCACCACCTGCAAAATAGAGGTTAATCACTAGGGTTGCAATTTCACAAACTGCAAATCGCAGAAAGCGATTTCTCCATCTGCAAATCTCCAGCGTCGCCTTCTTCTTCCTTCTTCTTCAATCAAGAAAATAAAAAACAGAAATCCTATTTCTATTAATTTATTACGTTCTTGATCAAATCCTATAAATTCAGTCTAGAAAATAAAAAAAATTATTTACAGACTGAATTGAATAAAACAAATGAATAGAAGGAAAAAGGGTGCGCAGACCATCTGCGCCAAATCTGCACTGCGATCTCCAGGTTCGAACAGTCCATTAAATCAAAAATAAATAAAGAACAATTCTAAATAAATTTTGGATTTAACAAAAATTAATTTCAGATCAATCGCCCTTAACAAGAAACAGTTTCTTGAAATAAAGAAAATAATCTGCGCAAATCTTGGCAGAACATCATCTGTCCATCTGTGCTGGTTCAAATATGATTTTCTTTTGGTTCAAGATTCGAACCTGTGACTCTGATACCACTGAAAGAATGGTAGTATCAATCTAATGGACGCCATGAAGGTTGCGGAATGGGTGGGCGAATTTCAAAAATTTTCCTACGTCCTTCCAACTGGGAATCATATTCCCTAATTTTAGAATACAATATTCAAGGATCCTACTTGAACCATAATCGAACCAGATCTGAACCAAAAAGAAAATGGAGGATTATACCTGATCCGGAGAAACAGTATCTCTCAAAGTTGGTGTTCACGCCCAAAGAAGACACCAAGATCCGCTCCTGCTGAAGATGACACAGCTGTGGGTGGAACGGAACCAGCAGAGTGCGTCCTACACACTGGATCCTTCACAAGAATCCTCTGGAAACTCTGAACACCGAATCTTTTTCAGTCTTTTCTGCAAGACTGATGTCAAGAACTGATTTCTTGACTTCTTTCTTCTTCAAAGATCAAATCTTGCAAGAAGGAATGGCGGCGGCTGGAGGAGAACTCCTGGGACGAAGATGGATGAATTGCTTCTCTTCTCTCTGGAGTGTGTATGAGATCCTATCTCAATTCGCAGGAAGCTTTCTTGCTTGCTCACCCTTGGTTCGAAATCTGATATTTTTCTCTTTAGGGTTTCTCCTCTTTTCTTCTTGATTAAGAAACCTCCTAATCAGGAGTTATCCCAATCCAAATCAGTATTTGGATAGGGGATGATCTTAATCCTATCTGCAGATTAAGTTAGCTTACTCCTAATCTTATCAGGAGTTTACTAGATTCAAATCTGATTTGAATTTGGTCTCCCATAGTGGAAAAGGTTAAAGGCCCAATCCTTTTGCTAACATTAATCTCAGATCCGCCCCATAGATGGGTGATCATATCAGCCCAGCTCGAAATGGGCTTTTGGCCCATTAAATGTTCAATGCTTAACTAGTTTCCAATCTGCTGCCCAGTTGGGGGCTTCTTTGTATGGCGTGGGACCCAAGCATTGATCTACACACCAGCCACATGGGTTCGGCCCAGCCTTTATTACAAGGCCCAGCCGAATTCACTGAAAAAACTCAGTGAACCCCTGAGCCCATCACATGGACCCTATGGGCCCAACACTTACATTAAGTGGTCCCCTGGGCCAAGCCATCTTATTAAAACCCAGGGACTGTGGGCAGGTGCAAGATTAGCCCATCAGGTACTATCCTAAATGGTCTTACACTTAACCTCTCAGCCCTTAATGATCAAGCACTGCCCGACAAGAGAGGACCTCTCCCTTGGCTACAAGGAACAGTGCCACACTCTCCACTCACATGGATCCCGGGAATTAAAACCATTTGCAAACATTTCAAAACCGTACATATACATATATATATATATTAATTTTGCAAAACAAAATTCCAACGTTTGAAATCAACTGCTGGCAGTTTGGTTTCCATCAGAGAGAGTGCATTCCCGATCATTACCCTTGTCTGACAAAGGGGCTGATCTTGTCACTATGATCACCCACTCAGATGAATTCTCAGACTGTCCCAACATACCCAGGTTTTGATCCCCATCTAAGGATCTCTCTGATTGGCATATCAAAGACAGCCCGATCCGATACCTAGTGAAGTGTCATAATCGAGTCTAGGGGTCATGTGTAACTTTCCAGTTTTGCCCATCTATCTCCAAGGTCTAGGGCAATACTGGAAATCTGGTCCGGTTCAAGGATTCGAGTAATCCCATACTGCATGTGCCTTGGGTCTTACCCTGGTGGCCGAGACAGGCCATCCCAACACTTGGTGGCACACCAGTATCAGCCTTGGCAGGATAAATCTCCCCAGACTTATCCAATGGATGTGAACATTTAAAACTAACACGAGTCTCTATAAGTGTCCAGTTTTAGGGTCTTACACAGAATTATACCAAACAACATGAATCAAACATGCACTTTATTTATTTACACTAAATAACAAAAGTACATCAAATCGGATTGATGCTAAGGGCATACAAAACTGTCTAACAACGGCTGCCTCGGCCGCCCCCAGCATCGCCACAATGGTTCCTATCGCATTGGGTGCCAATTGGATAAGGGTAATCCCATACACCCTTAGCAGGTCAGAGATCAATGGATGAAGGGGGAACCGAAGACCGAATTGGAGGAAGTGCTGATAAACACAAATCTCCCCCTCCTTGGGAGTCCACGGCCGATCACCCACCTCGGGTGCCCTTACCCCATAGGACGAAGGGATGAAGTATTGCCTTGTCAGGGCCTTGACCTGATCCCACTCTAGAGAACCTTCGAACTCTGGGTGAGAAGGATCAGTCTCGGCCACTACTCCGACAACACTCTCAACTCTCGTCCAGGGGATGAGGTCTATGTCCTTCTCCCCCTCGGCCTCCCTCGGCGTCATAGATGCAACGCTCTCACAGGGAGGGCCATTGCCTCAGCGGATGCCTTCGTCTCCCTCAGAGGTTACCCTCTCCTGGAGCTCCTCCACCTCAAACCGAAGGAGAATGGAAATAGAAGGGATTAAAGGGGAAGGGGAGATGGAGTTCAAATGGAGCTCCCCTCTGATACATTCGGAAGTTCATAGCACTCAGGCCCAGAATCTGAGAAAGACAAGTTGAGTTCACTCGAAGACGAAAGCACTTGGAGGCAAAATGACAAAGATTCTATTGTTGAAGCCCCTATTTAAAGAGTAACAAACGGCCCAGATCTCTCGAGGTCTAATGGTTGAGAAGCCACCGCCTCCACAACTCAATCATGGCGCGCCGCCTGACACTCAACCTCGGAAGGCGAAACGATGCGCTAGCGATGACTCAGATCATCCCTGATCCAACGGACACGAAACGCCTCCGCACTTGCGATCCAGTCGCACCGCACCTCTGAATGCCCGTCCTCGGAAGGCGAAACGACGCTCAGGGTGCACCTGTGATCCATCCGTGCCGCACCCCTAAGCGCTCACCCTCGGAAGATGAAATGATGCTCAAGACAGACCAGCGTGTCCGCCCAAAGTGACCCGCCGGTCTGGGCTGCCCGTTCCCGGGAACACGCACGTGGGTCTAACCAGAAAGCCGTCCCGCACATGGATCCTCGGGCCTCACGGGCCCCTCAACTTCACAGGTCCCCGACCTAAACAGTCTTTGGCTTTACAGGCCTTCGACCCCTTAGGTCCTCGGCCCAGATGATGGCACCAAAGCATCCGCACTGAGCGTGCCCCCCAAGTCACTTGTCTGAAGCGGCATTGCCATAGACCACTCCCAGCCTCGACCCAACTTTTAAAGATAAACCAGGCAGAGGTGAGAAAGAGGATGCCACCTCAGGGTACGCCTCGGCTACCGGACCCACTGGCGCTCACCACTACTACTCCCGTCAACCGAAGCCGAATTTTTCTCTTGGCCTCGGGAGTGGGGGCCAAGTGATGTGGGGTGACCCAACCCAGCCCATTTGGGGCTGGGAGGCCCATCCCACGAGCGCCAGATTCAGGAACGAGATCTGCTATAGCAGGGGTTACCTTTTTCCCCTCGTACGAAGCTAATCGCAGAGCGCCCATGCGTCCCCGCAGAGCTCTCTGATCGCTCTCGTACGACACCCATCTCAGGCGTTCATCTCCATCTACCTCCAGGCAGCTCAAGTATAAATAGGGGTACCCCCCTCTAGGTAAGGGGAGGAGTTTAATACAATCGACATCTGGATTTGGAACTGGTCTCAAAAACTATATTCTGGTTCCCCTCTTCATACCCCGTACTAACTTGAACGTCGCAGACTCTGCCTCGGGTTCTCACCCGAGGCCTCTGACATATTCTGTCTTGCAGTACCTCAGCCACCTGCCTTTGGCTTCCGCAGTACTTAGAGCCTCCTCCGCCTTGACCTCAGCAGCAACCTCTCCGAACCCTCAGAGCATTCGGCCATCCTCAAGAGCCTAGGGACGAAATTATTTTGTTGTCTTCGACCAATCCAAGCACCAACAGTAGGCAGCAACTTCTCATAAAATACCATATGTCTAGCTTTTTAGAAAAATGAAAAGATGGTGGAGAGTTATAGCCTGATGGTGAATTATGAGTTTTAACAAAAATTTCTCATAAATTACCACAAATCTAACTTTCTAGAAAATGAAAAGACCATTTATCTGAGCTATAATTTTTTTTTCCGAGATCGCATTTATTATACCCTACACAAAAGACTGCCAAACAGGTCGGTTGAGGGGAAATGAATTTTCAGAATTTAGATGACGTCGTCTTGTCTTCATTATATATGGATTTTGCAAACGTGCAGAAATGAAGGATTTAATCTTGAAGCTTTGATTGATTCTTCTACGCGTCGAGTACAGCTGGCTCTTTTAGGCTTTTTGGTTGACATTTTTCCACCCAAGTAACCGTAGCCGTGTAAACCATGAACCGTCTATCTTCTTTTCCTTCCTACCGATCCAATCATTAATTATGCGATCCTTAGGTTACCGTCTATCTAAACACAGCCATATTACGAATTACAATAACTTATTCCATTATTTCCAATAATAAATTGTTAGAAGTTAGAACCGTAAGTACCATTCCCTATTAATGGCTTTGTAACATCAAAATAAAAAATAAAATTCATCCTGATTATCGTCAAATCAAATAATTGGCCTAACGATGCTATAGACCACCTTAATGGTCTATACAACATTAAGGTGGTGTTCGACATTGATGCCGTTTTTTGTAAAAATGACGTTACATCGGTGTTATGTTAGAAAAAGCAGTGTTTTAGAAAACATTTTCTTATTTGGTATCATTTTTTTTAGAAAAAATGTTTCTCTAGATCATGCCTTGGAAATCGAAAAGGTGTGGTATGAAAAAATACCAAATTCAATGTTTTCTCAGAAAATAACTCGTTATTGTTAGTGATGCAATGATGTGACATCAATGTAGCATCATCTTAGGTATTGGATAATGTAGATCAATGTTTAAAACAGTTATATAACATTGATACCAAACAAAACCAGTGTTATTTTCCCAGAGAACAGCCTATATGTTAGCATTGATGCCAAACAAAAAAAAATGAGACATTTTTTAAGAAAACATTGCAACAGACCCTCATGCATACAGTACCATTTTCTCAAAAAACATCTTTGAAGCAACAACATTAATGCCAAATATCTACTAATACTTTACGCGCTAAAGTGTGAACAACACCATTCCACTAAGCAACGAATAAATTTCACCGAGAATCCTTGAATCAGATGTTTTATCGAGCTAGTTGAATGAAATTGCTTTCATGATCTTTTTTTTTTCAAAAATAAAATAAATAAATAACTGGTCCGCAGGGTGGGTCACCAGCCAGTTAGACTAATTTGGTAGAAGTGTTAAAATGAAAAAAAAAATATTCATTTTCTTGTTTAACCAAAGGAGGGAAAATTAGTTCTCCCTACTTTTCCAGAGTTTAACCAAACAATGCAAGGGGAAAACAATTCGGTTCCCTTTTGCTTTCTCATCCCTTCTTTTCTTTCAAATTAATCTAAATTGGGCTGGTTTAATTCGGCTTCAAATCAATCCTAACCCAATCCAAATTACCCGACCCTAACATAAACCCAACCAGGTGATGCATGTACATAAAGGCATGTGTAGTTGGGTTTTGGTAATGGGTTGCCCAAAGTTTCAACTCTAATGAATGCAAATTTATGTTTATAGTGACCTAGTAGTTGTTTGGCATAATGGTATTTATTTTGACATTGGTATAATGGAGATGGCAATTTTCCCATCCCCATCATATACTCCACATTGGGTTGGATATGGAGATTGCCTTGGTTGGATGGGAATGGGAATGGGATGAGGATTCTTCATCCCAATCTGACCCTGATTATATATATATATATATAAAAGAGGAAACAAATTCTCTTATTTTAGTATATTTATTTTTTAAAAAATATTTTTAATTTAAAAAATTAAGGGATTCAGGCCCTCAACAAACAAGAAACCCATCTTTATCAGAAATCATAATGGAGGGTGATTTTTATTCCAGCAGAAATTGGGGTTGGGAATGCAAAATTGAGATCAGGAATGGAGAATATGATCCCTGTTCGGAACCATTCCTAAACACATAAAACAACTCATTATAGTTTAAACACATAAAACAACTTCATAAAAGATGAAACAATTAATGTCAAGATGTCTCACGGTTTGTAGACAATGTCAATAAAGACTTTTCCCCAATGCCTCCACGCACATAACATGATATAAAAGGAAGGTACTAATTATAAACCTTTGAATTCAAATCTACCAAATCAAATGTGATTTTGGTGGTATTTAAACCAATGTTTTAAAAACTGATCTGAAATCGAATCATCCTGGTCACTGGTTTTTGGATCGACGGTTTGACCATTTAGTTTGAATAGATAATTTGTTTTAATAAAAAAATATTAAAATAAAAATAGTCAAAAAACATTGAATGGGTCGAATTAGTTGACCATTCGACCACCCAAATTACTGATCGTTGATCAGCTCAATGGTTTTTGTCCAAGAATCGAATTTGGAGCAAACCAGAACCGCTTACCTGAATGGTCCAACTGTTCAGGTCAACGACGATTAACATTGACATAAACAACAGATTCAACTATGATACAGAAAAGATATGATATAGAAAAAACAACTGACCCAAAAACTAAAATCATAAACATACTAACAAATAACGTATTATTTATCAAAATTTATGGATGGATTTTAATTGGTCAAAATTATTTTCATTTCATATCTTTTCTGCATCGTAGATTTTCCCGTAAACAAAACGCCTAGTATAAAAGGGAAATCAATTCCATGATCCAAAGTTAGTATTTTTACCCAAAATCATCCATTTAAACCAAACATCCACCCTCCTAAACGGCTAGATGCGAGAAATAAAAATTAAAAAATAAGATACTGAGACTCTAGGGCCTGTGAGTGGCTGAGAAATAAGGAGAGGAGTAGAGGACCCATTTGTTTCCAAAACAAGCCAGGGTACTTTTGTCAATATAAAAATGGAGCACCTGTATTAAATCGGGTGGTTATATAATAACTTGTCACAGAGATGGAGAGAGAGATTCATTAAGAAGAAAAGAATGGCCTCTGGTGGTGGGATTTGATGATTTGAAGACTCTAGGATAATTGTTTGTGAGAGTATCCACGGCGTCATCGTCCAACAAAAACCCGCAGAAAGTCAGACGAGAAGGCCGTGGACTGCTACTCTTCAAACATTTTATCTCAAACCTAAAAGCAAAAAGATCTCACCGCTTCGCCGTGTTTGGAAATTGAAACGGCGGAGAAAGATTGACAATCATATTTATATATATACATAGGTAGAGATACAGAGTGGATTGTTTAATCTGTAACTGTTTATTATAAAAGATTGAGAGGAGAGCTAAACAGAGGGAGGCGTTGCTTGTTAGTCAATGTTGAAGGAGGTGGAGAAGCGGGGAATGCGACTTGGTAAGTACGAGCTCGGACGCACTCTCGGCGAAGGGAATTTCGGCAAGGTCAAATTTGCCAGGAATATTGAATCCGGTCAAGGATTTGCAGTTAAGATCTTGGAGAAAAACAGGATCTTCGAACTTAAAATCAGCGATCAGGTATCTTTTAGTTCCTCGTTCCTAATTCAATGTTACCATTCTTTGGTACGCTGTTCTGTTCCTCCTCTTACTTTTCTGGATTTTCTTTATTGTGTTCGACTGTTCGGGGGATTTTAGGCATCATATCTCGAGAAAATTTTCAATAAGATCCTTCTCAGGATTCATTTCATATTATAGCTTGCTTAAAAGATTTCAATTTCTCGCTGCTCTGTTGTAAATTTCCATCTTAACCTCCCCTGTCTCCGTTCTGTTCTTCTAAATCTGCACTTTTCTTCCCCTGTGAACAAATTCAGGCTATCATATCACATGTTTTGTCGGTTCCGATTCTTTATTTTTCATATTTTGCTCCTCCATTTCCCGTGTTTCTCGTGCTGCCAGTTCCGGTGTCTATCTTCCTGAGATGACGCATGACCCAAGCTTTCGTGAGTTTGTGGATTTTATGCCTTCGGTTGTCTGTTTCGTGTTCTTCGTTTTCTTTTTCTTTTTTAAAGGCGTCTGTTATCGTTCTTCGAATGGGATTTGTGTTGCAGATAAAAAGAGAGATCCGTACTTTGAAGCTTCTAAAACATCCCAATGTCGTCAGATTACACGAGGTATGCAGCTTCCTTTCCTTTTTTTTTTTTCAGAATATTTTATTGCAATTGGAAACCAAACTCCCGAATCGAATTCCTCTTTTTAGACGGTTTTAGCTGGATTATTGGAACATGCAAGGATTTTCCTTTTCTTTTCTTTCGTTTTTTTTTCATGGCGCTACACAACACGACAACACCAACAGCCGTGAGCCGTGAGCCGTGATCCGTGGGCTGTGGGCCTATGGCCCATTACCATCGGCCCATCCCTTAACAACATAACGTAACTCTCGTCTCCCTAATCCCGTGGGCTGTGTCCGCGGGATTTGATCCCGGGTCTCTGCTACCACGAGTCAGAGATCTGGAACTTGCGGCTTTATTGCCGAATAAATTCCGCATTCCAAAAATATAAATGCCTATACTTGATTTTGCTTAATGCCTTGGCTTTATGTGAATACGTGTAGACTGTAGACCTTCATATAAAAATTTTAATCCATTTATTTTCCACTAGTTTATTTTGTTAAGTATTTTATTTTTCTTTCTCGCCTTTCATTTTCCTGAGGATCTGATTTCCTCTCCTCACCATGCGATCTTCTTGACCACATCCCTTGTTTGTAATGTCGCGTCGCCGTGAACGTTCTAATTTTAGTTCACCAATTATTTGCTACATGGCAGTATTTGCATGAATCTGCTAAAAGCACAAGACAAGATAGTAACGAATGGGGAACTTCTCACAAAATGCGCCTCATACCCATCTCACAGCCACATCCCACTCTGAATTGAAAATATCATCCATCAATAATAAATACAAGTATATAAAATGTTCTGAATGTGTGGTTAGAATATGTTATGAATTTAATATGAGACTGTTTTGTAAGGAACAGACTCGCCATCAATAATAACATGGCGGAAACGGGATCTACTCTTCACATATGGCACCTCACAACGATTTTATAGATACACCCCACCATGGATTGGGAATATCTTCCATACTTATATTTATTATTTACAGGAGATATAGAGCAGATCCCAATTCAAAACGAGGAGGCACCGGAGCTTTCACCACACTTAAGGGTCCCATCACGACTCGGTGCGTGAGAGAGAGAGATGGTTTATGGGATTTGAGTTATGAACAGCTAATATAATACCCGTTTAATTGGCTGGAGGACATGGGCTTTCTCCGATAATTACTCTGTTTGTTTTTGGGATAGAAGAAAACCGCAAGCAATGTCCGTGTTGATGATTTTGGTGGGGCCCTGTTAATTGTGCAAAGTTAATGACTTATGAGTCCTCCCTTTCCTGGGGAGTGGGGAGTGGGGGCACCAGACCGGAGGACCCACGATCGATAATAATTCATCACGTAAAAAGGGGACCAGACCACACAGATCAATCTATGGAGGAATTCTGTTCCTCAAGTAAAGTAAAGGACATTTTGAAGTTGCAGGAAACTATTCATTATTGTAGGTGTGGGTGAAAACATATGATTGGGCCGTCCTGGCGGTTGCGGATGGATGGTTTCAGTGGCTTGGAATGTGGACAATCATGTGCTTCCACATTCTCAATTGAGTCAATTTGGTTATTTTGATTCATCCATCATCATCATCGTCGAAGAATCGAGTTGGTTAAGGTCTATATATAATGGGAGAATCAATGAGTCTGCAAGAAAAACTAAGAAATTGCTTCAGCTAAGAAAAAAATAAATAAAGAAAAACTAGGAAGAATACGGATGAACGTCTCCTAGCTTCTTTGTTGACCCACTTCCAGCACCAGCAGGCAGCAGTTGAAAATTAGGACCCCTTCTTCTCAATGGAACTATTTGCCGTTTTA
Source organism: Nelumbo nucifera (assembly GCF_055504915.1). Lineage (NCBI taxonomy): Eukaryota > Viridiplantae > Streptophyta > Magnoliopsida > Proteales > Nelumbonaceae > Nelumbo > Nelumbo nucifera. The sequence continues at coordinate 68,903,592 of NC_142652.1, forward strand.
GTGGGTGGACGGGAAGTAGCACAGCTCCCTTCACTTCTTTAAGTTGACCCGAGTCACCCGACCCATCATTTGCCTAAATTATGGCTTTTTTTTTGAGGGGGCTTAGACATATACCTGGAAAAAAGTTGACTCAATCTGCGAATCAGATTCAATCCAACCTGAAAAAGCAGAGTTAGGGTCTCATATTTAATTATGTGAATGTTAGAATGACCCGACCTGGAAAAAACTGGATTGGATTGGGTTGGGTCATGGGTCAATCCGCTGACCCGATTGTCAGGTATAATTAAGACTATTTATGCATTGTTAGAAGTTTCCACTCTTTAATTTTTTTATTTAATCTTTACTCTTTATTCTTTACTCTTTGAATTGTTAAATGTTCAAGTTTTTATTTTATATTTGGAATTTTAAGGGTAATTCTTTTAATTTTAGCATTTTTTGTGTCTTTTTTCTTTATGTTTTTAAGTTTCGGTTATTTTTTGAGATAACCGGAATTGAACCATGGGTCAACCCTAACCTGAACATTTAGGGTTAGGGTCTAGCATTTGACAACCCAACCCAAAATTCAACCCGAAGTGTCTTTACCCAATCCGAACCCGACCCACCCAACCCAATTGCCGTGTCTACTTAGACAGTAATTGAGCTGCAAGCTTTTAAATTTCCACCAAACTTTGGGCGGAGAAGTAATTTTGTTTGGGGATGTGAAAGTAAACCAAATTTGCTAAGTTTTGATCTGAAATTTTAACTTGTTTTGTTAAATTTTTAGCTCTAGCAAAGTATCCAATAAAATGTCTGATATCTCAGTACATAATATACTTTTTAACATTTGAGTTTATTGCCAAATGAAGTAAGATATTTTAGATGCATAAAAATTTTGGTTATTTATTTAAAGTCATTTTCGTAGGTCATGAGCTACTGATTACTCCACACAGATGAATCCATTCCTTTTATTTCATGTTCATCATGATTTTCTAATTAATTGCAGTTTACTTCAGGATGAAGCTATGAAATGCTAAGCTTTAATGTTAGTCATTTCCATTTTTCCTTCTTGAAAAAAGCAAATTCTTCTATGCAACCAAAATCAGTAAATTTTCAAGGTATGCATAAAAATATCATTTCCTGTTTAGAATTTCATATAGAATTCTTCATTTGCTAATCATAGAGAAGTTGCCTGTAGTCACGAGAGTGATATCAAAAGTAAATGATGTCGTATCTGATGCATGTTGATATCTCTCTCATCCTTCCTTTCGATTGATACTTTAATGAATAAGCATATTGACTCAAAGTAATAAAAAATGGTTCTGTTTAATGCTATTATTTACCATGACGTTGATAATATCCTAATTCATCTCCTGATCTCTTGCTATGGTTAACTCTGAATTTTACAGGTTTTAGCAAGCAAAACCAAGATTTACATGGTCCTTGAATATGTTAACGGTGGTGAATTATTTGACAGAATTGTAAGGACCATCCAATCTCTTCCCTAGCTGATTAGTTTTACTTGGATCTTTTCCTTGTTTCTTCAACTTCACATATTATTAAGTTGTCCCTGTCAACTTCTATTCAAACGCTGTAGTATTTCACATTATGAAAAATTTCATATAGGCATCAAAAGGGAGGCTCCCAGAAGTTGAAGGACGGAAACTCTTTCAGCAATTAATTGATGGTGTAAGCTACTGTCATGACAAAGGTGTATTCCATAGGGATCTGAAGGTAATTTTAATTAATGCTGTTAAATGTTAAATTGCATTATCAGAGACAAGGAAAGTTGGCATTGGAACTTTATGAGTATGGCCTTAAATGAACTGTTAGAAAAAGCAACATAAGCTGATCGGATTTACATGGTTGACAGTCATTCAACTTATACCATTCTCTTTTCAATATATATTTTGTTTATTTTGCTCATCCTCATCCATGTATGCTGTTTCCATTGCAGCCGGAGAATGTCCTTATTGATGCAAAAGGAGACATAAAGATATCTGATTTTGGGCTCAGTGCTTTACCTCAACATTTTAGGGTATCGTGTGTACAAATCCATCCTATGCCATGTTCCAGTTTATATTTATACCTGAAACCAATCAGTTACCCATTCTTTTACTGTCACTGAAATATCAGGATGATGGATTACTACATACAACCTGCGGAAGTCCTAATTATGTTGCACCAGAGGTAGCCATGAGCTTTAATTGCTAATATCTGATGGTTTTTTAGAGCTTTGCTGACTTGCACCTTGATACCATGTCTACAGGTTCTTGCTAATAGAGGATATCATGGTGCCACATCTGATCTATGGTCATGTGGTGTTATCTTATATGTGATTTTGACAGGTCATCTCCCTTTTGACGATCGAAATCTCGCAGTTCTGTATCAGAAGGTATAGGCAATTTACCTTTGGTTTGATTTCAATGGTAGCCTTTGGCTATACATTATATTTGGAGTTCCAGTCGTATTGATCCTTGACCAAAATTTCTATGTGATCCTCCTTACTGATTCAGATCTTCAAGGGAGATGTACAGATGCCCAAATGGCTCTCAAAAGGTGCTAGAAACTTGATAAAGAGGATTCTTGATCCTAATCCAAATACTAGGATAACTGTGGCTGAGATAAAGTCAGATGAGTGGTTCAAACAAGATTATATTCCCACTATTCCTGATGATGAAGATGAAAACTTCCACATTGATAATGATGCCTTCTCAATCCATGGGGTGGTATGAAAGTCAGCCTATTCTGTAGTCCATTTATGAGTCTGCTTTTTTGGTTTTATGATGAACTGAAGGAAATCAGTTTCCTGATGTAGACACCAGAGGTGGAGAAAGATCCTGGTCAACCAGCTCTAATCAATGCTTTTCAGCTGATTGGAATGTCATCATGCCTTGACCTCTCTGGCTTCTTTGAAAAAGAGGTTTGTTTGTTTGCACGCCATCATAAGCATGTTAAATTAGTTCATTAACCTGCAAAATTTCAGGAGATACATAATTGATAACAGAACATCAGAAAGAGCAACTTCACAAATTTGTATCTTTTCCACTGATAAAAACAATTCCCCCCTTTACCTTGCAAAACCTTATCAACTCAGCAAAGCCTTGTCTTAACTATATCTGTTTGACTACAATAATCATATTCTGCAAGTCCACTCTATTCAGTGCTATATTTATTGTCAAACTATGATCCCTCAAATCATTTCTCACTGATTCAACCCATGTCATTTTTGCCTGCCCATAGGACCCCTTAATTTTGCCATAGATCTCTTCTTCTTACTGGTTCCATAGAATGGTTTTTTATGCATTTCACCAAAACATCTTAGTTTTCTTTCTCTTATTTTATCTCACACAACAGGGCTACTCCTAGATTTCTATGAATATGCTCATTTTTCATCCCATTTTTTCTAATCCTAACTGAATAGTAACCTGATTAAATCTGCAAGTTTGTAATTAGTCTCCTCTTACAACAACAATGAATGCATTCTTCCTCATAGATCTTAAATAAAAATCATAATGTCTTTCCTATGCTTCAAGGACATTCCACAACAGCTCTAGATTTTACTATCCCATTTTTTGGGTTATTGAAATCACCCTGATTGAGGGAATTCCATATCCAGAAATTTGTATTATTTTATGATTCATTATTAGGTTCCTGGTTAATAGGAAGCTCAATTACAAATTCATTCATTACATTAACTGCAGGAGGCTTCTGAGAGAAAAATAAGGTTCACATCCAATTATTCACCAAAAGAATTATGTAAGAAGATTGAGGATGTTGTCACAGGTATGGGATTCAGAGTCCAGAATAAAAATGGAAAGGTTAGTGCTCTTAATGCAGAGCTATCAATTTTCGTTTGTGTTAATTAGTCCACTGGATTTGCTCAAAACTTTATACCTCACAGAAGAAGTCTCTTTTGGGCTATCTTTGGTTGCCCGTGTGTATTTGTTTTTTCCTTAGGCTATGTTTGGTTTGATAGAAAATAAGAAAGAAAAAGAAATTTGAAGGAAAATTCTTGTCAAATTTAGTGAAATTCCTTAAGAAGTTTCACTTAACTTCAATTTCTATCTTACTAAACATATCCTTAATCTACATGCAAGGAACCACCCATTTAGCATTTATGTATGTGATGCATCAACTCGAAAGTGATGAAGCTACTTGTCAAGTATTGTTATTCTGAATTACAATATCAGAATCACTTTGTGGCTAAGCATTCAAATCAAATAATTTAATTCTCCTTTCTCTGCTTCTATTTTGCAGCTTAAGGTGATGCAAGAGCACACTGGGCAGATAAGACCTGGTAATCTTTCTGTCGCTGCGGAGGTGAGCTTTCTCAATGGGTTTTATACTTTTATTGCTTTGTCAATGGTTGATAGGTGCTAAGTTTATGGTTACTAACAATGAAAGTCTGCAGGTTTTTGAGATAAGTGCATCTCTATATGTAGTAGAGTTAAGAAAATCATATGGAGATCCATCGTTGTATAGACAGGTAACAATCTCTTTCGCTTTTGTCATTAGCACTTTTAATAAATTTGAATTCAAAACTGAAAATTGATTTAGGTCAACTTGATAGCGCACCACATTATACCCACTCGACATACAAAATTGGTGCATCCAAATATTTTATAATCTATCATTTCAAATTGGATACAAAGTTGGAGCATCTTTTGTCTTATGCACCATTTGATAGAAATGGTATGATTATCTTATTTTCTACCTTTTGATTGTTAATTATGATATCTGCGGATGTAGTTGTGTGCAAGACTATCTAATGACTTGGGAGTCTCTCGAAGCCAAGAGTTTTTGACATCACAAGTGTGAATGTGCGACTAGTCATTGAGCAGCATCGATGGGAAAAAGCTAGCAGGAGGTGCAATATAATTTGTTACTTCTAAAAGTGAAATAAAGAAACATATTTTTTGTATGTTTTATTCATCCCCACATTTAAATTGTACAGAAATAAATTTTCTATAGTATTTATCATTTTAGCACCCTTTCAAATCTTTAAAAGGGCAAGGAATACAAAATGAATACCAATGAGTTCATGGTTTGAAATTTTGAAATGACCTCATTACAATATCCTATATATTAGCTACCAGGATTGGTTCCCAGTTTGAAATGATTTCATTTCACGTGGCATCCAAACCAGACTAAGAAAAGCCCAATGCCCAATCGTAGGTCTCCAGGGTATTGGGAGGGGTGGACAAGGTAAGAGGCCTAAAATTCAGCATTCTAGCATGAATGTTGGAGAAAAGTCTGTTGAAGTTAAAATGTAGTTGTGCACATGTAATCCCTAGTAAGCGTGTACTACCTTGTACACGACAATTTTTTATGATGATGATGATGATTCTTGAAAAGACCACAAGACCAACTTTAGGTTTCCTTATTTTTAAAAAATTATTTTATATTTTTATGTTTATAAAAATTAGTCTTATTTGTCACACTTATATTTGTTTAATATGATGAATATATGATATTAGAAAAGTGCCCAAATGTTTTCTACAACTTTCTTTTGTATTTTTATACTTTTATATGTTTTCATATTTATTATTATTATTATTATTATTATTATTATTATCATTATTATTATTATTATTATTACGACCATGAAGGATTGACACATTTTGACCCAAAAGGTTGAATTGTTGACTTGCCATCAAATAAGAAAAAAACTCCATTGTTTTTTTGAAAAGGTAAGATAAATTTTATTCAAAAAGAAAAAAAAAAGTATACAAGAGGTATACAAAAGTCAAACCCCACAGAAAACTAGAAAAAAACCACTATACAATCTGAGCCCACTGCTTAAGGGTTAAAACATCACCATGTAACCACAAAGTGAGGAGAACCGGTACCATCTCCTCAATTAAACCTAAAACCTCAGGCCAAAGCCATCTACCCAAAGACCAAAAAGAGCAGGCCCTCTAACTAACATACCGAGCTATTTCTTCCTCTACCTCTTCTACCCCTTCCCTTAGTACAACAGGCACCTCGAGAAGGTGGACTAGATACCAATAAGTCATAACAATCCATCAAAAGTTTTGATTTCCTGTTCCCAATTGGCAGAACAAACGGTGTAGAAGAAGCATCTAACTAAGAACTTTCTGTCTCCACTTCTGACTTTGGTTCTGAGTTCCTAACACTCCCAGGGTTCTGAGCCTTCACTTTGCGGGCAAGTGCGGATCTGAACCAATCTAAGACTTGAGGTTCTTGATCCTCTGAGGTGGATACCCCAAGAAACTTTCTAAAGTCTATCAACTTCTCCAATTTTAGATTGATTTTAAATTTGTATTTTATTTTTATCATCAATAAAACAATTATAGAATTCAATGAAAGAATGGGAGTTAATACCCTAAATATAAAACTTCATGAAAGGGAATTGAATGAGGAGAAATGTAATGGTTTAAATTACATTTTGTGACCTTACAATTAGAGATGGACCAAATTCAAAAACAACAGTATTTTAGTTAAGAATAGGATTCAATAAATCTTAATAGGAGTACCTTAAATATAAGACTTAATGTGAGAGATTTGAAGAAGGGAAAAGTGGTTGTTCAAATTACATTTCTATCCTTACAATTAAAGAGGGACCAAATTAAAAAATTAAAGTATTTTAGTTAAACAAAAGTTCTACACTCTTATTCACACTTTTAATAGTATTATAGATAGATTAGAAAGGTGGTAAACCATGGGGGCATACGGTTGAATCTAAATCTACTAGTAACAAACAATACCAAGCATGTGTTAGATTTGTGTAACCTTTTCCTCTAACGGTGTTCATGGCCGAATTTGGAGATCTCAAACCAAACAAGTAATTAAATTAAGGTTTAAGAAACTCTCAAACTAAACCGAACCATTTTAGTATAGAAACCAAATCATAATGGTTTGTCCAATTTCTAATACAATTTTTGGGCCATTCTATTGGGTTTAACTTTAACTCAATTAGAAATCCAAAATAACATGCATACCTAATGTGAGCTCCAGGAAGCTCATGGTTGGCTCATGGCTGGCTCAAAGAGATGGAGTCGCCACCCATTTTTTTAGAGGAAATGGGCCATCATTTTTAGATTTGAAAAACTCGATTCAAGTCTTTGATAGTGACTCTGTCCTCTATAGAAAAGGCGATAACTGAGAGATTTAAGTCCGAAGGATTGGGAGAGGGAAGGTATTAGGCACCCCTCTCTCCAAGTTGTTGTAGCAGCCCAATATGGGAGTTATTCAAGCTCAATTTCTTTTAGAGAAAAACAGGAAGAAATGGTTGCAAGAATTTCTTAAATATGGAGGAACATACTTTCTGGAGGGATAGGAGATCCATCATATGGATGGCCAAACCCTGCAAGAAGGTTGGGCGAAATTTCAAAAATTTTTTTACTCCCATTTATGAATCCTATTCCCAATTTAGAAAACTGCATTTTCAAGGTTCGTTCTTGTAACCACACCGAACCAAATTACAGAATCCATGCAAGAAGCTCCTCCCAACGTAGGTGTTCACGCCCAAAGAGTGTACCAAATCCTCCCTCCACTGAAGATGACACAGCTTAGGATGAGGCAGGACCAGAAGGTAGCTCTTCACCAAGAACTTGTAATTCTTCAGCAAGAATCGTATGGGGTAGTGAGCACAAATTCAAAATTGTTTCTTCTAGCAAGAAACAATATCAAGATCAAATCTTGATCAAATCCAAGAACTGGAGATTGAATAGGGTAGAGCGACAATAGCAGGAAGAAAAAGAAATGAAAGCAAGATCAGTCTAACTGAGTTGTCTTCTCTCTGTGTTGTGTTTTTGGTGTCTTTTTCAGGTCCGCCCTGCTCTCTATTTATAACCTTAAAGAGGCAACCTCCTAATATGATTAGGAGTTTCTTGATCCAAATCTTTATTTGGATATGGACTCTTTAAGTGATAAGGATAATCCCTTATCTCATATGCAGATCAAAATCAGCTTATTCCTAATCAAATTAGGAGTTTCTTGATCCAAATCTTTATTTGGATCTGGACTCTTTAAGTGGATAAGAGTTATCCTCTTATCCTTATGTACTAATCCAATCCCAGATTTGCCCCTATTTAATTAATCCAATTAACCCAGTTCGAAATGGACTTTTAGGCCCATTAAGCTTTCAAGCTCACTTCCTTTTAATGCCGGCTACCTTGACTCTCTTTGTATGGCGTGGGACCCTAACATTGATCTACACATCAGTTACATGGATTCAACCTAGCTTTTGTTACAAGGCCAAGCCGAATTTACTGCTAAATACAGTGAAGCCCTGAGTCCATCACCATGGGCTCTTAATGCGCCCAACATTTACACTAAATGGTCCTTGGGTCCAACCATCTTATGAAGGCCCAAGGACTGTGGGCAGATGCAAGATTAACCCATCAGGTATAACCCTCAATGGTCTTACACTTGACCTCTCAGCCCTTAATGATCAAACACTGCCCGACAAGAGAGGACCTCTCCCTCGGCTGCAAGGTACAATGCTGCACTCTCTACTCACATGGATCCCAAGAATTAAAACTTTTTTGTAAGCATTTTGAAACCATAATATATATATGTATATCTGACGGGTTGTCAAAGCCCTCAAATTTAATGCTAGTCCCACAATAGAATTTTTGTAGTAATAGTGGTACTAGGTCGAATACCATAAGGAGCTAAACAATAATCTCTCAGCCGAATGAATAATATAACTGAGTGGGAAAATCAAATAACTAAATTTAAAAGAACAAGAAAGCAATAGCAAGTTCAACTAACAAGAAGTAATCAATCTTACCGAATTATGGTTCAAGGGTTCGGGTTAGTCAATTGGCCATCGATCATAGGTAGACTTCGGTGGTCTTGCAATTCAAGCATTTAACCTTAGATTTATTAGGATAGCCATAATAAACCTTGTGTTTTCCTAAATTAGCTGACCAAACCCAGCATTCGATCAACACTTATCACTAATCGACTGGGTACAATAGTGTTCCATATCAGTTAATGATAGCATTAAGCTTTGTGAAAACAGTTAAACCAAAATAACAATAATTGAGATAGCTGCAATTATCGAATATTGTTTCATCGATTCCCTTTAGGTTAAAATATGTCAATACATTGGTCAAAGGCTGTTACGAACAATTGACCCAGAAAGATATTAACCTAATTGCTACTTGTACCACTATTCGTGACAATTACAGATCACCGAACCATGGATAGCAGTAGGAAAATCAACATTAATTAATTTGTCAGACTAATTAACATTAACATCCAAGGAGAATATGCACAATAACCAATGAATACTTGAATTAAAAAGCAAGACTTTAATTAAATACAGAACCTCACGATGACATAATCGAACCTCCCCCCTTAACTATTTAATTACTTATCAATCCTCAGGCCCATTAGTGGGAAAATTAGGGCTGACTTTCAGCTTGATTGAACCCTAGATTCAGTCCAAACAATTTGAACCAATCTTGGTTTGAATGGGTCTAGGGTTTGATTTTTAATTAAATCTTTAATTCAAGAAAATAATCTGAAATTAAATACTGATAAAAGAAAAGCAATAATCAATCTCATAGGGCTGTTTGCACACTCCATCTTGCAAAACAGAGGTTAGATCACAGGTTGCAGTTTCATAGACTACAAATCGTAGACTGCAATTCTCCCATCTGCGAAATCTCCTTCTCTGCGAGTTCTCCTTCTCTGTGCCGCCATCTTCGATCCAAAATAAAATCAATAGAAATCCTAATTTCTATTAATAATTACATTAGATCGAATACCTATACATTCAATCTAAAAAATAAAAAAAAATTATTTTACAGACCAAATGTAATAAAATGATGCATAAACTGCAAAATCGCAGGTTCCCTGCGCAAATCAAGATTTTGATCTCCTCTTGTACGAACAACCCATAAATCAAGAAAATCATAAAGAACAATTCTAAACAATAATCAGATTTATATAAAAATTAATTTCAGATTATTCGCCCATAATTTTGGGAACAAATTTCCCAAAAAACTTTATCTGCACAAATTGGGTAGAACGCCTTCTGCCCATTTGTGCAGGTTCAGATCTGAAACAAATTGGTTCAAGATTTGAACCTGGCTCTGATACCACTGAAGGGATGAGAGATCCATCATATGGATGCCCAAAAATGCAGAATAAAAGGGGGCGAATTTCAAAAATTTTTCTCTCCCTTCAACTGGGAATCGCATTCCCAATTTAGAAAATCATATTTTCAATGATCAATCTTGAACCATAAACTGAACCAGATCTGAACCAAAAGGAGTGGGAGAGAGGTATACCTAATACAGAGAAGTATTATCTCTCAATGGAGGTGTTCACGCCCAAGGAAGGATCCAAAGACTGCTCCCACTGAAGATGGCGCAGTACAGGATGGAGCAGAATCAATAGCGTTCTCCAAGAACCTGATCCTTCGCAAGAATAGCTGAACGGCACGTGAGCACTGCTTCCAATCAGTCCTTTCACAAAGGGCTGATATCAAGATCAAATCTTGCTCACTCCTACAAAGTTGGAGATCGAACTGGAGGTCTAGCGGTGGTAGGAAGGAGGCGGCAAGAAAGAGTTTTGCAGAGATTGCAGAAAACTTTCTTCTATGATTTCAGCTCTGAAGACTAGAGATCTTTTCTTTTCTTGTGTTATGTTTAAAGGCTGCCGCCCCCTCCTCCTTTTATAGGCTTCAAGGGATCAGCTCCTAATCCCATTAGGATTTGCTGATCCAAATCATATTTGGATCTTAAGTCCCTTTAAGTGATAAGGGAGAATCCTTATCTTATCTGTAGATTAGATCAGCCCTCTCCTAATCCTATTAGGAGGCTCCCAGATCTAAATCTTGGACTCTCTGAGTGGATAGGGTCAAAGCCCAATCCTATCAACTGATTCAATCCCAGATCCGCCCCTCATTTAAACTGATCAAATCAGCCCAGCTCGAAATGGGCTTTAGGCCCATTAGGGTTGTGTGCTCACTTAGCCTTCCAAACTGCTACCCAGTTGGGCCTCCTTGTATGGCGTGGGACCCAAACATTGATCTACACATCAGCCATATGGGTTCGGCCCAACCTTTGTTACAAGGCCTAGCCGAATACACGGCTATGGATAGTGCACCCCCTGAAACCCATCAAATGGGCTCTATGGGTCCAACACTTACCCTAAGTGGTCCCTGGGCCAAGCCTTCTTGTAACACCCAGGGCCAAGCCTTCTTGTAACACCCTTAATGGTCTTACACTCAACCTCTCAGCCCTTAATGATCAAACACTGCCCGACAAGAGAGGACCTCTCCCTCGGCTGCAAGGAACAGTGTTGCACTCTCTGCTTATATGGATCCTGGGAATTAAAACATTTTGCAAACATTTTAGAAACCATAATATATATACTTTTATCTCATATAAAATATATTTTGCAAAACAAATCTCAACAATTGAAATCGGCTGCCAGTAGTCTTGGTTTCCATCAGTGAGAGTGCATCCCTGATCATTACCTTTGTCCGACAAAGGGGCTGATCCTGTCACTATGATTACCCACTCAGATGAATTCTCAGACTGTCCCAACATACCCAGGTTTTGACCTCCACTAAGGAACTCATTGATTGGTACATCAAAGACAACCCAATCTGACACCTAGTGAAGTATCATAATTGAGTCTAGGGGTCGGGTGTAACTTTCCAGTTTTGCCCATTAATCTCCAAGGTCCAGGGCAATACTGGAAATCTGGTCCGGTTCAAAGATTCAATTAATCCTACACTATATGTGCCTAGGGTCTCACCCTGGCAGCTGAGACAGCCACCCCAACCGACTTGGTGGCACAACAGTGTCAACCTTATCAGAATAGGTCTCCCCAGACCGACCCATTGGCTGTGAACATTCTAAACTAACACGAGTCTCATTAAGTGTCCAATTTAAGGGTTTTACACAGAAACATACCAAGGGAACATGAACCAAATATGTACTTTTATTCATTTACAATAAAATCATAATGTACATCATTCTGATTGAAGCTAAGGGCATACAAAACTGTCTAACAATTTCGAACTGGCCTAATTTGATTAGTTCAATAATGGAGCGGATCTGGGATTAAATCAGTAGATAGGATAGGGTCTTATCCCTATCCACTCAGAGAGTCTAGATTGAAATAAGGATTTGAATTTGAAATCCTCCCGATAAGATTAGGAGAGAGCTGATCTAATCTGCAGATAAGATAAGGACTTATCATTTTCTCTTTAAGAGAACTCCTTATCCAAATACAGATTTGGATTAGGAAACTCCTAATGAGATTAGGAGCTCTCTTTAAGCCTATAAAAGGAGGAGGGGTGGTGGGTGTCGAATCCAACCAAAGATAAATATTCTTGCTCTAATTTAATAATTTGTAGATAGTGATGAACAAGGTCGTCTCCACAGGGATTGGGTGGATTTATTTCCAAGTAACGAAGTAAGGGGGTTTATAAAGTTAAGGAAAACAAGAAAATAGCAATAAATAACAGAAAACAAGGATTAAATCAATGGGTGATGGCTTCCGGTTGAAGGGACAACTTCAGCCATGATTCTTATCATTGATCATCGATGTAAGGTTAGGTTCATATGTTTACGAATAAATTGGTTATAGCTGTTAACAAGCTCTAACAGCCAGCCTATACTCGTATTAGTCGACAACGAAAACAAGCTCTTTGGTTGCTTCCCTTATCAATAGACAGTCGTAAACAAACTCTTAAAGTTTAATCTACTAATAGCATTAAGAGGGGAGATACCCAATTCTGGTCAGCGATCTCACAAGCTCAGACCGTTTAAACCAGATCATACATTTTCCTAACATAGATCGAAAAATTTTTTGCAATCAATTTCTATTAGTTGCCACCATGATCGAACCTACCAATCATATACGAAACTGGAGGTTCAATCGACCATAGATTATTTCCATTGAATGAGCAAGGGGCCCTTCTTGCTTAATCAATAAAAATAATCCTCACAATTAATCACAGAAAACATATAAATACTCATAAACAATGAACTGAAATAAAAATCAATTATATCTCACAATGTTATAGAATCAAAACTTCCCTAACCCTTCAACCAGAAATAAAAACTTACAAACACTCCATGATGAAATCGCAGCTTCCAGATGAGGGGGGGGGGGGGGCGAACTTTACTTCTTCCTCCTTGGTTGTTGATGTCTCTCTCTGAAGGTTGAAGCTCTTCTTGGAGGATTTGATGCCTTGGGTGCCAGTCCACCCCCCCTTTATATAGATTTGGGGAGAGGGCTGTTCTCCAACTCCCTTTAGGAGATTATCCTCAAAACTGGAAAGTCCTAGTCTAATCTTAACTTATCCTATCCTAACTCTTATCTCAATCTCTTATCTTTCTAGGATTACAATTTGATAATTTAAATCTGATAAAACTCTATCTTGAGATTACATTCAACTTCTATTCTAATGGGACTCTTGGTTCTTGAATTCGAGATGGGCTTCTTTAACAATTCGGGCTGTTTGAAGGCTCTTATACGAAATGGGCTTCAGTTGTGAAATGGGCCTTGCTGCGAAATTGCTCTGACTTTGGGGCCGAATTCGTCTTCGATTCGGACCGATTCTGCCAAAACCCAAAACATAAAAGTTGTGGGCCTTTTCCTTATCTTTCCAGTTCTCCTTAAATTGACCAAATCGGAGTCCGGAATTGAGAGTTATGCCCAGATCACTGATCAGTGCCGAAACTGTGCAAAATCATCCGATTCGCCTTGTTTTCTTCCAATCGCCTTCTTGCTTGCCCTGAATCGAAATACAAGAGTAATGAGTCCAATTAGGTACCAATTAAGTGTAAAGTCAAGCTATTCTCATCCAATCCCCCCCCACACTTAAACCTTGTCCGTCCTCGGGCAAGTCAAAATTCAAGTAAAAATAGAACAAGAACAAACTAGCTATCCTACCAATTTTTAAACTCAACTCAAAATTCAAGTCAAAATTCAACCTTTAAATCAGCACAACCAAGTCATACACGACTCATCCATCAGTCAATCCAATTTTTGCTACTACAAACCAGGTAGTAAACTAGGGAAAACATCTTTCTCTTCTCTCTCTTTTGGTTTTCTTTGTCTTTCTTTTGAAGAAGTGAATGCATTTTATGCTCCATCTCACTCTTGGATTACTTGGTCAGTAGGTGCATTTTATGCTCCATCCTACTGCTTGAATTGCTAGCTAGTAGGTGCATTTTATGCTCCGTCCTACTATCAGATGACTTGGCTGGTAGGTGCATTTTATGCTCCATCCTACCATCAGATTACTTGGCTGGTAGGTGCATTTTATGCTCCATCCTACCATCGGATTACTTAACTGGTAGGTGTATTTTATGCTCCATCCTACCAATTGTAGCAATGTTTACCCCATTTACTTAAACCTGAATTTAGGACTAGCTTCAAAGGGAATGACTTTAGATTGGTTGTGTACTTCTTAATTGTACCCCATTACTAGGTTCACAAGAATTTTTCAAAATATTGTTTCAATTGAGTTCAAAGGAGTTGAGTTTTTTTTTTTTCTTTTAACTGAAATAAAACGGTTAAAGCCTGTACTCCCCCCCCCCCCCCCACACTTAAAACTTAATACAGGATGGAACTACTAAACAATAAATGCAAAAGCAAGAAGAAGAAAAAAAAAAAACAAACTTCCCTGATGCGGTGGAAGGTGGGTGGGGAGACAGAGTTTCATGCCTTACTCTGTATAGATCGGACATTCGAGAGATACCTCCTCCACATTGTATACCTGAAATCCTTCATAAAAAGGTTTTAGACGGTGCCCATTTACCTTGAACCTCTTGGCTGTGGTCGGACTCTGAATCTCAACTACTCCATAAGGTAAGACGTTAGTAACAGTGAAAGGTCCAACCCACCGAGATCACAACTTTTCGGGAAAGAGTTTAAGCCTAGAATGGAAAAGAAGAACTTTCTTACCAACTGCAAAATCTTTCCTTGAAATCGACTTGTCATGAAAGGCTTTTGTCTTCTCCTTGTAGATTCGATAGTTCTCATAAGCATCATTGCGGATCTCTTCTAGTTCTTGTAGCTGCAACTTCCTCTGTTCTCCTGCCTCATCCATGCGCATGTTGCATTGTTTGACCGCCCAGTACGCTTTATGTTCCAGTTCCATAGGGAGATGACATGGCTTGCTGAATACCAAACAGTAGGGAGACATACCTATAGGAGTTTTGTAGGCTATGCGGTAAGCCCATAGTGCATCATTGAGTCTCAGACTCCAATTCTTCCTTCTGGGGTCAACCGTTTTTTCAAGTATGGACTTGATCTCCCTGTTGGACACCTCGGCTTGTCCACTTGTTTGTGGGTGGTATGTAGTGGAAATTCGATGGGTGATATTGTATTTTTTGAATAGAGCTTCCACCACTCGGTTGCAGAAGTGAGTGCCCCGATCACTTGTTATCGCCCTAGGCATTCCGAACTTGGAAAAAATGTGGGATTTGACAAAATCTACAACAACTTTTGCATGGTTAGTCTGGGTAGCTTTAGCTTCTACCCATTTCGAAACATAATCTACAGCTAGTAGGATGTAAACATTACCGAAAGAGGAAGGGAATGGGCCCATGAAATCTATACCCCATACATCAAATATTTCACATATCAGTATAGGGGTAAGTGGCATTTGATCTTTATGGCTTAAGTTACCTGTCTTTTGGCATTGTTCACAGGCCTTGCAGAACATGTAAGCATCACGAAATAGGGTAGGCCAGAATAATCCGCACTCCAGTATCTTTCGTGCAGTTTTTTTTGTGCCAAAATGGCCTCTACAGGCATATGAATGGCAGAAGTGAAGAATGGAGGGGATTTCGGAGTCGGGCACACACCTTCGAAGGACCTGATTGGAGCATTGCTTCCATAGATATGGGTCATCCCATATGTAGTATTTCGCATCGCTTTTTACCTTATCTCTTTGAGCTCTTGTTAATTCTCCTGGTATGGTTCTAGTAACCAAATAGTTAACAATATCTGCGTACCATGGAGTTCCTTCTTGAATCATAAAAAGGTGCTCGTCCGGGAACTCATCCTTCAAGGGTGTTGCCTCTTCACTTGTAGTCAGCCTACTAAGATGGTCTGCAACCAAATTTTCTGCACCCTTCTTGTCGTGGATTTCGAGGTTGAATTCTTGTAGCAGGAGAATCCAGCGAATAAGCCTTGACTTTGCTTCTTTCTTAGTGAGCAAATATTTTAGGGCTGCATGGTTAGAATAAATGATTACTTTAGTACCCAATAAGTATGAATGGAATTTTTCTAGGGCAAAAACTACAGCCAAGAGTTCCTTCTCTATTATTGAATAGTTGCATGGGCAGCATCAAGGGTCCTCGAAGCATAATATATCGCATGAGCAGCTCATCGAACCCTCTGTCCCAGAACAGCACCGATGGCATAATTGCTTGCATCGCACATAATTTCGAAGGGGAGACCCCAATTTGGTGGCTGGATAACTGGGGCTGAAGTCAACGACTCCTTCAACTTATCAAAGGCTGCCCTGCACCCTTCATCAAAATCAAACATCACATCTTTTTGGAGTAAATTACATAAGGGATGAGTTATCTTGGAAAAATCTTTGATGAATCTCCGATAGAATCCTATATGTCCAAGGAAATAGCGAACTTCCCGTATGTTCGTGAGATAGGGCAAGGATTTAATAACATCTACTTTTGCTTTATCAACTTCGATTCCCTTAGAAGAGACTACATGCCCTAGAATGATGCCCTGGTCGACCATGAAATGGCATTTCTCATAATTCAGCACGAGGTTCTTTTCTATACACCTTTCAAGTACCTTTGTAAGGTTAGATAGGCACGAATCAAAAGAATCTCCATAAACCGTGAAATCATCCATAAATACCTCTATAATGCTTTCCACATAATCTGAAAATATACTAACCATACATCTTTGGAATGTGGCGGGAGCATTGCAGAGACCAAATGGCATGCGCCGGTAAGCAAAGGTACCAAAGGGGTAGGTGAAAGTAGTCTTTTCTTGGTCCTCGGGTGCAACTGGAATCTGATGAAACCCTGAATAACTATCAAGACAACAATAATGAGATTTTCCAACTAGTCTTTCAAGCATTTGATCAATAAAGGGGAGCGGGAAGTGATCTTTTCGGGTTAACAAATTTAGCTTCCGGTAATCTATACACACCCACCACCCATTTTGAATTCGAGTAGGCACTAACTCACCGTCTTGATTTTCAACCACAGTTATACCTGTTTTCTTCGGGACTACTTGTACCGGACTTACCCACTTACTATCTGAAATTGGATAGATTATTCCGGCATCTAGAAGTTTTAAGACTTCTTTCTTCACTACCTCCATCAGCGGTGGGTTTAATCAGCGTTGGGCTCCGATTGTAGGTTTGAAATCTTCTTCCAAGAGTATCTTGTGCATACAGGTAGATGGGCTTATTCCCTTGATATCAGCTATAGTCCATCCAATCGCTTCCTTGCATTCCTTAAGTGCTTGAATCAGTTTCCTCTTTTCCAATGCATCGAGTTTGGAGGAAGTTATCACGGGTAGTGTCTCCCCCTTGCCTAGGAACATGTATTTTAGGTGCTTTGGTAATGATTTCAGCTCCAGCTGGGGTGCCTGCACAATAGATGGAAGGAGTCTTGTGTGAGCTGGGGGCAAACTAATGAAAGAAGAATTATGAGAAAATTCAAAAGAGTTTAGTTCGGAAGTCAAATTTCACAGTTTCGATTTCAGCATAAACTTCTGCTCTACCCGTTGCAGTTGATCAGGCACATTGTTAAGTGCAACTTTCAGTGTGTCTTCATCATCTAGTTCAAATGTTTGCTGCACCAAAGAGTCAGTAATGTCTATAGAAAAAATTGAATGCGCATCATTAGGATATCTCATGGCATCATAGATATTAAATTTAATAATTTCACCATTGAATTCCATGGTAAGTGTCCCCTTATGCACATCGATTTTTGTTTTGGACGTCTTAAGAAAGGGTCTTCCCAACAAAATTGGAGTCGAGTTGGAAGAATTATCTTCTTCCGTGTCGATCACATAAAAATCGACAGGAAAGACCAGATTATTGACTTGGACTAAAACGTCCTCCAAGACCCCCTTTGGGCATGTAGTAGATCGATCAGCGAGTTGTAAGATCACACCCGTCTCTTTCAATGGTCCAAGATTCATGGTCGTGTAAATAGAATGGGGCACGACATTTATCGAAGCTCCTAGGTCTAGCATTGCTTTTTCGATCTGGACATTTCCTATTTTACAGGGAATGGTGAACATACCTGGATCCTTGCATTTAGGGGGTAGTCTTTTCTGGAGAATGGCTGAAACATTTTCTCCTATATGGACCTTCTCATCGCCTTTCAGCCTTCTCTTAGTAGTGCACAACTCCTTAAGGAATTTAGCATAGCGGAGTACTTGCTTAATTGCATCAAGGAGGGGGATGTTTACCTCAACCTTGCGGAATGTCTCGATAATGTCCTTGTCTTGCTCCTCCCTCTTGGATTTTGCGAATCGGCTAGGGAAAGGTGGAGCGATGACTATGGCTTGGGGTGGCTTTCCGTTTGGGGAGATGGTGTCTCCGTTTTGGTTGTATCCTTGGATGCTTCTTGATTGGATTCACTCAGCTCCTTCCCGCTTCTCAATGTGATAGCGCTAGCATTTTGTTTCAGGTTGGTCGTGGTCTGGGAAGGTAGCCTCCCTGATGATTGGGATTCCATTCGACTCATAGCCGTTGCTAACTGGCTGATCTGATTCTCCAGGTTTTGGATGCTTGTCCTCGTCTCCTGTTGAAATTGTTGAGTATTAGTTGCAAGGGCTTTCACAATTTCATCGAGAGACATACCTGGACTGGAAGAGGGTGAATATGGTGGAACCGGCGGCCTAGCTTGATGCTGATGTTGGAAGCCAAAGGGCTTGGTTCCATAGTTAAGGTTGGGATGATCCCTCCATCCTGCATTGTAGGTATTCGGGTAGGGATCGTATCTCTTTTGCGGGAATCCTCCAACAGCATTAGCTTGTTCGTAAGGTTCATCTTGAAGCATAGGGCACATGTCAGTTGGATGTCCCGGAGTTGAACAAGTCCCGCAAGCCTTCACCGTTTGTGTATTACCTGTGGCCATTTGACAGACAAGGGAGGTCAGGCTTGCAAGTTTTTGTTCTAGGGAGGAGATGTTTACCTCGTTAGCATGGGTTGCTAGAGGGTTGAGCCTATAGCCGAATTGTTGAGAGTTGGCGGCCATGTTTGAGATCAATTCTCTTGCTTGTGTAGGAGTTTTGTTCACCATCACTCCTTTGCTTGCTGCATCGACCATACTCCTATCCATTGGTAGTAACCCTTCGTAAAATATTGGATAAGGAGTTGGTCTGGAATTTGATGTTGCGGACAGCTGGCACATAGTTGCTTGAATCTCTCCCAATATTCGTAGAGAGTTTCCCCACTGAAATGTCTTATACCACAGATCTCCTTTCTGATGTTAGTAGCTCGGGAAGCAGGGAAGAACTTCTCAAGGAATTGCCTTTTCATATCATTCCATGTGGTGATGGAACCGGAGGGTAGGTAGTAAAGCCAATCCTTAGCTTTATCAGCTAATGAGAAAGGTAAGGCGCATAGTTTGGTCTGTTCCTCGGTAGCACCATGAGGCTTCATGCTTGAGCATACTACATGGAATTCTTTTAGGTGTTTGTGAGGGTCTTCACCTGTAAGTCCATGAAAAGTAGGAAGTAAGTGTATAAGACCAGATTTGAATTTGAAGGGTACCACTAGATCTGCATATTCGATGCAGAGAGGTTGTTGGTGCAGATCCGGTGCGGCTAGTTCTCTAAGGGTTCTCTCTTCATTATTGGCCATGACTTCCTCTTCAGGATGGTTGGATGGCTCAATGATTTCTGCAGCCGACTTCACCCCGGAAGTTGGGTGCGATGCTGATTGGTTGCAGTGTTGCTTGGCTTCTTTCCTCAAGCGGTGAACTGTGTTCTCGATAACAAGGTCGTAGTGGAGTTCACCTACACGAGAAGAGCGAGGCATAAACCAAACGAAAGGAAATAAACCTACTTAGGACGCCAATCCCCGGCAACGGTGCCAAAATTTGGTGGGTGTCGAATCCAACCAATGATAAACATTCTTGCTTTGATTTAATAATCTGTAGATAGTGATGAGCAAGGTCGTCTCCACAGGGATTGGGTGGATTTATTTCCAAGTAACGAAGTAAGGGGGTTTGTAAAGTTAAGGAAAATAAGAAAATAGCAGAAAATAACTGAAAACAAGGATTAAATCGATGGGTGATGGCTTCCGGTTGAAGGGACAAGTTCAGCCATGATTCTTATCATTGATCATCGATGCAATGTTAGGCTCATATGTTTACGAATAAATTGGTTATAGCTGTTAACAAGCTCTAACAGCCAGCCTCTACTCGTATTAGTCGACAACCAAAACAAGCGCTTTGGTTGCTTCCCTTATCAATAGACAGTCCTAAACAAGCTCTTAGGATTTAATCTACTAATAGCATTAAGAGGGGAGAGACCCAATTCTGGTCAGCGATCTCACAAGCTCAGACTGTTTAAACCAGATCATACCTTTTCCTAACATAGATCGAAAAATTTTTTGCAATCAATTTCTGTTAGTTGCCACCATAATCGAACCTACCAATCATATACGAAACTGGAGATTCAATCGGCCATAGATTATTTCCATTGAATGAGCAAGGGGCCTTTCTTGCTTAATCAATAAAAATAATCCTCACAGTTAATCGCAGAAAACATATGAATACCCATAAACAATGAACTGAAATAAAAATCAATTAGATCTCACAATGTTATAGAATCAAAACTTCCCTAACCCTTCAACCAGAAATAAAAACTTACAAACACTCCATGATGAAATCGCAGCTTCCAGATGAGGGGGGGGGGGAGGCGAACTCTACTTCTTCCTCCTTGGTTGCTGATGTCTCTCTCTGAAGGCTGAAGCTCTTCTTGGAGGATTTGATGCCTTGGGTGCCAGTCCGCCCCCCTTTATATAGATTTGGGGAGAGGGCTGTTCTCCAACTTCCTTTAGGAGATTATCCTCAAAACTGGAAAGTCCTAGTCTAATCTTAACTTATCCTATCCTAACTCTTATCTCAATCTCTTATCTTTCTAGGATTACAATTTGAAAATTTAAATCTGATAAAACTCTCTTTCTTGAGATTACATTCAACTTCTATTCTAATGGGACTCTTGGTTCTTGAATTCAAGCTGGGATTCTTTAACAATTCGGGCTGCTTCAAGGCTCTTTTGCGAAATGGGCTTTAGCTGTGAAATGGGCCTTGCTACGAAATTACTCCGACTTTGGGCCAGAATTCGTCTTCGATTCGGACCGATTCTGCCAAAACCCAAAACATAAAAGTTGTGGGCCTTTTTCTTATCTTTCCAGTTCTTCTTGAATTGTTCAAATTGGAGTCCGGAATGGAGAGTTATGCCAAGATCACTGATCAGTGCCGAAACTGTGCAAAATCATCCGATTAGCCTTGTTTTCTTCCAATCGCCTTCTTGTTTGCCCTGAATCGAAATACAAGAGTAATGAGTCCAATTAGGTACCAATTAAGTGTAAAGTACTGAATATTGAGGGATAAAGATATGACAAATTTTATTCTCATCAGGGGGTGAACCATTCAGTTCATCCCAAACCATCCCCAACATCTAGAGATCATATCTCAGTTTACATAGAGAGAAGATAGCACCAGTGTGACTGTGCCATCTTCTCCCTGCGCTCTCCTCCAGTTGCCGCCATACTTCCAGTTTGACCTCCATTGTAGGAGCGATCAAGAAGAGTCTTGATATCAGTCTTTGGAGAAAGGCTGATCAGAAGTCGTGCTCACTGCCTCCATCGAATTCTTGTTGAAGAATTCGGTTCGTTGGACGAACCCTGCTGATTCTGCTCCAACATTCACTGTGTCATCTTCAGTGGGAGTAGTGTTTGGAGTTTTTCTTTGGGCGTGAACACCTTTGTTGGGAGATACTGCATCTTCGTATCAGGTAAATCCCTCTCCTACTGAATTTGTTCAGATCTGGTTCGGTTCTTGGTTCAAGATTGATCCTTGAAAAACAGTTTTCTAAAATGGGGAATGTGATTCCATGATGAGAGAGAAATTTTTTTTTGAAATTTCGCCCTACCTTCCTGCAGGGTTCGGCCATCCATATGATGGATCTCTTATTCCTTCAATTAACTGTATCACATGTTCTTTTCTTGGGGTTATTATCCGACGTAGTTTCAGTTATATTTGTTTCTAGAGAAGGATGGAGAACATAGAGACCATTCTCAAGTTCTCCATATGGGAGGAATTTGTTATTTCTTTTGATAGTAATCACATTAATAAAAAGAACCGAATAACCATCCTTACATAGTTTTGAAATAGAAATCAAAATTCTTCTCAAATTGGGTACATAAAGACAATCTTTTAATGTAACTATTCATTCTGAAATACAATTCTATAGTTCCTATGGCTATAGTTGCAACACTTGCAGAAGTCCCCAAGTAAAGAATCACTTCTTCGTCACTCAGTCTTCTGCTTATCCTGAACCCTTGCAATGTATTACATGCATGAGTAGAAGTCTCGGGGTCAATACACCAGGAAGCAGAAATGACCAACATATTGGTTTCTATGACAAAGAATTCGAAATTACCTTGTTTCTTGGTCTCCAGGTACTGAGAACAGTTCCTCTTCTAGTGGCCGGCCGGTTTGCAGAAGTGATAGGCATCTGATGCCTTGTCCTTCTTCTGCATTTTAGGCTTGCTAGTTTTCTTCTGAGGTATCTTCTTTGCCTTCCTCTTCTTCTTGCCCAATTTTCCATCTTCAACAAGCATGGCAATGGGATCATCCTTCTTTATCAGTTCTTCAGCCCTCTGCAACATATTGTTGAGTTCCTGAAGGCTAACATTTAGCTTGTTCATAATGTAATTCATTATGATCTGATTGAAGGAAGGTGGCTAAGAGTTCAGGATGGCATCAACTTAGATGACATGATCTAGCCCAGATCCAAGAGCCTCCAGTTCATTGATGTACCCCATCATCTTAAGATAATGGTCATGAACTAGTTGGTTCTTGGACATTTGTGCGGTCATAAACTGTTTTAGAACCTTCTGGTGAGTAGAACGATTATGCTCTTCATACATTGTCCTTAGACTATCCAAGATATCCTTGGACACTTCGATCTGATCGAATTGTTAGTGTATCTGATTGTCTAAGGAGGCTATGATGTAGCACTGGGCAAGAGAGTTTTTCTCTTCTCATTCTTGATATTCCCTCCTGAGGGCCTCAGAAGCCCTATCACATGGATGATCCGGAACAGGGTTCTTAACAACTTTGTCCAATTTCTTGGACATCAGAACCAGCATAAGGTTACGATACCAGTCAGTGTAATTTGGGCCCTTAAGATTATTATCATCCAACAATTTGGTGAATTGTTTGTTTGCCATTTCTGATAAAAGGCAAAGCAAATATTAGTCCACAACCTGATATGATTCATGTTATATACATAGATATATCTTTTAATCTATGTTCCATTTCCATTTGTTCATCTCTGAGATTTCCCTCCTATCTCAGTGACGGAGACTACAAATTGTCTCTAGAAGTGTGGGAAATCACATACTGTGCATGGAGCCAACTATTTCAGCTGCATAACCCCACCACCTTCTGTGAAGGATGACATCCACTCATCCCATGAGCTTTTCCTTTGGCCTCTTCCAGACAAGGTTCATTGCCATTTTAGGTTAAACCTTTCTATCCAGTAAGTGCTTACCCATCATATTCGTGAACACCAAGGTACCGTGAGAGAGTCTTCCATTTTAGGATAGGCCCCTCCCACATCGGTCTATGACGCCCCTATCATCTTATGAAACAATCCAACAGATCCAATAGCAAATGGACAGCCCAATTTTATGGTGCATCTCCTCATTACTGAAGGACCCATCTTCATGCTAATGATGGAAGGCCTTTAGAGAGTTCATCATATGAATCTCCCTATCACGTGCACTTATATTTCAGTGGAGGGAATGAAATATTTCGCCCTAGTTTTATTTAGGTCAAACCAAAGTGGCTCCCACTAGCCTACTCGAAGTCGAAACACATCTAGAGGAAGTACCATGTACTGCGGGAGATAGTTGGAAGAGGGGACGTCTTGATTCAGAAGGTAGCATCAGCGGAAAATGTAGCAGACCCATTGACTAAGCCACTGACATAAAAAGTGTTTGAGAAACACGTGGAAAACATGGGACTCCGGCTTATACCCGATTGGACCTAAGTGCAAGTGGGAGTTGTTAGATAGTGTATGCCCTTAGCTCCAATCAGAATGATGTACATTATGACATTTAATGTAAATGAATAAAGTACATATTTGATTCATGTTATTATGGTGTTTTTTTGTATAATACCCTTAAACTGGACACTTATGAGACTCATGTTAGTTTAGAATCTTCACAGGCATTGGATAGATCTGGGGAGATTTATCTTGCCAAGGCTAACACTGATGTACCGCCAAGTTGGTTGGGGTGGCTTGTCTCAACTACCAGGGTGAGACCTGAGGTACATGCAGTGTGGGTTTTCTTGAAACCCTAAACCGGACCAGAATTCCAGTATTGCCCTGGACCTTGGAGATAGATGGGCAAAACTAAAATGTTACACCTGATCCCTAGACTCGATTATGATAATACACTAGGTGTCGGAGTGGGTTATCTTTGATATGCCAATTAGTGAGATCCTTAGAGGGGGATCAAAACCTGAGGTATGTTGGGACAGTTCAATAATTCATTTGAGTGGGTGATCATAGTGACAGGATCAACCCCTTTGTCGGACAAAGTGAATGATTGGGAATGCACTCTCTCTGATGGAAACCAAAACTGCCGGCAGTTGATTTTAACCATTGAAATTTGTTTTGCAAAATATATTTATATATATATATATATTATGGTTTCAAAATGTTTGCAAAAGGTTTTAATTCCCGGGATCCATGTGAGTAGAGAGCACAACACTGTACCTTGCAGCTGAGGGAGAGGTCCTCTCTTGTCGGGCAGTGTTTGATCATTATGGGCTGAGAGGTTAAGTGTAAGACCATTAAGAGTAATACTTGATGGGCTAATCTTGCATCTGCCCACAGTCCTTGGGTTTGGATCAGCTGATAGGATAAGGGATTATCCCTACCCACTCAAAGAGTCCAGATCCAAATAAAGATTTGGATCAAGAAACTCCTAATTTGATTAGGAAGGCTGATCTTTATCTATAGATAAGCTAAGGAATTATTCTTATCTCTTAAAGAGAGTCCAGATCCAAATAAAAGATTTGGATTAGGAAACTCCTAATGGGATTAGGAGAACCTCTCTTTAAGGATATAAATAGAAGAGCAAGGCAAACCACCATATCATCTTACAGACTGCTGAATTACAGAGAGAGACAACACAGTTTGACTGCACTATCTTCTTCTCTCCTGCTCTTGCCGCCCCACCAGTTCGATCTCCACTAGTGGGAGTGATCAAGACCAGTTCTTGATATTGCCTTTTGGTAGAAAAGGCAATCTAAAGTCGTGCTCATCTGCCATCCATCATATTCTTGCTGATGAATTTGGTTCTTGCTGATGAATCGTCCTGCTAATTCTACTTCACCACACACCGTGTCATCTTCAGTGTAAGCAATCTTTGGTTCTCTCCTTGGGCGTGAACACCTTCGTTGGGAGTTACTGTTACTCCGTATCAGGTATATCCCTCTCCTCCCTTTTGGTTTCAGATCTGGTCTGGTTTGGTTTCAAGATTAATCCTTGAAAATGCAGTTTTCCAAAATAGGGAATACGATTCCCACATGGGAGAAAGAGAAATTTTTGAAATTTTGCCCAACCTTCCTGCAGGGTTCGGCCATCCATATGATGGGTCTCTCATCCCTTCGGTGGTATCAGAGCCAGGTTCAAATCTTGAACCAAATTAAACCAGATCTGGATCTGCGCAAATGGGCAAAAGGCGTTCTACCCGATTTGCGCAGTTAGTGTTTTTCTGGGAAATCGGTTCCCAGTTTTTGGGTGATTGATCTGAAATTAAATCTTTATGAATCTGATTTATATTTCAAAATGCTCTACATATTTTTCTTGATTTTTGGGTTGTTCATACAATGGAGATTGAATTCTTTAATGGCACAAGAAATTTGCTCACCTGTTGTTCTTTTCATTCTTGGTCTGTAATTAATTATTTTTAATTTTTAGACAGAATGTATAAGAATTCAATTCTGAGGTAATATTAATAGAAAATAGGTTTTTCTTTTTTATTCCATTCGAAGATGATGTAGATTGCACAGAGGAGAGATTTTCGCAGATATGCGTTCAGCCATCTGCGATTTGCAGTAATGGAAACTGCATGCTGCGATCTAATTTTTGTTTTGCAGGGTAGCAGTCCTACGAACAGCCCTCCTACTGATTTTTGACTGTCTTGTATCAGTTATTTAATTTCAGATCATCTTTCTTGAATTAAAAATCAAACCCTAGACCCATTCAAACCAGATTGGACCAAACTGGTTGGACCAAATCTGTGGTTCGATGAGGGCTGTTCTCAGCCCTAATTTTTCACTCATGGGTTCAGGAGTTGATGGTTAATTGCAAGATGCAATTCAGCCCACATCTGTAAAACCCAGTTTTAATATGTTAAAACTGCTTCAGCCCATTTCAGCATAAAAGTTATATGGGCCGAATTGTTCTTTGTAGTTCAGGCCATATACCTAGATAATGTTAATCAGTAATATTATGAAATTATTTGGGCTTTAATTATGGGTTTTATGGTTATTGAATTGATTGGATCAATTATGGTTTACATGCATGTGATGTATGGATGTGTGATGTGCAACGTTCATGGGCCATAAGTACTTGGCCCATGCTGATTTGATAGTAGCTCTTGCGCACACCATGGCTGAATGCACATCATTGCCATGGTGTCCTTAAGATCATTGGATGATGATCTCCCTTCATGGTGGGCCCCACTTCAGCTTCCTCCCCAAGAGGAACCGTGCGGAACCCTAGCCGTTTAGGGTCCAACTAAATCTGGCTTTATGAAAGTCAGTGGGAGCTACTTTGGTTTGACCTAAAGAAAACTAGGGCGTAATATTTCGTTCCCTCCACTGAAATATGAGTGCATGTGATAGGGAGATTAATGTGATGAACTCTCTAAAGGCCTTCCATCATTAACATGAAGATGGGTCATTCAGTAATGAGGAAACGCACCATAAAATTGGGCTATCCATTTGCTGTTGGATTGTTTCATAAGATGATAGGGGCGTCATAGACTAATGTGGGAGAGGTCTATCCTAAAATGGAAGACTCTCACGGTACCTTGGCGTTCACGAATATGATGGGTGAGCACTCACTGGACAGAAAGGTTTAATCTAAAATGGCAATGAACTTTGTCTAACAGAGGCCAAAGGGGAAGCTCATAAGATGAGTGGATATGATCCTTCACAGAAAGGTGGTGGGGTTATGCAACTAAAATAGTTGGCTTCATGCACCCTATGTGATTTCCCACATTTCTAGAGACATAATTTGCAGTCTCCGTCATTGAGATAGGAGGGAAATCTCAGAGATGAATAAATGAAAATGGAACATAGATTAAAAGCCATTTTTATGTAGATAACATGAATCAAATAAGGTTATGGACTAATATTTTTTTCCCTTTATCAGAAATGGCAAACGGTCAATTCGCTAAACTGTTGGGCGACAACAAGCTTAAGGGCCCAAATTATGCTGATTGGTTCCGTAACCTTTTGCTGGTCCTAACGTTTGAAAAATTGGACAAAATTGCGAAAAATCCTGCTCCGGATCGCCCAGGTGGCAGGGCTTCTAAGGCCAGACAAAGAGAGTATCAAGAATGAGAGGAGAAAAATTCTCTTGTCCGGTGTTATATTATAGCCTCTTTGGATAATTCGATATAGCGATAATTCGATAAGATCGAAGTGTCCAAGGACATATTGGATAATCTAAAGACTATGTATGAGGAGCAAAACCATTCTACTCGTCAAAAGGTCTTAAAGTTGTTTATGACCGCACAGATGATCGATAACCAACAGGTTCATGACCATTGTTTGAAGATGATGGGTTATTTTAATGAACTGGAGGCTCTCGGGTCAGAGCTAGACAATGACACTAAAATTGATGTTGTCCTCAATTCCCTGCCTCCCTCCTTCAATCAGTTTGTCATGAACTATAACATGAATTAGCTAAACGTTAGCATTCAGGAACTCAACAATATGTTGCAGAGGGTTGAAGAACTGATTAAAAAGCAAAAGCCAATAGCCATGCTTGTTGAAAGTGGCAAATCGGCCAAGAGAAAGTGGAAGGCTAAAGGGAAGGCTCAGAAGAAAAGCAACAAAGCTAAGAAGCAGAAGAAGGATAAGGCATCGGATGCCTGTCAGAAAAGAGGAACTAGCTCCTCCTACTAGCTCCTCCTGCTTCACCACACATAGTGTCATCTTCGATGGAAGCAGTCTTTGGTTCTCTCCTTGGGCGTGAACACCTTCGTTGGGAGTTACTGTTACTCTGTATTAGGTATATCCCCCACCTCCCTTTTGGTTTCAGATCTGGTCCGGTTTTGTTTCAAGATTGATCCTTGAAAATGAAATTTTCTAAAATAGGGAATACGATTCCCACATGGGAGAAAGAGAAAGTTTTGAAATTTTGCCCAACCTTCCTGTAGGGTTCGGCCATCCATATAATGTATCTCTCATCCCTTCATAGGGATCTCACTGATTGGCATATCAAAGATAGCCCAATCTGACACATAGTGCAGTACCATAATCGAGTCTAGTGGTTAGGTGTAACTTCTCAGTTTTGCCCATTTATCTCCAAGGTCCAGGGTAATACTAGAAATTGGTCTGGTTCAGGGTTTCAAGAAAACCCACACTATATGTGCCTCAGGTCTTTCCCTGGCAGCTAAGACAAGCCACCCCAACCAACTTGATGGCACATCATTGTTAGCCTTGGTAGGATAGACCTCCCTAGATCTATCCAATGACTGTGAAGATTTAAAACTAATATGAGTCCCATAAGTGTCCAGTCTATGGGTAAAAACACAAACACACTACAATGACATGAATCGATTATGTAATTTTGTCATTAACAATAAATGTCAAAAGAAACATCAATCTGATTGGAGCTAAGGGCATAACTGTCCAACATCTCCAAGGTCTAGGGCAATACTGGAATTTGGTCTGGTTTAGGGTTTCAAGAAAACCCACACTGCATGTACCTCAGGTCTCACCCTGGCAGCTGAGACAAGCCACCCCAACCAACTTGGCGGCACAGTGTTAGCATTGGTAGGATAAATCTCCACAGATATATCCAATGGCTGTGAAGATTCTAAACTAACACGAGTCTTATAAGTGTCTAGTTTAAGGGTATTACACAGAAACACACCATAATAACATGAATCAATTATGTACTTTATTCATTTACAATAAATGACAATAAGTACATCAATCTGATTAGAGCTAAGGGCATACACTGTCTAACAGCTTCCACTTGCACTTAGGTCGAATCGGGTACAAGCCAGAGTCCCATACTTTCCATGTGTTTCTCAAACACTTTCTGTGTCAGTATCAACCTTGGCAGGATAAATCTCCCCAAATCTATCCAACGGCTGTGAAGATTCTAAACTAACACGAATCTCATAAGTGTCAAGTTTAAGGGTATTAAACAGAAACATACCAAAACACATGAATCAATTATGTAGTTTTATTCATTTATAATAAATGTTATCAAGTACATCAATCTGATTGGAGCTAAGTGCATACACTATCTAACAGCTCCCATTTGCACTTAGGTTCAATCGGGCACAAGCCCAAGTCCCATACTTTCCACGTGTTTCTCAAAAACTTTTTGTGTCAATGGCTTAGTCAATGGGTCTACTACATTTTCAATTGATGCTACCTTCTGAATTAGGACATCCCCTCTACCAACAATCTTTCATAGTGCATGGTACTTCCTCTCGATGTCCTTCAACTTCAAGTGGGTTCGTGGCTCCTAAGCCTAAGCTATGGCTCCAGTGTTATCACACAACAGTGGAATGGGTGATGTGCTGGATGGAATTACTTCTAATTCTTGAATGAACTTCTTCATCCAAACGGCTTCCTTGGCATATTCACTTAGGGCAATGTACTCGGCCTCGGTTGTGGAATCTGTTGTGGACTCTATTTGCTGCTCTTCCAGCTGACTACACAAGACCCCATCATAAATATGTAACCAGATGTAGACTTTCTATCACTTGGGTCTGACTAGAAATCAGCATCAGTATACCCCTGGATTTGTAGTGAACTACCATTGAATACCAAACAAAACTCTTTTTGTCCTTTGAATGTATTTTAGTATGTGTTTCATAGTTGTCCAGTGCTCCTGACCTACTTACCACACTCACTGCTTGAGCAATGTTAGGCTGAGTGAAGCATAGGGAGTCTCTCTAATGCCCTCAATCTCCTCGAGTGTCTTGGGAGACATACCCTCAGAGAGAGTGACTCAGTGCTTGAAGGAAACTTTTCCTTTCTTGGAGTTCTCCGTACTGTATCTTTTGACAATCTTGTCAATGTAAGTAGACTAGGATAATCCTATTATCCTCTTCGATCTATCTCTATAGAGTCGAAGACCCAAGATATAGGAGACTTCTCCAATATCTTTCATGGATAATTGCTATGAAAGCCACACTTTCACCATAGTTAACATCCCTACATCATCCCCACTGAGTAGGATGTCATCTACATATAGAACCAGGAATGTAAGCATAACTCTTATTGTCTTCCTATAAATGTAGGGGTCATTCGGACTTTGCTCAAAGTCAAACTATTTGACAGTAGAGTTAAACGGGATGTTCTAGCTCCTAGAAGCTTGCTTAAGTCCATATATGAATCGATTAAGTTTACATACCGCGTGTTCCTAACTTGTAGTTATGAAACCTTGCGATTGCTACATATAGATATATTCAGTAAGATCTCCATTCAGGAATGCGGTTGTGACATCCATTTGCAAAATCTCATAATCATGGTATGTTGCTACATCTAGCCGGATCCTTATGGATTTAAGCTTGGCCATGGGCAAAAAGGATTCCTCATAGTTGATTCCCTCTTTCTGAGTGTACCTTTTCACCATAAGACGAGCCTTGTAGGTCTCAACTTTACCATCAGGGCCCTTCTTCCTCTTATAGATCCATTTGTAGTCAATTGCTTTTACCCCAGGGGCGGATCTACTAGATTCCAGACTCCATTGGTCTTCATTGAGTCCATCTCAGCTCTCATGGCATCTACCCACTTCAAGGAATCTATGTCCAATATAGCTTCCGAATAAGTCACAGGATCCTCCTCACTGGTCGTGACTTCCACCAAGTAACTTTCTTGGTTATAGCCATAATGAACTGGAGGTCTGGATACCCAGTTAGACCTTCTAAGTTGGTTATTTTCCGGGGTTTGTGGCATATCTCCCACTACCCTTGAGCTCTTCTTATCAAGAATAACTTCCTGATGAAGATTATCCAAGATGTGATCTTCCTCTAGGAAGTAGGCATTTCGACTGCAAAACACCTTTTGCTCTTTTGGATCATAGAATAAGTAACCTACAGAGCCTTTGGGGTAACCTACAAATAGGCAACGACTGGTCTTGAATTCTAATTTGTCACTAGTAGTTCTTTTAACATGTGTTGGACAACCCCAAATCTTCAGGTGTCTTTACACTTGGTTTTTATCGGGCCATTGTTCATATGGAGTCTTAGGAACGGATTTGGTTGGAACCCAGTTCAACACGTAAATCATAGTCTTTAATGCATAACCCCAAAAGGATATAGGTAACTCTAAGTGGAGGAGAAGTGAATGGACCATATCTAATAGAGTCCAATTTCTTCTCTCCAATACACCATTTAATTTGTGGTGTAGTAGGAGGAGCTACTTGTGATATAACCCCATTTTCCTTTAAGTAGTTCCTGAATTCGTCGAAAAGATATTTGTCTCTTTGACTTGATCGAAGGGCCTTAATGTGTCTCCCCAACTATTTCTCGATCTCTTGTCTGAACTCTTTGAACTTTTCAAAGGATTCAGACTTGTGCCTCATTAGGTACAGGTAACCATACCGTGAAAAATCATCGGTGAATGTTATAAAATAAACATGTTGGTTACGTGTCCTAACATTCATGGGACCACATACATCAATATGTATAAGGTCAAGTGTGCTTATAGATCTTTCAAGCCTTCCTATAAATGGCCACTTCGTCATCTTACCCTGAAGGCAAGGTTCACAAGTTGGAAGATCTTCTATAGTTAGAAAATCCAAAGGATCATCCTTTACCAACCTTGTAATACGATCTATATTAATGTGGCCAAGTCGGTAATGCCACAGGCACGTGAAATTAATTGTATCACGAGTTCTCTTCTTGGGGATTATTACCGACATAGTTTCGGTTATGTTTGTTTCTAGAGAAGGATGGAGAACATAGAGACCGTTCTCAAGTTCTCCATATGCGAGGAATTTGTTATTCTGTTTAACAGTAATCACATTACTAAACAAAATAGAATAACCATCCATGCACAATTTTGAAACAGAAATCAAATTTCTTCTAAGTGTTGGTACATAAAAACAATCTTTCATTACAATGATTCCTTCTCTGAAAACTTGTTCTACATTTCCTATAGCTGTAACTACAACTATTGCAGAAATCCCCAAATAGAATGTTACTTCTTCGTCATTTAGTTTTCTACTTGTTTTGAACCCCTACAATGTGTTACATGAAGGGATGAGAGATCCATCATATAGATAGCCGAACCCTGCAGGAAGGTAGGGCGAAATTTCAAAAATTTCTCTCTCTCCCATGTGGAATCATATTCCCTGTTTTAGAAAACTGCATTTTCAAGAATTAGTCTTGAACCCTAAATCGAACCAGATATGAAACCAAAAGGTAGGAGAGGGATATACCTTATACAGAGTAGTATTAACTCTCAAAGAAGGTGTTCACGCCCAAGGAAATCTCCAAGGACTGCTCCCACTGAAGATGACACAGTGTAGGGTGGTCCTTCTACCAGAACCTGATTCTTCACCAAGAATCCGATGGAGGGCGAGTGAGCACGACTTCAAATCAATTTTTCTCCAAAAACTGATATCAAGAACACTTCTTGATCACTCCTACTAGTGGAGAATGAACTGGCAATGGCGGCAGCAACAGAGGGAGGCAAGGGCAGAAGATGGCGTCAGTCTTAGTAGAGCTGTCTTCTCTCTTGGATTTGAGATCTTGTGTGGGTGAAGTAGGGTTCGCCCTCCACATCTATTTATAGCCTTAAAGAGAGCTCCTCCTAATCCCATTAGGAGTTTCCTAATCCAAATCTGTATTTGGACCAGGACTCTCTTTAAGAGATAAGGGTAAACACTTATCTTATCTACAGATAAAGATCAGCCCTCCTAATCTTATTAGGAGTTTCCTAATCCAAATCATTATTTGGATCTGGACTCTCTGAGTGGATAGGGATAATTCCCTATCCTATCTGCTGATCCAAATCCTAGAACAGCCCCACTTTAATTAATCAAATTAAACCAGTTCGATTCGGGCTTTAGGCCCATTAAGTCCATGTGCTCATTTGGCCTCCAAACGACTGCCCAGTTGGGTATCCTTGTATGGCGTGGGACCCAAACATTGATCTACACATCAGCCACATGGGTTTAGCCCAGCCTCTGTTACAAGGCCTGGCCAAATTCACTGTAGGAAACAGTGAACCCTTGAGCCCATCACCATGGGCTCTTAATGGGCCCAACACTTAAACTAAGTGGTCCCTGGAGCCACCTTATAAAAACCCAAGGACTGTGGGCAGATGCAAGATTAGCCAATTAGGTATTACCCTCAATGGTCTTACACGTAACCTCTAAGCCCATAAAGATCAAACACTACCCGACAAGAGAGGACCTCTCCCTCAGCTGCAAGGAACAGTGCTGCACTCTCTACTCACATGGATCTCGGGAATTAAAACCTTTTGCAAAAATTTTGGAACTGTAATATATATATATATATATCTTTATATAAATATATTTTAAAAAAACAAATTTCAACGATTGAAATCGGTTGCCGGCAGCTATGGTTTCCATCAGATAAAGTGCATCCCCGATCATTACCTTTGTCCGACAAAGGGGCTGATCCTGTCACTATGGTCACCCACGCAGATGAATTCTCGGACTGTCCCAACATACCCAGGTTTTGACCCCCTCTAAGGATCTCGCTGATTGGCATATCAAAGATAGCCCAATCCGACACCTAGTGCAGTATCATAATCAAGTCTAGGGGTCAGGTGTAATATTCCAGTTTTGCCCATCAATCTCCAAGGTCCAGGGCAATGCTGGAATTCTGGTCCGGTTCAAGGTTTCAAGAAAACCCACATTGCATGTACTTCAGGTCTCACCCTAGAAGCTGAGACAAGCCACCCCAACCAACTTGGCAGCACATCAGTGTCGGCCTTGGCTGGATAAATCTCCCCAGATCTATCCAACGGCTATGAAGATTCTAAACTAACACGAGTCTCATATGTGTCTAGTTTAAGGGTATTACACAAAAATACACCATAATAACATGAATCAAATATGTACTTTATTCATTTACAATAAATGTCATAAGGTACATCATTCTTATTGGAGCTAAGGGCATAAACTATCTAACATTACATGCATGAGTTGAAGCCCCGGAGTCAATACAACAGGAAGCAGAAGTGACCAACAAATTGGTCTCTATGATAAAAGATTCAAAATTACCTTGCTTCTTAGTCTCTAGATACTGATGACAGTTCCTCTTCTAGTAGCCGGTCTGTTTACAAAAGTGACAGGCATTAAATGTCTTGTCCTTTTGCCTTTTAGGCTTGCTAACCTTTTTCTAAGGCTTTTTCTTTGCCCTCCTCTTCTTCTTACCCAAATTGCCACCTTCAACAAGAATGGCTATCAGTTTCTCCTTCTTTATCAGTTCTTTAGCCCTCTACAATATATTGTTGACTTCCTGAAGACTAACATTTAGCTTTTTCATGTTATAATTCTTGATAAACTGGTTGAAGGAGGGAGGCAAAGAGTTTAGGATGGCATCAACTTTGGTGACATGATCTAGCTCTGACCCGAGTGCCTCCATTTCATTAATGTAAATCATCATCTTAAGACAAGGGTTATGGACCATCTGGCTCTCGGTCATTTTAGCGGTCATTAACAACTTTAAGACCTTTTGTTGAGTAGAATGATTTTGCTCTTCATACATGGTCCTCTGATGTGAATAAAAATTATCATATTCTTATCTATGAGTGTTCAGTCTTTCTACACTTAATTAACACTTAATTGGACTCATTATGCTGGTATTTTGATTTAGGGCAAGGAAAGAAGTCGTCAGAAGGAAGACAAGGCTAATCGGATGGTTTTTCACAATTTCGGCACCATTCAGTAATCTGGGCCTAACTCTCATATCTGGGCTCCGATTGGGCTGATTCAAGATGCACCAGAAAGATAAGAGCGAAATCTACAACTTTCATATTTTTGGTTTTGACAGATTCGGCCTGCACCAAAATCAAAATCAGGCCCAAAGTCGAAGTGGATGTGTAGTAAAGCCCAGCTCACAGCTGAAGCCCAATTCGCAGAAAAGCCTTGTAGCAGCCCACTCGAATACAAGAATCTAGAGTCCTCTTAGATTTGAATTCTAAATGTAATTCTAGAAAGTTAAAGAAGATTGAGATCATTAGATAAGAGATAAGATAAGATAGGATAGGATTAGTGTAAAGCTAACCTGGATTATCCATTTTTGAGACAACTCCAAGTAGTTGTAACAGTCCCTCCCCAAAAACTATGTAAAGGGTGGGTGTACCAGCACTTGGCATCAATCAATTACTGAAGTTCCCTCTGGAGTAATCAAGAAGACCATCAAGAAAGCTTCAAGAAGGAGATCAGCATCAAGAAAGGTTCAAGAAGGAGGTGGCGGCAAGAAGAAGAGAAGATCTCAGCTCAAATGGCAACATTATGAGTTCTTTCTTTCCTCTTGTTTGTAACAGCCCTTCCCCTAAAACTATATAAAGGGTAGGGCATACCAGCACCTGGCATCTATCAATTACTGAAGCTCTCTCTGAAGCAATCAAGAAAACCATCAAAAAGCTTCAAGAAGGAGATCAGCAAGGCAAGAAAGCTTCAAGAAGGAGGTGGCGGCAAGAAGAAGAGAAGATCTCAGCTCCAAGGGCGACATCATGAGTTCTTTCTTTCTTCTTGTTTGTTTTATTTCCTCTATCATGAATTAATTTATTTGTAGTTAGGGCTGTGGAAAGCCTAACCATGACAATGAATTTATTTTTATCATGATTTATCCAAGATTGTGATTTCCATATAGTCTATGAGTTATTATGCTTAATGCGATTAGGAGCGGCTATCTTTTAATTGATTGGGTTTATGTGAATGAATCGGGAGAGGAATTCATATAGTGGACCTAATAATTCATAGTGCGAATTGAATGGTATATAGGGATATATACACATGATTCATCTGAATGTATAAGTTTTTCTTTGAACTTAATGCATTTTTATCTTGAGAACTCTAGTCGAGGGATCAAAGGGTTACTTGATAGAAGTAGATTTGATAGATCTTGGGAAAGAATATTATATAAAATTGGAAAAACTTCAACTTATAGAAATGACAAATTATCTTGGTTAATCTCATCCGTTAATATTCATTGGAATGGTTAGATGGACCAATGGTCCTAGCGATTTCAATTCATCGTTGCATATTCAATTATTGATTACCCTTGCTTTTATTTTCTTTTTTTATTTTTTATTTTAAGTAGTTCTTATTGTTGGATCTGAATTTCGATTGTCCAAATAATTAAGGAAGGTTGTAGTTCTAATACTTATTTTGTTAAATCCTCGTGGGAACAATATTTTTATACTACTTGATAACTAGTGCACTTGCTAGGGTTATAATTTTAGCTATCAAGTTTTTGGCACCGTTGCTGGGGATTTAATCCTAAAATAATATTAGAACTTATTAACCTTGGTTAATTTGGATTTTTATTTCTGTTTTTATTTTTTTTTATTTTTTTTATTCGAACTCTTGTTGTGTTCAGATTTATTAGTGCATGACATGCACTAGAAGAGAAGGACTAGCAGAATTCGATCCTAAAATAGAGAGAACTCTTTGCCTATTGCAAAGAGCCAACAAAGGTAAAATGAGAGAGGAGGTTGAAGAAGGCTAACCAGCAGTAGAAGTTGAGGAAGAAATGGAGGCAAATCGCACCCTTTTGGACTATGCTTGTCCAACAATTGATGGGGCTACTTCCAGCATTTGCAAGCCCACAATTCAAGCCAATAATTTCGAAATCAAGCCTGCAATTATCCGAATGATTCAGACAAGTATTCAATTTAGTGGGTTACCAAGTGATGATCCTAATACGCATATTGTTAATTTCCTAGAAATATGTGATACATTTAAACATAATGGAATTAGCGATGATGCTATTAGGCTTAGACTATTTCCATTTTCATTGCGTGATAGAGCTAAAGATTGGCTTAACTCACTCCCTGCAGGAAGCATCACCACTTTTGCTAAAGATTGGCTTAACTCTTGGCTAAGTATTTTCCACCCTCTAAAACAACAAAATTAATTAATGACATCACTACTTTTGCTCAATTAGAGAGGGAATCTTTGTATGAAGCATGAGAACGATTCAAGGAGATGCTTAGGAAGTGTCCTCACCATGGGATACCAACTTGGCATCAAATCCAAACTTTTTATAATGGTATTACCCCCTCTAATCGTTCCATTATTGATGCAGCTGCAGGTGGCACAATCATGAGGAAAACGCCAGAGGAAGCTTATGACCTAGTGGAAGAAATGGTGTCGAACAACTACCAATGGAGTAATGACCAAACTGATCGAAGGGGAGTACACCATATCAATTCTTTTGCAGCATTATCTTCTCAACTTGCTAGTTTGAATAAAAAATTAGATACTCTTAATGTTGCAGCAATAAATACATAATCTAGCAATCCATGTGATTTCTGTGGCCAATTAGGACATATTAATTCTGACTGTTCATTAGGTAATCCTTTTGCTTCACCTGAAAGTGCTAATTTTATTTCTCATGGTGGCAGGCCGAATTTCAACCCCTATTCGAACACATACAACCCAGGGTGGAGGAGTCATCCAAATTTTTCATGGAACAACAACCAACAAAAAGCGCCCATGGGATTCCAACAACAGCCGCCCCCACAAGAAAAAAAGGGTAATTTAGAAGAAATGATTTCTAAGTTCATTAATGTTGTTGAAACAAAATTTCAAAAACATGAAAAAAGATTCTTAAGTCAAGAAGCATCAATTAAGAACTTAGAAGTCTAAGTGGGGTAGATTGTGAATATGTTGTCAAAAAGAAAAGAGGGACGATTGCCTAGCAACACAGAGAAAAATCCAAGGGAGCAAGTGAATGCCATTGCTTTAAGAAGTGGGAAAACAATTGGCAAGACCCAGAATGATTACCAGAAAGCTGAAGTGGTCGATCCACAAAAGTGTTTAAAAAGATACATATTAACATCCCTCTTCTTGATGTATTGTCACAGATGCCAAAATATGCCAAATTCTTGAAGGAGGTGATGTCAAACCAAAGGATATGGGATGACTGTGAGATGGTGAAGTTAAACGAAGAATGCCCAACCATTCTTCAGAATAAACTGCCCCCAAAGCTTAAGGATCCAGGGAGTTTTTCTATACCTTGTACCATAGGGAATACCGAATTTGAAAAAGCTTTATGTGATTTGGGTGCTAATATAAATTTAATGCCCTACTCTATTTTTGAAAAGCTCGGATTGCATGAACTAACATCTACAACTATTACCCTACAATTAGCTGATCGTAGCATTAAATATCCTAAGGGAATAGTAGAAGATGTTTTAGTCAAAGTAGGTAACTTCATCATTCCTGTTGATTTCATTGTGTTGGATATGGAGGAAGATAGGACAATGCCATTGATTCTAGGGAGACCCTTTCTTGCTACTGGTAATGCTTTAATCGGTGTACAAAAGGGTCTACTTACTCTTAGGATCAATGGTGAAGAAGTGGTGTTTAACGTATTTCAAACCATGAAGTATCCCAACACAAGTGAACATGAAATATTTGCAATCGACTGTATAGATGTTTGGGCGGCTGAGATTAACACATCAAAGTTAGATGATCCCTTTGAAGGCTGCATTCTTAATTCGTGTAAAAACTTGCAGGTCATGGAGGAAGAAGCAAAGGAGGCAGTGAACTATTTGAAGGCTGGCCAGGAAGGGTGCAAGCCAAGACAAGAAAATTTTCTGCCACTAGAAGGGCCGACCTCTACCAAACAATTGCTACCCTCCATCAAAGCACCTCCAGCTTTGGAACTTAAACCTTTTACCTTCTCATTTGAAATATATATTTTTGGGAGAAAGTTCCACCTTACCTGTGATTATCTCTTCTGAATTGATAGGTCTCTGAGAGGAAAAGCTTGTGAGAGTGCTCAAGCAACATATATTGGCCATCGGATGGAGTATCGCCGACATAAAAGGGATTAACCCTTTGGTATGCACGCATAAAATTCTGATGGAAGAAGGCTGCAATCCCAAGGCACAACCACAAAGGAGGCTGAACCCTAAAATGCAACAGGTAATGAAGACAGAAATTCTAAAATGGCTCAAAGCAGGTATTATCTACCCAATTTCTGATTCATCATGGGTAAATCCTGTTTAAGTTGTACCAAAGAAAGGGGGGACTACTGTAATTCTAAATGAAAATAATGAATTGACTCCCACAAGAACAATAATTGGCTGGAGGGTGTGCATAAACTATCCGAAGATGAATAAGGCCACTAGGAAAGATCATTTCCCTTTGCCATTTATTAATCAAATGATAGAGAAACTTGCAGGGCACGAATATTATTGCTTCCTAGATGGCTACTCCGGGTATCTTCAAGTACCCATTGCACTTGAAGACTAGGAGAAGACTACTTTTACTTGCCCATATGGAACATTTGCATTTAGGAGAATGCCATTTGGACTATGCAATGCACCTGCCACTTTCCAGCATTGTATAATGTCGTTGTTTGGTGATTTCATCGATGACTTCATCGAAGTATTCATGGACAACTTCTCCATTTATGGACCATCATTCGATGAATGTTTGCATAATTTAGAAAAAGGTACTTCAAAGGTGTGAGGAATCTAACCTTGTTTTGAACTGG
This sequence comes from Nelumbo nucifera, assembly GCF_055504915.1. Classification (NCBI taxonomy): domain Eukaryota; kingdom Viridiplantae; phylum Streptophyta; class Magnoliopsida; order Proteales; family Nelumbonaceae; genus Nelumbo; species Nelumbo nucifera. The sequence continues at coordinate 68,943,742 of NC_142652.1, forward strand.
GAAAAATGTCATTTCATGGTTAGGGAAGGAATAGTTATAGGACATAAAGTATCCTCCAAGGGCATCGAGGTGGATAAAGCTAAAGTAGAACTGATTGAAAAGCTTCCTCCACCTCATTCATTAAAGGATGTTAGGGGTTTTCTTGGGCATGCAGGTTTTTATAGGCGATTCATTAAAGATTTTTCTAAAATAGCCAGACCCTTGACAAATCTGCTAGTTAAAGATGTACCTTTTGAATTCGATGATAATTGTTTGCATGCATTCAACACTCTTAAGAAAAAATTGATTCAAGCCCCTGTATGGGAACTACCCTTCGAAATCATATGTGATGCAAGTAATGATACCTTGGGCGCAGTTTTAGGGCAAAGAAAAGATAAGAAATTTCATACCATTTACTATGCAAGTAGGACCATGAATGAAGCACAAAAAAACTATTCCACTACCGAAAAGGAATTACTTGCAGTAGTATTTGCTATTGAAAAGTTCAGATCTTATTTGCTCTTATCTAAAGTCATCGTATTCACCGACCATGCTGCCTTGAGATATCTACTTGCTAAAAAACCTAGGCTGCTATGATGAATCTTGTTGTTGCAAGAATTTGATCTAGAAATTAAGGACAAGAAGGGTAGTGAAAATACAGTAGCCAATCATCTATCAAGGCTGGACGGAAATTATGTTGAAAATGTTAATAATTCAGCATTGCATGATGAATTCCCAGATGAGCAACTGTATGCGATTAGCAGAAACGATGAACCTTGGTTTGCTGATCTGGCTAATTTCTTGGCAGGAAAGGTGGTGCCACTTCACTTGACATATCAGCAGAGAAAGAAATTTTTCTCTGATGTGAAGCATTATTTATGGGATGAACCTTACCTGTACAAAATCTGCGGGGACGGAATTATAAGGAGATGTATTCCATAGGAAGAAGTGCGAAGTGTTATAAACTTCTGCCATGACAAAGAAGAAGGAGGTCACCATGGCGCATCAAGAACAGCTTCAAAAATTCTCCAAAGCGGTTTTTATTGGCCTTCGCTCTTCAAGGATGTCTACACATACGTAAGTGCTTGCGATCATTGTCAAAGGACAGATAACATCTCTCGACGAAATGAGATGCCCTTGAACATTATTCTTGTTTGCGAAATATTTGATGTGTGGGGCATCAATTTCATGGGGCCCTTTCCAAAATCTATTAATAATTCATACATACTTGTGGTGGTGGATTATGTGAGCAAATGGGTGGAAGCATGTGCATATCCCACTAATGATGCTCGGGTTGTCATTAAATTTATAAAAAAATTCATATTCACTCGTTTCGGAACACCTCGAGCTATCATAAGTGATGGGGGGAAGCATTTCTGTAACAAACAATTCGAACAATTGTTAAACAAGTATGGTGTTACGCATAGAGTTGCAACCCCCTACCACCCCCAGACTAGGGGCCAAGTAGAAGTCTCTAATAGAGAATTAAAATAGATTTTGGAAAAGACGGTTACCACATCTAGGAGAGATTGGTCCTTGAAACTAGACGATGCACTTTGGGCTTACCGTACTGCATTCAAAACCCCAATAGGTATGTCCCCTTATCAATTAGTCTTCGGCAAGGCGTGCCATCTACCCGTTGAGCTGGAACATAAAGCTTACTGGGCTACCAAATTTTTGAATTTTGATTTAAGTAATGCAGGTGATAAAAGAAAGCTTCAGCTCAATGAAATGGAAGAATGGAGGAATCAAGCATACGAGCATGCCCGGACTTACAAAGAAAAAACCAAAGCATGGCATGACTTCTTATTGCAAAGAAGGAATTTAAGGAAGGAGACAAAGTTCTGCTCTTTAATTCTTGTCTCAAGCTATTTTCTGGGAAGTTGAAAACCAGGTGGAGTGGACCCTTTGTAGTGGCTAAGGTATTCCCTCATGGAGCGATTGAACTGCATAATGGTAAGGGAAACACATTCAAGGTAAATGGGTAGTGTTTAAAACATTATATTGAAGGAGAGCAACCCATCCACCATGGGCCCATTCTCTCCTTGAAACAGCCATGAAAGAAAGGAGAAAGTCAAGCTCACGACTTAAAGGGAGCGCTTGTAGGAGGCAACCCATTGAGTTCAGTTTTTTGTTTTTTAGTTTTTTTTTTTGTTTTTTGCTACTTAGGATTGTGTTTTTCTCTTAGGAACTTAATCGTGTGTAGTAGCTGATTTCACATCTGAAGGACCTCAACAAGGCGTTCAGGGAAGTCCCCTTAAATATTTTTTATCTTACATACAGTCATATACATTGAGGATAATGTATACCTTAAGTGTGGGGGGATTCAGGGAAACTGATAATTTCTGGATTAACTCTAGCATGCTTTGATGATCACTTTTTAACCATTCTTTTTGAAACTTCTGCTCCCTAGAAACTTGTTTTGAATAATTGCAAACTATCATGAATTATGTGCTTAGGTGGAATAGACAAGAAAGGATGCAAGCAAGACTAGCTGAAATTTTTGGGCTACGATAGGTACCTCATTATTTTGAATGATCAATAGGCAAGATTCAATACAAATTTAACCCTTATGTGAGCTTTTGAGCCAATGAGCATCTTGCTCTAATTACTTTTCGATTGAGTGATTGTCAAACATGGTTTGATTATTCTAGAACTTTCTTTGTTAGACATGTTGAGACCACATTAATGAGTTCATGGATTAGAATGAAAATGGTGGTGCTCCTGTGAAATTCGAAGAAGGACAGGGCAAGATTGATTTCCAAAAAAAAAAAAGAAATCGTGGCTACTATAAGGTGGAGCATAAAATGCACTCACACTAAAAGCGAAAGAAAAGGGTGAGATGGAGCATAAAATGCACTCACCACTAGAAGCAAAAGAAAATGGTGAGATGGAGCATAAAATGCACTCACTCCTAGAATCACAAGCCCCATTTCACCATTTGATACATTGAACTCATGCTAAGTGGTGGAGATGTGATGCATAAGCAAGCTTATGGTAATAACAAACCTTGTTTTGACCTAAAAAATTATGAAAGGGTATTTTGAATCTTGCTGCATTTTGATTGTTAAAGCAATGAGTGCTTACTTTAGTCCTAAAATGTTCATGTGGTGAAATGCTTGCTCCCCTTGACTGTTGATTTGACCTGGGATCATGAGGATTGGTGATTCGAGATTATTCTTTGACGAGTTAAAAAGGAGGAAGAAGTGGACAATGGAAGGATTATTAAATCTAGATTAAGGCATGAGAGAGGACAAGCATCTTGTTGAGAAAAAACTCAAAAATCAGTAGATAGTCAGCTTGTTCCTGTTTTATTTTTTCTTGAGTTTTGTCTTGCCCGAGGACGGGCAAAGTTTAAGTGTGGGGGGGTTGATGTGAATAAAAAATATCATATTCTTATCTATTTATATTCAGTCTTTCTACACTTAATTAACACTTAATTGGACTCATTATGCTGGTATTTTGATTCAGGGCAAGGAAAAAGGTCATCAGAAGGAAGACAAGGCTAATCGGATGGTTTTTCACAGTTTCGGTACTGTTCAGTAATCTGGGCCTAACTCTCATATCCAGGCTCCGATTGGGCTGATTCAAGATGCATAGGAAAGATAAGAGAGAAATATACAACTTTCATATTTTTGGTTTTGACAGATACGGCCTGCACCAAAGTTAAAATCGGGCCCAAAGTCGAAGCGGATCCGCAATAAAGCCCAGTTCACAGCTGAAGCCCAATTCACAGAAAAGCCTTGTAGCAACCCAACTTATTAAAGCAGCCCACTCGAATTCAAGAATCCAGAGTCCTCTTAGATTTGAATTCTAAATGTAATTCTAGAAAGTTAAAGAAGATTGAGATCATTAGATAAGAGATAAGATAAGATAGGATAGGATCAGTGTAAAGCTAACCTGGATTATCCATTCTTGAGATAACTCCAAGTAGTTGTAACAGCCCCTCCCCAAAAACTACGTAAAGGGTGGGCGTACCAGCACTTGGCATCAATCAATTACTGAAGTTCCCTCTGAAGTAATTAAGAAGACCATCAAGAAAGCTTCAAGAAGGAGATCAGCATCAAGAAAGCTTCAAGAAGGAGGTGGCGGCAAGAAGAAGAGAAGATCTCAGCTCCAAGGGCGATATTATGAGTTCTTTCTTTCCTCTTGTTTGTTTTATTTCCTTTATCATGAATTGATTTATTTATAGCTAGGGTTGTGGAAAGCCTAACCATGACATTGAATATATTTTTATTATGATTTATCCAAGATTGTGATTTCCATATAGTCTATGAGTTATTATGCTTAATGCGATTAGGAGTGGCCATCTCTTAATTGATTGGGTTTATGTGAATGAATCGGGAGAGGAATTCATATAATGGACCGAATAATTCATAGTGCGAATTGAATGGTATATAGGGATATATACACATGATTCATCTGAATGTATAAGTTTTTCTTTGAACTTAATGCATTTTTATCTTGAGAACTCTAGTCGAGGGATCAAAGGGTTATTTGATAGAAGTAGATTTGATAGATCTTGGGAAAGAATATTAAATAAAATTGGAAAAACTTCAACTTATGGAAATGACAAATTATTTTGGTTAATATCATCCATTAATATTCATTGGAATGGTTAGGCGGACCAATAGTCCTAGCGATTTCAATTCATCATTGCATATTCAGTTATTGATTACCCTTGCTTTTATTTTCTTTTTCTATTTTTTATTTTTAGTAGTTCTTATTGTTGGATCTGAATTTCGGTTGTCCAAATAATTAAGGAAGGTTGTAGTTCTAATACTTATTTTGTTAAATCCTCGTGGGAACGATATTTTTATACTACTTGATAACTAGTGCACTTGCTAGGGTTATAATTTTAGCTATCATCCTCAGACTATCCAGGATATCCTTGGACACTTCGATCTGATCGAATTGTCTCTGTATCGGATTGTTGAGGAAGGCTATTATGTAGCACCAGGCAAGAGATTTCTTTTCTTCCCAATCTTGATACTCTTTCCTACGTGCCTCAGAAGCCCTATCACCCGGACGATCCAGAGTAGGGTTCTTAGCAACCTTGTCCAATTTCTTGGACGTTAATACCAGCATAAGGTTATAGAAGCAGTCAGTATAGTTTGGGCCCTTAAGCTTATTATCGTCCAATAACTTGGTGAATTGTCCATTTGCTATTTTTGATAAAAGGCAAGGTATATTATTAGTCCATAACCTAAATTGACTCATGTTTACTATATAGATATGACTTTTAATCTATGTTCTATTTCCATTTGTTCATTTCTGAGATTTCTCTCCAATCTCAGTAACAGAGATTGCGAAATATGTCTCTGGAAATGTGGGAAAACACATACAGTGTATGGAAACAACTATTTAAATTGAAGAACCCCACCACCTTCTATGAAGGATCATATCCACTCATCTTATGAGCTTTCCCTTTGGCCACACTTATATTTTTCTAGAGGGAACGAATAATTACGCCCTAGTTCTTATTTAGGTCAAACCAAAGTGGTTCCCACTGACTTTCTTAAAGTTAGATTTAGATGGGCCCTAAATGGCTAGGGTTCCATACGGTTCCTCTTGGGGAGGAAGCTGAAGTGGGGCCCATTAAGCAGGGAGATCATCCAATGATTTTAAGGACACAATGGCAATGATGTGCTTTGAGCCATGGTGTGCGAAAGAGCCACTATCAAATTAACATGGGCTAAGTGCTTATGGCCCATGTACGTAGCACATCATACATCATACATCACATGCATGAAAAATAACACAATTGATCCGATCAATTAAATTATCTATAAAACCCTAAATTAGTTAGGTTAGATCAGTATCGTCCCCTTAGAGCCCATAACATTATCATATAACATTATCTAGGTATATGGGTTATTGTAGGTTCCAAATCTGCAAAATGCAGATGGCTAAACTCAATTTTGCAAAAACTTCTCCTCCACATGCTTCTAGCATTTCTTCCAATGAAAAAAATATAAAAACCTAATCTTGTATTAATTACATCAGAACAAATCCTATACATACGATCTAAAAAATAAAAAAAAAATTATTTACAGGCAAAGAATGAATAGAATAATATAGCAGGGGTGCAAATTCTTGGCGCTAATAAAAGATTTTGATCTCCACCATACGAACAACCCATAAATCAAAAAATAAATATAGAAAATTTCTATAATTATTGTAGATAAATAAAAAATTAAATTTCATATCATTCACCCATAGCTAAGAACCGAATTATCAGAGAAAACCCTAATCTGCGCAAATCGGGTAGAACCGATTCTGCCTATTTGCACAAGTTCAAATCAGCTCTGATTTTGATTCAAGAATATGAACATGGCTCGGATACCACTGAAGGGATGGGAGATCTATCATATAGATGGCCAAACCCTGCAGGAAGGTAGGGCGAAATTTCAAAAATTTCTTTCTCTCCCATCCGGGAATCATACTCCCTAAATTAGAAAACTACATTTTCAAGGTTCGTTCTTGAAACAAAACCTAACCAGATCCGAAACCAAAAGAAGGGAGAGGGAAATACCTGATATAGAATTAATAGGAACTCCCAATGTAGGTGTTCACACCCAAAGAGGATACCAAATCCACCTCCACTGAAGATGACATAGCGTATGTTGAGGCAGGATCAGCAAGAATGGTTCTTCAGAAAGAACCTGAGATTCTTCACCAAGAATTGAGTAAGCTGGTATGACCTCGACTTCTTATTGTTTATTCACCAAGAAACAATATCAAGAACACTTCTTGATCACTCCAGTAGGTGGACTGGGATGGCGCCAAGAACTGAGGGAGAGAAAAGACTGCAGAGAGAATTGTGTTCCTTCTGTGGAATTCACCCCTCTTTATAATACTTTCAGGATCAGCTTCCTAATCAGATTAGGAATGAGATTTCCTAATCTAAATCTTGTATTTAGATCTAAACACTCAAGTTGATAAGACTTATCATACCCAACTGCTAACCCCATTTAGATTATAAACCCAGAATGGCCCACTTTAATTAAACCATTTAAGCCTAGTTTGAAATGGGCTTTAGGCCCATTAAGTCATATTGCTTACTTAACCCATTATGTGCTGGCTACCTTGGCTCTCTTCGAATGGTGTGGGACCCTAACATTGATCTACACATCAGCCACATGGATTCAGCCTTGCCTTTGTTACAAGGCCTAGCCGAATTCATTGTTGAATACAGTGAACCCCTGAGTCCATCACCATGGGCTCTTAACGGGCCCAACATTTACACTAAATGGTCCATGGGTCCAGCCATCTTATGAAAGCCCAAGGACTGTGGAAAGATGCAAGATTAGCTCATCCGGTATAACCCTTAATGGTCTTACACTTGACCTTTCAGCCCTTAATGATCAAATACTGCCCGACAAGAGAGGATCTCTCCCTCGGCTGCAAGGTACAGTGCTGCACTCTCTACTCACATGGATCCCGGGAATTAAAACCTTTTGGAAATATTTTGTGAAACCATATCATATAAGTATATTTCTATATAAAAATATTTTGCTAATTTCAAACACATTTGAAATCCACTACCGGTAGTTTAGGTTTCCATTAGAGAGAATGCATTCCCCGATCATTCATTTTGTTCGACAAAGGCGATGATCCTATCACTATGATCACCCACTCGGGTGAATTCTCGGACTGCCCCAACATACCCAGGTTTTGACCCGGTAAAGGATATCACTGAGTGGCATATCAAAGATAGCCCAATCTGATACCTAGTGCAATACCATAATCGAGTCTAGGGGTCAGGTGTAGCATTCCAATTTTGCCCATCTATCTCCAAGGTCCAAGGCAATACTGGAATTTGGTCCGGTTCAAGGTTTCAAGAAAACCCACACTGCATGTACCTTAGGTCTCACCTTGGTAGCTGAGACAAGCCACCCGAACCAACTCGGTGGCACATTAGTGTCAGCCTTGGTAAGATAAATCTCCCTAGATCTATCCAACGACTATGAAGATTCTAAACTAACACGAGTCTCATAAGTGTCCAGTTTAAGGGTATTACACAGAAACACACCATAATAACATGAATCAATTATACACTTTATTCATTTACAATAAATGACAATAAGTACATCAATCTAATTGGAGCTAAGGGTGTAAACTGTCTAATAGAAGGTCCTCTCCCCTAGCTACAAGGTGCAGTGTTGCACTCTTTGCTCGGATGGATCCCGAGAGTTAAAACCTTTTTGCGAAACAAATCTCAAACTAGTTTGAAATCAACTGCCTGCAGTTTTTGTTTCCATCAGAGAGAGTGCAATCCTGATCATTCACTTTGTCCGACATAGCTGCTGATCCTGCTACTATGATCACCCACTTGAATGAATTCTCAGACTGCCCCAATATACCCAGGTTTTGACCCTAAAGGATCTCACTAATTGGCACATCACTAAGAGCGTTAGACTTTACATGGAATGTGAACACGTATAGAATGAATGCAAAGATTGTTAGACAGTGTATGCCCTTAGCTCCAATCAAATTGATGTACTTGATAACATTTATTGTAATGAATAAAAGTACACAATTGATTCATGTGTTTTAGTACGTTACTGTGTAATATCCTTAAATTGGACACTTATGAGACTCGTGTCAGTTTAGAATCTTCATAGTCGTTGGATAGATCTGGGGAGATTTATCCTGCCAAGGTTGACACTGATGTGTTGCCAAGTTGATTGGGGTGGCTTGTCTCAGCTACCAGGATGAGACCTGAGGTACATGCAATGTGGGTTTTCTTGAAATCCTGAATCGGACCAAAATTCCAGTATTGCCCTAGACCTTGGAGATAGATGGGCAAAACTGGATTGTTACACCTGACCCCTAAACTCGATTATGGTACTGCACTAAGTGTTGGATCGGGCTATCTTTGATATGCCAATCATTGAGATCATTAGAGGGGGTCAAAACCTGGGTATGTTGTGACAGTCCGAGAATAAATCTGAGTGGGTGATCATAATGATAGGATCAGCCCCTTTGTCAGACAAAGTGAATGATCGGGGAATGCACTCTCTCTGATGGAAATCTAAACTGTCGGCAAATGATTTCAACCATTGAAATTTGTTTTGCAAAATATATTTATATAGTGATATACATATATATTATGGTTTCGAAATGTTTGCAAAAGGTTTTAATTCCTAGGATCCATGTGAGTAGAGAGTGCAACAATGTTCCTTGCAGCCGAGGGAGAGGTCCTCTCTTGTTGGGTAGTGTTTGATCATTATGGGCTGAGAGGTTAAGTGTAAGACCATTGAGGGTAATACCTGATGGGCTGATCTTGCATCTACCCACAGTCCTTGGAATTTCATAAGGTGGCTGGACCCAAGGACCATTTAGTGTAAATGTTGGGACCATTTACTATAAATGTTGGGCCCATTAAGAACCCATGGTGATGGGCTCAGGGGTTCACTTTGTCCTATAGTGAATTCGGCCAAACCTTGTAACAAAGGCTGGGCTGAACCCATGTGGCTAATGTGTAGATCAATGTTTGGGTCCCATGCCATACAAAGAGAGCCAAGTGGGAGTAGGTTAAGAGGTTAAATGAGCACATAAACTTAATGGGTGTAAAGCCCAATTCGAACTGGGCTTAAGATAGTTAATTAAAAGGAGGCAAGATAGGATTTATAATCTGATTAGGATTAGCTGAAGGATAAGATAAGTCTTATCCATTCAAGAGTCTAGATCCAAATATCATATTTGCATTAAGGAACTCTCTCTCCTAATTGGATTAGGAGGTTGATCATGAGAAAGCTATAAATAAAGGGGGCAAATTCCTCTGTTAAACAACACAACAATCTGCAGAGTTCTTCCCTATTTTTGCCGCCCCTACCCAGTTCGATCTCCATTTGTGGGAGTGATCAAGAATTGTTCTTGATATTTCTTCTTGGTAGAAGAAGCATTCTAAATTCATGCTCACCAGCCCTCTACTCCATTCTTGCTAAAGAATTCGGTTCTTGCTGAAGAGTCGTCCTACTGATCCTATTTCACCCCACACTATGCCATCTTTAGTGGAAGCGGGTTTTGGTTTTCTCCTTGGGTGTGAACACCTTCACTGGGAGTTACTGCTACTTCATATCAGGTATATCCCTCTCCTCCCTTTGGGTTTTAGATCTTGTCTGATTTAGTTCAAGATTGATCATTGAAAATGTAGTTTTCTAAAATAGGGAATGCGATTCCCAAATGGGAGAGAGAGAAATTTTTAAAAATTCGCCCTACCTTCTTCCAGGGTTTGGCCATCCATGTGATGGATCTCTCATCCCTTCAATGGTATCAGAGCCAAGTTCAAATCTTGAACTGAATTAAACCAAATCTGAATCTGTGCAAATGGGCAGAAGGCGTTCTACCTGATTTGCACAGTTAGTGTTTTTTCTGGGAAATCGGTTCCCAGTTTTGGGCAATTAATCTGAATTTAAATCTTTTATTTTCTGTAATATATTTAGAACAGTTCTATTTATATTGCTTGAAATTTAGGTTGTTCGTATGGTGGAGATCAAATTCTTCTATTGGCGCAAGAAATCTGCGCACCTGCTGATTTATTCTATTCATTCTTGGTCTGTAAATGATTTTTTTTATTTTTTTAGACAGGATGTATAGAATTTGATTTTGATGTAATACTAATAGAAAAGATAGGTTTTTTCTATTTTATTTCATGGAAAACGAAAAGCTGGTTCGCGTGGAAGAGAAGACTTGCGCAGATAAGAAATTTGCGATCTGCGAATTGCAATAATGGAAACTGCAATCTACGAACTAATTTTTGTTTTGCAGTGTTGCAGCCTTGCAAACATCCCCCTATTTGTTTGATTACTGATTCTTGAATGTCATCTATTAGTTGTTTAATTTCAGATCATCTTCTTGAATTGAATCTTGAATTAAACATCAAACTCTAGACCCATTCAAACTAGATTAGACCAAACTAGTTGGACCGAATCTGTGGTTCGATGGGGGCTGTTCTCAGCCCTTAAATTTCCTTCGTGGGCCGAGGGATTGATGTTTAATAGCAAGATCCAATTCGGCCCACATCTGTAAAGCCCAGTTTTAATCTATTAAAACTGCTTTAGCCCAATTCAACATAATTACTATATGGGCCGAACTGCTCTTTGCAGTTCAGCCCATATACCTAGATAATATTAATTGGTAATATTATGGAATTAAATGGGCTCTATTAATGGATTTTACAGTTATTTAATTGATTGGATCAATTATGGATTACATGCATGTGATGTATGGATATGTGATGTGCTACGTACATGGGCCATAAGCACTTGGCCCATGTTGATTTGTTAGTGGCTCTTTCGCACACCATGGCTGAATGCACATCATTGCCATGGTGTCCTTAAGATCATTGGATGATCTCCTTGTGTGGTGGGCCCCACATCATCTTCCTTCCCAAGAGGAACCGTGCAGAACCCTAGCCGTTTAGAGCCCATCTAAATCTAGCTTTATGAAAGTCAGTGGGAGCCACTTTGGTTTGACCTAAATAAAACTAGGGCGTAATTATTCGTTCCCTCCTGAAAATATAAGTGCATGTGATAGGGAGTTTCATATGATGAACTATTTAAAGGCCTTTCATCATTAGTATGAAGGTTGGCTGTAATGGTGGATGGTGAAGCACCATAAAATTGGGCAATCCATTAGCTAATGGTGGGTGGTGAAGTACCATGTTATTATGGTGTGTTTCTGTGTAATACCCTTAAACTGGACACATATGAGACTCGTGTTAGTTTAGAATCTTCACAGTCGTTGGATAAATTTGGGGAGACTTATCCTAATAAGGCTGACACTGATGTGCCGCCAAGTTGGTTGGGGTAGCCTGTCTCAGCTGCCAAGGTTAGACCCAAGGTACATGCAGTGTAGGTTTACTTGAAACCTTGAACCAGACCAGAATTCCAGTATTGCCCTGGACCTTGGTGATTAGTGGGAAAAACTGGAATGTTACTCCTTACCCCTAGACTCAATTATGATACTGCACTAGGTGTCGGATTGGACTATCTTTGATATGCCAATCAGTGAGATCCTTAGAGGGGGTCAAAACCTAGGTATGTTGGGACAGTCCGAGAATTCATCTGAGTGGGTAATAATAGTGACAGGATCAGCCCCTTTGTCGGACAAAGGTAATGATCGATGATGCACTCTCTCTGATGGAAACCAAAGCTGTCGGCAGCCGATTTCAACCATTGAATTTTGTTTTGCAAAATATATTTATATAGAGATATACATATATATATTATGGTTTCAAAATGTTTGCAAAAGGCTTTAATTTCTGGGATCCATGTGAGTAGAGAGTGCAACACTGTACCTTGCAGTCAAGGGAGAGGTCCTCTCTTGTGGGGCAGTGTTTGATCATTATGGGCTGAGAGGTTAAGTGTAAGACTATTGAGGGTAATACCTGATGGGCTAATCTTGCATCTGCCCACAGTCCTTGGGTTTTATAAGGTAGCATGACCCAATGACCATTTAGGGTAAATGTTGGGCCCATTAAGAGCCCATGGTGATGGACTCAGAGGTTCACTATCTCTTATAGTGAATTCGGCCAGGCCTTGTAACAGCGGCTGGGTTGAACCCATGTGGCTGATGTGTAGATCAATGTTTGGGTCCCACACCATACAAGGTTACCCAACTAGACAACAGTTTGGAGGATAAGTGAGCACTTGGACTTAATGGGCCTAAAGCCCAATTCAAATTGGTTTAATATGATTAATAAAAGAGGGGTGGTTCTGGGATTTAGATCAGCAGATAGGATAAGAGATTGTCCTTATCAACTTAGAGAGTCCAGATCTAAATAGAGATTTGGATCAAGAAACACCTAATTAGATTAGGAGGGTTGATCTTTATCTGCAAATAAGATAAGGAATTATCCTTATCTCTTAAAGAGAGTCCAGATCCAAATACAAGATTTGGATTAGGAAACTCCTAATGGGATTAGGAGAACCTCTATTTAAAGCTATAAATAGAGGAGAAGGGTGAACCCCAGTTCACCCATCAGATTACTGATTCAAGAGAGAAAACAGCTGTAGTTGGACTGACGCCATCTTCTGCTCTTGCCCTCTTCTGTTGTTGCCACCACTGCCAGTTCAATCTCCACCTGTAGGAGTGATCAAGAAAGGTTCTTGATGTTAGACAGTGTATGCTCTTAGCTCCAATCGAAATGATGTACCTTATGACATTTAATGTAAATGAATAAAGTACATATTTGTTTCATGTTATTATGGTGTGTTTCTGTGTAATACCCTTAAACTGGACACATATGAGACTCGTGTTAGTTTAGAATCTTTATAGCCATTGGATAGATTTGAGGAGATTTATCATGATAAGGCTGACACTGATGTGCCGCCAAGTTGGTTGGGGTAACCTGTCTCAACTGCCAGGGTGAGACCCAAGGTACATGCAGTGTAGGTTTACTTGAAACCCTGAACCATACTAGAATTCCAGTATTGCCCTGGACCTTGGTGATCAGTGGGCAAAACTGGAATGTTACTCCTTACCCCAAGACTCGATTATGATACTACACTAGGTGTCGGATTAGGCTGTCTTTGATATGACAATCAGTGAGATCCTTAGAGGGGGTCAAAACCTGGGTATGTTGGGACAGTTCGAGAATTCATCTGAGTGGGTGATCATAGTGACAGGATCAGCCCCTTTGTCGGACAAAGGTAATGATCGGGGATGCACTCTCTCTGATGGAAATCAAAGCTGCCGGCAGTCGATTTCAATCATTGAAATTTGTTTTTGCAGAATATATTTATATAAACATATACATATATATTACGGTTTCAAAATGTTTGCAAAAGGTTTTAATTCCTAGGATCCATGTGAGTAGAGAGTGCAACACTGTTCCTTGCAGCTGAGGGAGAGGTCCTCTCTTGTCAGGCAGTGTTTGATCATTATGGGCTGAGAGGTTAAGTGTAAGACCATTGAGGGTAGTACCTGATGGGCTAATCTTGCATCTGCCCACAGTCCCTAGGTTTTTATAAGGTGGCTTGGCCCAGGGACCACTTTGTGTAAGTGTTGGGCCCATTAAGAACCCATGGTGATGGGCTCAGGGGTTCATTGTCCATAATAGTGAATTCGGCCAGGCCTTGTAACAGAGGATAAGCTGAACCCATGTGGTTGATGTGTAGATCAATGTTTGAGTCTCACGCCATACAAGGAAACACAACCGGGCAGTAGTTTGGAAGGTTAGTGAGCACATAGACTTAATGGGCCAAAAGCCCAATTCGAACTGGTCTAATTTGTTTAGTTAAAGAAGGGGGCAGATCTGGGATTTGGATCAGCTAATAGGATAGAGAGTTATCCCTATCCACTCAGAGAGTCCAGATCCAAATGCAGATTTGGATTTGGAAACTCCTAATAAGATAAGGAGGGCTGATCTAATCTACAGATAAGATAATGACTTATCCTTATCTCTTAAAGAGAAGTCCTGATCCAAATACAGATTTGGATTAGGAAACTCCTAGTGAGATTAGGAGCTCTCTTTAAGGCTACAAAAGGAGGAGGAGGGCGAACCTCCTTTCATCTCAACACAACTGATCTTAGATCACAGAAATAGAGAAGACAGCTACAATAAGACTATGCCATCTTCTGCTCTTGCGCCCTCCTCCTGCTGCCACCATTGCCAAATCGATCTCCACTATAGGAGCGATCAAGAAGTGTTCTTGATATTAGTTTTTGGAGAAAAACCGATCTGAAGTCGTGCTCACATTCCCTCCATCGAATTCTTGCTGAAGGATTTGGTTCTTGTGAAGAACTTGCTGATTCTGCTCCACCCTACGCTGTGTCATCTTCAGTGGGAGCAGTCTTTGGAGTTTTCCTTGGGTGTGAACACCTTCATAGGGAGATATTGTTTCTTCGTATCAGGTACCTCCCTCTCCTACCCTTTGGTTTCAGATCTGGTTCAGTTCTTGGTTCAAGCTTGATCCTTGAAAATGCAGATTTTCTAAAATAGGGAATTTGATTCCCAAATGAGAGAGAGAGAAATTTTTGAAATTTCGCCCTACCTTCCTACAGGGTTCGGCCTTCCATATGATGGATCTCTCATCCCTTCAATGGTATCAAAGCCATGGTTCAAATCTGGAACCGAAATAAATCAGATCTGAACCAGTGCAAATGGGTAGAAGGCGTTCTACCCGATTTGCGCAGATTATGGTTTTTTGGGAAATTGTTTCCCAAACCAAGGGCGAATGATCTAAAATTAATTCTTTATAAATCTGAAATTTATTTAGAATTGTTCTTTATAATTGTCTTGATTTAAGGGTTGTTCATACACAAGAGATCGAATTCTTTATTGGCGTAGGATATCTGTGATTTTGCAGTTCTATTAATTTTGGTCTGTAATTAAATATTTTTTTTAATTTTAGACCGAATGTATAGGAATTCGATCTGATGTAATATTAATAGAAAAATTAGGGTTTTCTATTTATTTTATTTCATGATCGACGATGGCTATGCAAGAGAAGGAGAATTCGCAGATAAGGAAATCGCTATCTGCGATTTGCAGTTTATGAAACTGCAAGCTGTGATCTAACATCTGTTTTGCAGGTTGGAAGATGTGCGAACAGCCCTATTACTGATTTTTGTTTGTCTTTGATCAGCAATTAATTTCATATCGTTTTCTTGTATTAATTCTTGAATTAAAAATCAAACCCTAGACTCATTCAAACCAGATTGGACCAAATGGTTGGACCGAATCTGTGGTTTGATGGGGGCTGTTCTCAGCCCTAATTTCCCACTTTTGGGTCAAGGGATTGATGTTTAATTATGAGACTTAATTCGGCCCACACTTGTAAGGCCCAATTTTAAGGAGTTAAAACTACTAAAGCCCATCAACTGCAGAAAAGCTATATGGGCCGAACTGCTTAATGCTATTTAGTCCATATACCTAAATAATATTAATGAGTAATATTATGGATTAAATTGGGCTTTAATAATGGGCTTTACAGATATTAATTGATTGGATCAATTCTATCCTTTCATGTGATGTATGGATGTGTGATGTGCAACGTTCATGGGCCATAAGCACTTGGCCCATGCAGATACGATAATGGCTCTTGCACACACCATGGCTAAATGCACATCATTGCCATGGTGTCCCTAAAGATCATTGGTTGATCTCCCTTCGTGGTGGGCCCCACATCTCCCCTAAAGAGGAACCATGCAGAACCCTAGTCGTTTAGGGACCTACCTAAATCTGGCTTTATGAAAGTCAGTAGGAGCCACTTTGGTTTGACTTAAATTAAACTAGGGCATAATTTTTGTTCCCTCCTGAAATATGAGTGCATGTGACAGGGAGATTCATATGATGAACTCTCTAAAGGCCTTTCATCATTAGCATGAAGATGGGTCCTTCAGTTATGTGGAAACGCACCATAAAATTGGGCTATCCAAGTGTTGTTGGATCTGTTGGAATGTTTCATAAGATGATAGGGCCGTCATAGACCGATGTGGGAGGAGCCTATCCTAAAATGGAAGACTCTCTCACGGTACCTTGGCGTTCACGAATATGATGGGTGAGCACTCACTGAACATAATGGTTTAACCTAAAATGGCAATGAACCTTGTTTGACAGAGGCGAAAATAAAAAAGGATAATAGGATTACCCCAATCAACTTACATTGACAAGATTGTCAAAAGATACAGTATGGAGAACTCCAAGAAGGGATTTGTCCCTTTCAGGCACGGAGTCACTCTCTCCAAGGGTATTTCTCCCAAGACTCCTGAGGAGATTGTGGGCATGAGAGAGGTTCCTTATGCCTCCGCCATAGGAAGCATCATGTATGCCATGCTATGCACTCGGCCAGACATTGCTCAGGTAGTGAGTGTGGTAAGTAGATACCAGTCAAACCCAGGACAGGAGCACTGGACAACTGTGAAAAATATACTCAAATACCTTCAATGGACAAAAGAGTTTTGTCTAGTATTCGATGGTAGTTCACTACAGATCCTAGGGTATATTGATACCGACTTCCAGTTAGAACCAGATGATAGAAAGTCTACATCTGGTTACATCTTCACGTTGGGATCCTATGTAGTAAGAAAAATAATCCATGACTTAAGCCAAGAACATTATTGTAAGTGAGGCTACCTAATGGATGAAGTTGTTTATCCTAGAATTTGAAATCCTACCATATCACCCATTCCACTGTTGTGTGACAACAGTGGATCTATCGGAGATTGTTGGTAGAGGGGACGTCCAGATTCAGAATGTAGCATTAGTAGAGAATGTGGCAAACCCATTGACTAAGCCATTGACACAAAAAGTGTTGGAGAAACACATGGATAGTTTGGGACTGAGGCTTGTACCAGATTGGACCTAAGTGCAAGTGGGAGCTGTTAGACAGTGTATGCCCTTAGCTCCAATCAGATTGATGTGCAGATCCATTTATTGTAAATGAATAAAAGTGCATAATTGATTCATGTTATATATGGTGTGTTTCGGTGTAATACCCTTAAACTAGACACTTATGAGACTCATTTTAGTTCAGAATCTTCGTAGCCGTTGGATAGACCCGGGGAGGTTTATCCTGCCAAGGTTGATACTAATGTGTTGCCAAGTTAGTTGGGGTGGCTTGTCTTAATTGCTAGGGTGAAACCCGAAGCACATGTAGTGTAGGTTTGTTTGAAACCCTGAACTGGACCATTTTTCAGTTATGCCCTGGACCTTGGTGACAGATGGGCAAAACTAGAAAGTTACACCTAACCCCTAGACTCGATTATGGTACTGCACTAGGTGTTGGATTGGACTGTCTTTGATATGCCAATCAGTGAGATCCTTAGCGGGGGTCAAAACCTAGGTATGTTGGGGCCGTCTGAGAATTCACCTAAATGGGTGATCATAGTGACAGAGTTAGCCTCTTTTCGGACAAAGTGAATGATCGTGGAATGCACTCTCTCTAATGGAAACGTAAACTGTCGGCAGTTGATTTCAAACTTGTTGAGATTTGTTTGGAAAAATATATTTATATAGATATGTATATATATATATTATGGTTTCAAAATGTTTGCAAAAGGTTTTAATTACCAGGATCCAGGTGAGTAGAGAGTGCAGCACTGCACTTTGTAGCCGAGGGAGAGGTCATCTCTTGTCAGGCAGTGTTTGATCATTATGGGCTGAGAGGTTAAGTGTAAAACCATTTAGGGATTTTACTTGATGGGATAATCTCACTTAAGTCCATAGTCCTTGGCCCTTTATAAGGTGGTTGGATCCAAGGACCATTTAGTGTAAATGTTGAGCCTGTTAAGAGCCCATACTGATGGGCTTAGGGGTTCACTGTCTTCAGTAGTGAATTCGGCCAGGCCTTGTAACAGAGGTTGGGCTAAACCCATATGGATTTTGTAGAGATCAAGGTTAGGGTCCCACGCCATACAAAGAGAGCCAAGCTAGCCAGCAAATTAAAAGGGAAGTGAGCTTGATAACTTAATGGGCCTAAAGCCCAATTCGAACTAGGTTAATGAGATTAATTAGAAGTGGGTGAACTTGAGTTTAGATCTGCTTCTGGATTAGCAAGAGGATAAGATATGTCTTATCCACTTAAGAGTTCAGACCCAAATAAAGATTTGGATCAAAGAACCCTTTCTTGATAGGATTAGGAAGTTGATCCAGAGAAGTCATAAATAGAGGGAGAAATCCTTCTTTCAAGCATTTTTACATATCCAGTTCTTCTCTCTATTCTTACCACCCTACCCACTTTGATCTCCATTCTTGGACTGATCCAGAATTGTTCTTGATTCTGATTCATGCTTGAAGAATCACATATGAAGTTGTGCTCACATCCACTGCGTGATTCTTGCTGAAGGATTGCAATTCTTGCTAAAGAATTGCTTTGTTGATCCTGCCTCATCCTAAGCTATGTCATCTTTAGTGGAGGTAGGGATTTGGTGACCTCTTTGTGTGTGAACACCTATGTTGGGAGCTACTTACGTGGATTCCATATCAGGTATATCCCTCCCTTAATCTTGGTTATAAATCTGGTCCGGTTTGTTTCAAGAACAAACCTTGAAAAATGCAGTTTTTCTAAATTAGGGAATACGATTCCCATAAGGGAGAAGGAAAATTTCTGAAATTTTGCCCAACCACCCTGCATTGTTCAGCCATCCATATGATGGATCTCCCTTCCCTTCATTGGAGCCATTGAAACACTGAACCCAAACCGTTTTCCAGTTATGCCCTGGACCTTAGAGATTGATGGGCATAACTAGAAAGTTACACATAACCCCTAGACATGATTATGGTACTGCACTAGGTGTAAGATTGGGCTGTCTTTGATATGCGCCATTTGGTGAAATCCTTTGTAGGTCAAAACCTGGGTATGTTGGGGCAGCCTGAGAATTCACTTAAGTGGTTGATCATAGTGATAGGATCGGCCCCTTTGTCGAACAAAGTGAATGATCGAGACTGGACTCTCTCTCTGATAGAAACCTAAACTACCGGTAGTGGATTTTAACTGTGTTTGAGATTTGGATTTGCAAAATATATTTATATGGTATATATATTATGTTTTAAGAAAAGTGTTTGCAAAAGGTTTTAATTCCTATAATCGATCCGAGCAAAGAGTGTAACACTACACCTTGCAGTCTAGGGAGAGGTCCTTCCCTGTCGGGTAGTGTTTGATCATTGTGGGTTGAGAGGTTAAGTGTAACAGACGATTAAGGGCTAACTACCTAATGGGCTATATCTTACTTAAGTCCATTATCCTTGGGTCTTCATATGATGGCTGGATTCAAGGATTATTTAACTATAAATGTTGGGCTCATTTTGAGCCCATAGTGATGAGCTCAGGGGTTCACTATGTTTACTAGTGAATTTGTCCAAGCCTTTTCACAAAGGCTGGGTTAAACCCATGTGAGCTTATGTGAGGTCATTGTGGGGTCCCACACCTTACAAATCAAACCTAAATGAGCTAGCAACACTCTTGGGTCATGAACCACTTAGCTAATGGGCCTAAAGCCCATGATTAATATGATTAATCAAGATGTGACATAACTGCTTAAGCTGTCATGTGACGGGCGAATATGGGTATGGAGCACCCATTCTCTTAAGAGGATAAGACCTATCTCTTGATAGAGTCTAGATCCAAATAAAGATTTGGATAAACCTTCTAATTCGATTATGAGTGGTGCTCCATAAAGGATAAAAGAAGAAGAGGTCGAACTACTCTAGATAAATCTACAATTCAACTTTCTCTCTTCTCCTCTTGCCGCCCAAGAAACCCTAATTTGATCTCAGCATTTAGGACTGATCTTGATTAGTTCTCTCTCTGATTTCTGCAAGAAAAATACAGAGAAAAAATGTGCTCACCTCCCCAGTTCGATCTAAGGAATTGGATTGTAGTTTTGTTGAAAACTTCGTTGATGAACTGGCTTGAACTTCAAGCTGTGCCATCTTCAGTGGAAGCTGGTTTTGGAATTTTATTTGGGCGTGAACTACCACCTTGGGAGCTACATTTTTGGAATCTATATCAGGTATACATCTCCCTCGTGTTTGGTTTCAAATCTGGTCAAGTTTCAATGTAAGATCGATCCTAGAAAAATGCAATTTTTCTAAAACAGGGAATGCGATTCCTGGAGGGTTAAAGAAAAATTTTTGAAATTTCGCCCAGCCATCTAGCATGGTTCGGCCATCCATATGATGGATCCTAACCTTCCATCAGTGGTACTAGAGCTAGAAGTTCAATCTTGAATTGAAATAGATCATATTTGAACCAAGACTCAAATCGGCAAGAAATAGTTTAGTCGATTTGAGTAGTTAGCAATTTTTCTCAGAAATTGGTTCTCAGATTTGGGTGTATTAATTTGAAAATTTTATGATTATATTATGATATAATTTAGAATTACTATGATTTCTTGATTTATTGGGCAGATTGTGTGATGGAGATTGAAATCTTTTGTGGCGCCAAGATCTATGCACTCAATTTTTTATTTGATTACTTGGTCTGTAATATATTTTTTTCTTTTTTAGATAAATTGTATTAGGATTTTTCCTGATGTAAGTAATAGAAATTAGGGTTTTTCTATTTTCTTTACATCAGAGAAATTGTTGGAGCGTGCGAAGAAGACGGATTTTCTAGATACAGATCAATCTACGATTTACAATTTCTTGTAGAGTTGTAGTTTGTCTGGATCAGATTCGGAGCAACACACTTTCAATCCTAGCTTGTTATTTGCTTTTATCTTCTGTCTTGATTGTGAATCTCGACTGAAAAATTTCAGATCATTATTTTGTGAATTGCTACATGTTTGGAAACCAAACCCCAGGCTGATTTGACCTAGCTTTGGTCTAAACTGGTTGGGTTGAACTTATGGTTCTTTGGGGTCTGATCACAGCCCCTTAGGTCACGTTTTAAATGACTCAAAATCGGATTTGGGCCAGGGGTTTGATGGTCCATTGCATTGACCAATTTGGCTCTCACTTGAAAACCCCATTTGGATTAGGTTAAAGTAAAATTATTGAATAATCTTGGACCATTAATCGGTTGATTATGTGTTAACCTAAATAAATATGGGTTTTACAAGCTCTGAATTGATTTGGATCAATTTGTGTATATACTTGTGATGTACTAAATGAATGTGATTCGTTCATGGGTCATAAGTGCTTGGCCCATAGATCATTCCATGGCTGAATGCACACCATTGTCATAATGCCCATAGGTCATTCTATGATCTCCCCTTTCGATAGGCCCTCTGATCAGCTTCCTCACCAAGAGAAACCCTGTGGAACCCTAGCCCATTATGGGCCCATTCAAATCCAACTTTATTAAAGTCAATGGGAGCCACTATGTTATAACCTAAATCAAACCTAGGGACTGTTTTACACATTCCCTCCGGATTAATATAAGTGCAATGAGATAGGGAATATCATAGGATGATTTCTATAAAGGCTTTCCATCATTAGCATGAAAATGAGCTGAATCGGTGGGTGGAGATGCACCATAAAATTGGGCTATCCATTTTGTTGATGCAGTATATGGGATTGGTTCATAATATGATAGGGGCATCATAGATTAAGTGGAAGGGGCCTATCCTAAAATGAAAGACTCTTTCACGGTACCTTGAAGCCCACGATATGATAGGTTTGCACTTAACAGACAGAAAGATTTAACCGAAAATGGCAATGAACCTTATTTGATGGAGGCCAAAGGGAAAACTCATTGGATGGGTGGATATGTGATCCTTCACAAAAAGTGGTAGGGTTATGCTACTAAAATAGTTGGCCCCATGCACCTATGTGATTTCCCACACTTCCAGGGACATGAACTGTGTCCTCGTCACTGAGATAGGAGGGAAATCTTAAAGATAAATAAATGGAGATGGAACATAGATAAAAGTTCGTTCTATGTAAGATAATGTGAAACAATATTATGGTCATGGACTAATTACTGTTGCCTTTTATTAGAAACAGCACATGCATAGTTCGCTAAATTGTTAGACAATAAGTTGAAAGGACCTAATTATGCAGATTGCTACCGTAACTTTATTTTAGTGCTCACATCCGAGAAATTGGACAAGGTTTCCAAGAACCCAGCACCAGAACGTTCGGGTGATAAGGCTTCTGAAGCATGGAGGAGGAAATATTAGGAATTGGAAGAGAAAAGTTTTCTTGCTCGGTGTTACGTCATAGCCTCTTTAGACAACTCTATCCAGAGGCAATTTGATAAAATCGATATCTACAAAGATATCCTGGATAGTCTAAAGACGATCCATGAGGAGCAGAATTGTTATACCACACAAAAGCTCCTCAAATTTTTTATGACCACGAGGATGACCGAAAGCCAACTGGTTCATGACCATGTTATGTGGATGATGGGTTACATAAATGAATTGGAGGCTCTTGGCTCCCAACTTGATGATGACACCAAAACTAATGTCATCCTAAACTCTATGCCCTAGTCCTTTAATAAGTTTGTCATGAATTATAACATGAACAAGCTAAAAGTTAGCTTACAAGATCAGCAATATGTTGTAAAGGGCTGAGGAACTAATAAAGAAGGACAAGCCAGTAACCATGTGTAGGTACATAGTGGTTACTAAAACCATCAAAGTACAGAGGGTGTCAAACCAACACTACACGGATGCCTGTGGTGAATCCATAACCCATCACACATTTGCGATGAGTTCATAACTCACCTTAAATCTGCGATGAACTCATACATGAAACAGGTTGTGATGAACATCGGTCAGTGCAAATTCGTGATTAACCTTAAGACATGCATAAACTCACAAAAAAGTTTAGACACACAAATTTGTGATGATCTATAAGATGCACACAAATTTGCAATGAACTTCAGACGCGCGCAGATTTGCGATGAACCCGAGACCATTACAGAACTACGAAAACACAATAGACCGGGAATAAATGTCAGATACACGTGTGTCTTTAAATTACGCATCTGATAAGATGCCATGAGGTTTTAACAATAGTGCACCTGCCAAATGATGACGTCACCCATGCCACGTCAGTATAAAAGGGTCACAAAAAGAAGTAGCATATGCAAAGAATCCTTAAGGGAAAAAAAACACTGTCTTCGAAGAATCTTACTAGACATGTGGCGAGACCCCAATAATGCTCCCTTAATAGTCAAACATAATGGAAAGATCTCCTTTCCTAATAGGAAAGGTCTCCTTTTAAGTCCTTCTCCTTATGGCCTTGGCTTTCACTCTATAAAAAGGGGGAACAACTCTTCCCTAGGGGACAAGACAATATAACTTTGACCTAGGGTTTCTGAGAAAGGGACCTTCCCTTTTCTCCTCTCTTCCTCCCTCTTCCCCATGTCCTCTCTCTCTTGACCACTACCGCATAGCTTGACCACACCCTACCTACATTAGAATCTCTGGTTTCATCTTTGTTCTTTAGGGAAGAATAGGGCATTAAAATGATCTTTTAGATTTAGTCATTCAATTTGAGTTCCTCGAGTGTGTCTCAGAAACCGAGCAACTTCGGATCAGTGGGGGGAAGTTCTATTCACTTGGATTTTCTCTCCCAACCGAATAGAACGAACACCACCCCATTACTACAACTATTCCTGCTGCCGCTGCAATCTGTCTCTGTCTTGTTCTCTCTCTCCATCACTTACCATTTTCACTAACCTATTGAAGCAACTATTCACTTATTCTTTCTTCTCGATACCGAGCATAGTGAAGGTAGGGAACACCACAACAACGTTCCTTCTTAGTCTAAGCCGAGTTTGTAATCTAATAGCAATCAGTCGTACACTCGCTCCCTACTATTGAGATTAGCATAGCCCGATTAAATTCTTTCAAGTTGAAGCTTGTCTAAAGTTTCTCGTCTTTGTGCACCAACCGTTCTTAGGCCAAAACCCAATCAAAGATTAAATTTCGGAAGCATTTCATCCTCCCACCTCCCGCGTTCTATGATTCCTTCTATCAAGAATGTCCAATCTAGTACACCGAGCACGAGGGAGAGAAATTAGGTCATTGTATGCTAGGGCTCTAATGTCGAGAATTCCATTACCGATGTTTGGATCAGAAACCCCCTACTGACGTGCTTTCCACCGACTCTGGCATCCGCTACCACAAGATGATGGATCATCGCCTTTCTTGCATCTTTGTCTTTCTTGGCAATGTTCTTAATCGAACGTGTAGTCGTTGGTTTGAAATCATGGAAGAAACTCAAGATCCCTTTTTGTTCTATACGAGTTCCCAGAACCATGTTTCGATTAATCCCATAGGAGGGTATTTCGGATTTTGGAAAGTCTCAAGTTGATCTGGTTGTGTTTCTATGTTTTTGGAGTCTAAGAGGAGGGTACAAAAATGTAGGGTGAAGGAACCAAGCAAAAATTAGGTGCTGACACCTACATAAATAACAAATGTAATTCAAAATCAAATTGAAATGTTAACAAGTGCCACCTATTATTATTATTATTATTATTATTATTATTATTATTATTATTATTGTTATTATTATTGTTATTATTATTATTATTATTATTATTATATTCACACTTTCTCAAACATAAATAGCTCCTTAAACATCAAATTACAAGTTAAAAATTGAAACAAACAACAACAATTTTTGAAATGTTGAATGAATATTTAGATACATATATATGTTTAAACATATGTATTATTTATTAATACATTAATGAATATATTATTAATAATTCAGTTTAATACAATTTACAGTTTAGTCTGATTTCTAAAATTTAGAAAAGCATATCAAACCACCAATTATGGTTTGGTTTGATAGGATTTAATGGTGTAAACACCCCTACTCTCTTCCACCCTTTAAAGTTTTTAAAAATTAATGTAAATAAATGACATCTTGCCAAGAGATTGATGTTAGACAGTGTATACCCTTAGCTCCAATCAGATTGATGTACATTATGTCATTTATTGTAAATGAATAAAGTGCATAATTTATTCATGTGATTTGGTGTGTTTTTGTGTAAAACCCTTAAACTGGACATTTATGAGACTCATGTAAGTTTAGAATCTTCACAGTCGTTGGATAGATCTGGGGAGATTTATCTTGCCAAGGCTGACACTGATGTGCCGCCAAGTTGGTTGGGGTGGCTTGTCTCAGCTGCCAAGGTAAGACCTGAGGTACATGTAGTGTGGGATTTCTTGAAACCCTGAATCGGACCAAATTCCAGTATTGCCATGGACCTTGGAGACAAATGGACAAAACTGGAATGTTACACCTAACCCCTAGACTCAATTATGGTACTGCACTAGGTGTCGGATTGGGCTGCCTTTGATATGCCAATCAGTGAGATCCTTAGAGGGGGTCAAAACCCAGGTATGTTGGGACAGTCCGAGAATAAATCTGAGTGGGTGATCATAGTGATAGGATCAGCCCCTTTGTCGGACAAAGTGAATGATCAGGGAATGCACTCTCTCTAATGGAAACCTAAACTACTGGCAGTGGATTTCAAATGTGTTTGAAATTTGGTTTTGCAAAATATATTTATATAGAAATATACTTATATATTATGGTTTCAAATTGTTTGCAAAAAAGTTTTAATTCCCAGGATCAATGTGAGTAGAGAGTGCAGCACTGTACCTTGCAGCCAAGGGAGAGGTCCTCTCTCGTCGGGCAGTGTTTGATCATTAAGGGTTGAGAGGTTAAGTGTAAGACCATTGAGGGTAATACCTGATGGGCTAATCTTGCATCTGCCCACAGTCCTTGGGTTTCCATAAGGTGGTTGGACCCAATGACCATTTATTGTAAATGTTGGGTCCATTAAGAGCCCATGGTGATGGACTCAAGGGCTCACTATGCCCTATAGTGAATTCGGCCAGGCCTTGTAACAGAGGCTGGACTGAACCCATGTGGCTGATGTGTAGATCGATGTTAGGGTCCCATGCCATACAAAGAGAGCCAAGTTAGCCAGCAGATTAAAGGGTAAGTGAGTTATGTGACTTAATGGGCCTAAAGCCCATTTCGAACTAGGCTTAAGTCAGTTAATTAAAAGGGGGCGAAATCTGATTTATAACCTAATTAGAATTAGCTGAAGGATAGGATAAGTCTTATCCATTTAAGAATCCATATCCAAATATCAGATTTGTATCAAGAAACTCTCTCCTAATTGGATTAAGAGGCTCATCCAAAGAAGGCTATAAATAGGGGGTGAATTCTTCAGTTTATAGACACTTAGTAACCTGCAGAATTCTCCCCAGTTCTTGTCGCCCCTACCCAGTTCGATTTCCACCCGTGGAGCTGATCAAGAAAGGTTCTTGATATTGTTTCTTGTTAGAAGAAACAATTTGAAGTCGTGCTCTCTAGCCCTTATTCGATTCTTACTGAAGAATTTAAGTTCTTGTTGAAGAACCATCCTGCTGATCCAGCCTCACTATACACTATGTCATCTTTAGTGGAGGCAGATTTTGGTTTTCTCTTTGGGCATGAACACTTACATCGGGAGTTACTATTACTTCATCAGGTATATCCCTCTCTTCCCTTTTGGTTTCAGATCTGGTCCGGTTTTGATTCAAGAACGAACCTTGAAAATGTAGTTTTCTAAATTAGGGAATACGATTTCCAAATGGGAGAGAAAGAAATTTTTGAAATTTCGCCCAACCTTCTTGCAGGGTTCGGCCATCCATATGATGGATCTCCCATCCCTTCAGTGGTATCAGAGCCAGGTTCACATTCTTGAACCAAAATCAGGCCTGATCTGAACCTGCGCAAATAGCCAGAATCTGTTCTACCTGATTTGTGCAGATTAGGGTTTTCTCTAAGAATTCGGTTCTCAGCTATGGGCGAATGATCTGAAATTAATTTTTTTAATTATCTGTAATAATTATAGAAGTGTTCTACATTTATTTCTTGAATTATGGGTTGTTCGTTTGGTGGAGATCGAAATCTTTTATTGGCGCCAAGAATTTGCGCACCTGCTATATCATTCTATTCTATTTCTTCTTGGTTTGTAAACAATTTTTTTAGACGAAATGTAAAGATTTATTTTGATGTAAATTAACAGAGAAATTAGGCTTTTTCTATTTTTTTTCATTGGAAGAAGTGTTGGTTCACGTGGAGGAGAAGAAGACGTTTGCGCAAATAGAAGATCTGCAATCTGCGATGTGCAAAAAACAAATCTGCAAACTATGACTAACCTCTTTCTTACAGGTTTGCAGCCACACGAACAACCCATTGTTATGTTTATTTGCTGATTGTTGATATTCATTTATTAGCCATAATTAATTTCAGATCATCTTCTTGAATTGGACACCAAACCCTAGACACATTCGACCCAGATTAGACCAAACTGGTTGGACCGAATCTGTGGCTCAATAGGGACTGTTCACAGCCCTAAAATTTTATAATGGGTCGAGGGTTTGATGGCTGATTTCAAGATGCAATTCGGCCCAACCTATAAAACCCAATATTGTTAAGTTAAAACTATATCAGCCCTGATTCAGCTATATGGGCCAACTGCTTTTTGCAGTTCAGTCCATGTACCTAGATAATGTTATATGATAATGTTATGGGCTCTAATGGGCTGATACTAATTTAACCTAACTATTTTAGGGCTTTACAAATGGTTAAAATTGATTGGATCAATTGTTGTTTTACTTCATGCATGTGATGTATGATGTGTGATGTGCTACGTACATGGGCCATAAGCACTTGGCCCATGTTAATTCGATAGTGGCTCTCTTGCACACCTGGCTGAATGCACATCATTGCCATGGTGTCCTTAAGATCATTGGGTGATCTCCCTTTTTGATGGACCGCACTTCAGCTTCCTCCCCAAGAGGAACTGTGTGGAACCTTAGCCGTTTAGGGCCCATCTGAATCTAACTTTAAGAAAGTCAATGGGAGCCACTTTGGTTTGACCTAAATAAAACTAGGGCGTAATTATTCGTTCCCTCTTGTAAAATATAAGTGCATGTGATAGGGTGATTCATATGATTATTCAAACCCAGTTCAACAGAAAAGTATAAATCTCAAGTTTAGACTCAAGCTTGATTTGAGTTAAAGATATTAACTTGAATTAAAAAATCTAACCTGCAAGAGGTTTAAGGTAGGAAACAAGTTTAAAGATATAGGAAGGAAGGTAAGGTCTAAAATTTACAAAACCCTCCCAAACCCCCCTAGTTGCCATCCGTGATCAGACTAGGTTTAAAATGATCACGCCTAAATAAAAATGTATTTTTAGTTGAAGGCATGAAGTCTCAAATCTCCCGTAAATCAAGGTGGAGTTCTCATTATGCTATGTTTTACTTTTAAAACTCAAAATTTCTTGTTGACATGGCAAATGTTTTTGCCAACATTTTAAAAACAACCTAGAAATGGAACTGTTCTAGCCACTGGTTTCTGAGTTGATGGTCCGATCTTCCAGTTTGAACGGATAGCCCATTTTTACAAAAAAAATAAAAAATAAATTAAAAATAAGAAACAGTCAAAACTATTGAACAGGTCAACAGGTCGACGGTTCGACTGCCCGGGTCAACAGGTTGTTGACTTTTTCAATGGTTTTTGGCCAAAAACTGGGATTGGGGTAAAATTTTGGAACTGGTTGCCTAGACGGTTCCCAGGTCGAACGGTCCAACCGTCTGAGTCAACAACAGTTCAAAAACCTTGGTTTTTGCTTTAAATAAAAAACAAAATAATACATTTTGACAAACTGCCTCCAAGTTAATGTTGGTAAATAAATGATACATTCTATTTACCAAGGTACTTACATATTTAGGTTCCTAGAATTTGGTTGTATAGAATTGGCGTTGTCTCTGGGAATCGCACAAAAAACCATTCCAAACCCTCTTTCCACATAGTCAAGAAAGATGCCAAGAAATGCATCCGGTCGCTCTATAGGTTAATCCCCATCTCAGGGATCCTGCTCTCACCTCAACCCTCCACGCCGCGAGCCTCAACAACAACTTCAACCGCGAGTCACGGTCAACCCTGCCTAGTTTCAGGCGATGCAATAGAAGGTCAACCAGATCTTGATGATGATGCCAACGCTGAGCTCCGCAACGCAACCTCCCCAGGCCATCCTTCCTCCTGCCTCGGCACTTACTATAGTCGATCCTTGCCCTGAGGACCCCAAAAAGCGTTGGTTTGAAAAGGGGAAGGCGTGGTCTGACCAAGAAAGACAACATAATCAAGAAGATCGGGCTCCTCAGCCCGGTCCTGTGAACATGATGACCACAGTCGAATACACCGATATGCCCGGATTCCGGTGAAAGAAAGGCTCAACAAAAGAACTCGGTAACCACTAGTCTCCATCGCCGAATCCAGTTTGGTTAAGGATCACCCACCGGCACCCAAGAAAGAAAAAATTGTGCACCCTACACCAGACAACAGGTATAGGTACATAGTGGTCACTAAGACCCTCAGAGTACAGAAGGTGTCGAACCAACAATACACGAATGCTTACGATGAATCCAGAACCCACTGCACGCTTGCGATGAGTTCATCATAGCAATTGAATCAAGAAGATCGGGCTCCTCAGCCTGGTCCCGTGAACGTGATGACCACAGCCGAATACACTGATCTGCCCGGATTCCAGTGAAAGAAAGGCTCAGCAAAAGAACTCGGTAACCACCGGTCTCCATCGCCGAATCCAGTTTGGTTAAGGATCACCCACCGGCACCCAAGAAAGAAAAAACTGTGCACCCTACACCGGACAACAGGTGTAGGTACATAGTGGTCACTAAGACCCTCAGAGTACAGAAGGTGTCGAACCAACAATACACGAACGCTTGCGATGAATCCAGAACCCATCGCACGCTTGCGATGAGTTCATCATAGATCCACGATTACAATGAATTCATACCCAAGACAAATTGCAATGAAATTCGGCTAGCACGAATCTGTGATAAAGTTAGGTCATGCGCGGATTTATGATGAACCTCGAACACGCGCAAATTTACGATGAACCCCGAACACACACGGAGTTGCAATAAACCCGACACCATTGCAAGAATTACGAAATCATAGTAGATCGGGAATAAATGCCGATTACACGTACGTCTTTTAATTACACATGTGAGTACTAGGTACACATTCCAAACAATAATGTCACACATGCCACATCATCATAATAGGGTCATGATGAGAATAAAATTTGTCATATCTTTAACCCTCAGTATTCAGTATTTTACACTTAATTGGTACCTAATTGAACTCATTACTCTTGTATTTCGATTCAGGGCAAGCAAGAAGGTAATAGGAAGAAAACAAGGCTAATCGGATGATTTTGCACAGTTTTGGCACCGTTCAGTGATCTGGGCATAACTCTCAATTCCGGACTCCGATTTGGACAATTCAAGAAGCACTGGAAAGATAAGGAAAAGGCCCACAACGTTTATGTTTTGGGTTTTGGCAGACCCAGTCCGCATCAAAGACGAATTCGGGCCCAAAGTCGGAGCAATTTCGTAGCGAGGCCCATTTCACAACTGAAACCCACTTCGTAGAAGAGCCTTGAAGCAGCCCGAATTGTTAAAGAAGCCCAGTTTGAATTCAAGAACCAAGAGTCCCATTAGAATAGAAGTTGAATGTAATCTCAAGAAAAAGAGTTTTATCATATTTAAATTTTCAAATTGTAATCCTAGAAAAATAAGAGATTGAGATAAGAGTTAGGATAGGATAAGTTCAGATTAGACTAGGACTTTCCAGTTTTGAGGATAATCTCCTAAAGGGAGTTGGAGAACAGTCCTCTCCCCAAATCTATATAAAGGGGGGGCAGACTGGCACCCAAGGCATCGAATCCTCCAAGAAGAGCTTCAACCTTCAGAGAGAGACATCAGCAACCAAGGAGGAAGAAGTAGAGTTCGCCCCCCTCTCATCTGGAAGCTGCGATTTCATCATGGAGTGTCTGTAAGGTTTCTATTTCTGGTTGAAGGGTTAGGGAAGCTTTGATTCTATAACATTGTGAGATCTAATTGTTTTTTATTTCAGTTCATTATTTATGGGTATTCATATGTTTTCTGCGATTAACTGTGAGGATTATTTTTATTGATTAAGCAAGAAGGGCCCCTTGCTCATTCAATGGAAATAATCTATGGCCGATTGAACCTCCAGTTTCGTATATGATTGGTAGGTTCGATCATGGTGGCGACTAACAGAAATTGATTGCAAAAAAGTTTTTGATCTATGTTAGGAAAATGTATGATCTGGTTTAAACGGTCCAATCTCTAACCAGAATTGGGTCTCTCCCCTCTTAATGCTATTAATAGATTAAATCCTAAGAGCTTGTTTAGGACTGTCTATTAATAAGAGAAGCAATCAAAGAGCTTGTTTTGGTTGTCGAATTATATGAGTAGAGGATGGCTGTTAGAGTTTGTTAATGGCTATAACCAATTTATTCGTAAACATATGAATCTATCTTTGCATCGATGGTCAATGATAAGAATCAAAGCTGAACTTGTCCCTTCAACCGGAAGCTATCTATCATCGATTTGATCTCTTGCTTTCTGTTATTTCCTATTATTTTCCTTATTTCATCTTATTTTCCTTATCTGCACAACCCCCCTACTTCGATTACTTGGAAATAAATCCACCCAATCCCTGTGGAGACGACCTTCCTCATTACTATCTACAAATTATTTAATTGGAGCAAGACTATTTATCTTTGGTTGGATTCGACACCTACCAAATTTTGGCACCATTGCCGGGGATTGGCGTCCTAAGTAGATTTATTTCCTTTTGTTTATGCCTCGTTCTTCTCGTGTAGGTGAACTCCACTATGATCCCGAAATCGAAAACATAGTTCGCCGCTTGAGGAAAGAAGCCAAGCAACGTCGCAACCAATCAGCATCACTCCCAACTCCCGGAGTGAAGTCGGCTACAGAGATCGTTGAGCCATCTAACCATCCTGAAGAAGAAGTCATGGCCAACAACGAAGAGAGAACTCTTAGAGAGCTAGCCGCATCGGATCTGCACCAACAAACTTTCTGCATCGAATATGCAGATCTAGCGGTACCTTTCGAACTCAAATCTGGTCTTATACACTTACTTCCTACTTTTTGTGGACTTTCAGGTGAAGATCCCCACAAACACTTAAAAGAATTCCATGTAGTATGCTTAAGCATGAAACATCAAAGTGTTACCGAGGAATAGATCAAGTTGCGCGCCTTTCCTTTCTCATTAGCTGATAAAGCTAAGGATTGGCTTTACTACCTACCCTCTGGTTCTATCACCACATGGAACGATATGAAAAGGCAATTCCTTGAGAAGTTCTTCCCTGCCTCCCGAGCTGCTAACATTAGAAAGGAGATCTGTGGCATAAGACAATTCAATGGACAAACTCTCTACGAATACTAGGAGAGATTTAAGCAGCTTTGTGCCAGCTATCCGCAACATTAGATTCCAGATCAACCCCTTATCCAATATTTCTATGAAGGGTTATTACCAATGGATAGGAGTATGATCGATGCAGCAAGCGGAGGAGTATTGGTGAACAAAACTCCTACACAAGCAAGGGAATTGATCTCGAACATGGCAACCAACTCTCAACAGTTCGACTATAGGCTCAACCCTCCAGCAACCCATGCTAACGAGGTAAACATCTCCTCCCTAGAACAAAAAATTGCAAGCCTGACCTCTCTTGTCTATTAATTGGCCACAGGTAACACACAAACGGTGAAGGCTTGCAGGATTTGTTCAACTACGGGACATCCAACCGACATGTGCCCTACACTTCAAGATGAATCCTATGAACAAGACAACGTTGTTGGAAGCTTCCCACAAAAGAGATACGATCCCTACTCAAATACCTACAATGCAGGATGGAGGGATCATCCTAACCTTAGCTATGGAGCCAAGCCCTTCGACTTCCAACAACAATATCAGTCTAGACCACCAGCTCCACAATATTTATTGTCTAACCCAGGTATGTCTCTAGATGAAATTGTTAAAGCACTTGCAACTAACACTCAACAATTTCAACAGGAGACAAGGACAAGCATCTGAAACTTGGAGAATCAGGTCAGCCAATTGGAAACTGCTATGAGTCGAATGGAATCTCAAGTATCAGGAAGGCTACCCCCTTAGACCACGGTCAACCCGAAGCAGAACGTTAGGGTGATCACCTTGAGAAGCGGAAAGGAGCTGAATAGACCTAGCAAGGAAGTGCCTAAGAATACAACTGAAGAGGAAATAGAAAAGGAAGCACTGCCACCCCAAACTCAAGATCCAAGTGGTAAAACGCCCCAAGCCATAGTGATCCCTCCACCTTTTCCTAGTCGATTTGCAAAATCCAAGAAGGAGGAGCAAGACAAGGATATTCTTGAGACATTCCGCAAGGTTGAGGTAAATATTCCCCTCCTTGATGCAATGAAGCAAGTACCCCGCTATGCTAAATTCCTCAAGAAGTTGTGCGCCACTAAAAAGAAGCAAAAAGGTGATGAGAAAGTCCATATAGGGGAAAATGTTTCAGCAATCCTCCAAAAGGAATTAATCTTGATGGGAATGATATATTTGAAATCACCATTAGTAAGCATCCTGAGAAAGAGGAGTTAACCTGGAGTTCTAAATTGCAAGAAATTGTTACAGCATTGAATGGTTCTCTAGAGTTACAACAGTCAGGTAATACTCCTTATATTATGTTGTCGATTCCTGACAAGAAACCTGTACCCTCTATTTTGCAAGCCCCTATTCCATATTTGAACCCACCCATGATAGATGAAAGGGGAAAGCATCGGAAGTTGCAACTACAAGACCTAGAGGATCTGGTTTATGATTAAAAACAGGGAAGTTTGTTTTTCCTTTTTTTTCTTGTTTTTTGCATTTATAGTTAAGTTATTTCCACCTTTTCTTTTTACCTTACATTGAAGACAATATGTAGAATAAGTGTGTGTGTGTGGGGGGGGGGGGGGGGTGTATAGGATTTTATTTCAGTTCAAAAAAAATATATATATATATCAAATCCTCAACTCTTTTGAAATCAATTGAAACAATATTTTAGGAAAATTCTTGTGGACCTAGTAATGAGCTACAATTAAGGAGTACATGACTTATCTGAAACCATTTCCAATTAAGCTAGTCCTAAATTCAGGTTTAAGTAAACAGGGCAAATACTTTACTATTGCTATAATTGGTAGGATGGAGCATAAAATGCACCTACCGATCAAGCAATCCGATGGTAGGATGGAGCATAAAATGCACCTACCAGCCAAATAATCCAATGGGAGGATGGAGCATAAAATGCACCTACTGGCCGAGTAATCCAAAAGTGAGATGGAGCAGAAAATGCACTCACTTCATCAGAGGAAAAAAAAAGAAAATGAAAAGAGAGAGAAGACAATGAGGTTTTCCCTGATTTAGTACCTGGTTTGCAGTAGCAAAAATTGGAATGGCTGATGAATGAGTCGTGTATGACTTGGTTGTGTTGATTTAACGGCTTGCAATGGTTAACCTAGAATATTTGTGGAAAAAGATGAAGGAGAGTTGAGTTTAAAAATTGGTAGGATAGCTAGTTTGTTCTTGTTCTATTTTTACTTGAATTTTGACTTGCCCGAGGACGGGCAAGGTTTAAGTGTGGGGGGATTTGATGAGAATAAAATTTATCATATCTTTATCCCTCAGTATTCAGTATTTTACACTTAATTGGACTCATTACTCTTGTATTTCGATTCAGGGCAAGCAAGAAGGCAATAGGAAGAAAACAAGGCTAACCGGATGATTTTGCACAGTTTCGGCACTATTCAGTGATCTGGGCATAACTCTCAATTCCGGACTCCAATTTGGACAATTCAAGAAGCACTGGAAAGATAAGGAAAATGCCCAAAACGTTTATGTTTTGGGTTTTGGCCGAACCGGTCCACATCAAAGACAAATTCGGGCCCAAAGTCGGAGCAATTTCGTAGCAAGGCCCATTTCACAACTAAAGCTCACTTCGCAAAAGAACCTTGAAGCAGCCCGAATTGTTAAAGAAGCCCAGCTCGAATTCAAGAACCAAGATTCCCATTAGAATAGAAGTTGAATGTAATCTCAAGAAAGAGAGTTTTATCAGATTTAAATTTTCAAATTGTAATCCTAGAAAGATAAGAGATTGAGATAAGAGTTAAGATAGGATAAGTTCAGATTAGACTAGGACTTTTCAGTTTTGAGGATAATCTCCTAAAGGGAGTTGGAGAACAGCCCTCTCCCCAAATCTATATAAAGGGGGGGCGGACTGGCACCCAAGGCATCAAATCCTCCAAGAAGAGCTTCAGCCTTCAGAGAGAGACATCAGCAACCAAGGAGGAAGAAGTAGAGTTCGCCCCCTTCTCATCTGGAAGCTACGATTTCATCATGGAGTGTCTGTAAGGTTTCTATTTCTGGTTGAAGGGTTAGGGAAGCTTTGATTCTATAACATTGTGAGATCTAATTGTTTTTTATTTCAGTTCATTGTTTATGGGTATTCATATGTTTTCTGCGATTAACTGTGAGGATTATTTTTATTGATTAAGCAAGAAGGGCCCCTTGCTCATTCAATGGAAATAATCTATGGCCGATTGAACCTCCAGTTTCGTATATGATTGGTAGGTTCGATCATGGTGGCAACTAACAGAAATTGATTGCAAAAAAGTTTTCGATCTATGTTATGAAAATGTATGATCTGGTTTAAATGGTCCGATCGCTGACCAGAATTGGGTCTCTCCCCTCTTAATGCTATTAATAGATTAAATCTAAGAGCTTGTTTAGGACTGTCTATTAATAAGAGAAGCAATCAAAGAGTTTGTTTTGGTTGTCAAATAATACGAGTAGAGGCTGGCTGTTAGAACTTGTTAATGGCTATAACCAATTTATTTGTAAACATATGAATCTATCTTTGCATCGATGATCAATGATAAGAATCAAAGCTGAACTTGTCCCTTCAACCGAAAGCTATCTATCATCGATTTGATCTCTTGCTTTCTGTTATTTCCTATTATTTTCCTTATTTCATCTTACTTTCCTTATCTGCACAACCCCCCTACTTCGATTACTTGGAAATAAATCCACTCAATCCCTATGGAGACGACCTTCCTTATCACTATGTATAAATTATTTAATTGGAGCAAGACTATTTATCTTTGTTTGGATTCGACACCCACCAGGTCACATATAGAAAGAATCCAAAATGATAAAATCATCTAATAATGATTCCTTAATAGTCAAACAAAAAGAAAATTCTTTCCTAAAATGTAACACAAAAAACTTTTCCTCGCTGGAGAAGGGGAATTTTTCTAGACAAAAAGAACAATAATTTTAACCTATCACCTCTCTTCACTGAGAGGGCAGCTCCCTCCTCCTCACGCCATCTCTCCTTCCCTATCACCTTTCGCCTCCGGACTTCCAGACTCGACCACCTGCCACCGCCATAATCTCTCCAGTCGTGAAAACATTAGAATCTTTTGTTACGCCTCTATTCTCCGGGGAAGAAGAGGGCATTAAAATGACTTTTCAGATTCAGTTATCGGATCGGAGTTCCCCGAGTTCGTATCAGAAATCGAGCAGCTTCGCATCGGTGAGTAAAGGCGCTATTCATTGATCTTTCTCGACCGAATAGAATAGCGTGGTAACGGGCATTCACGGCAGCAGAACACCGCCCCACTATCGCAACTCTTCCCGCCGCCACCACAGTTTACCGCCATCTTCGACGAGAACAGGGAAATCGCAGTGGCTGGATCCTTCGTTTGATAAGCTCGAATCCAACGAAAACCCGACCTATAGCAGAGCGGCACTTTCCTCGATCACCGTGAGTGGGAGTTTCGGTTACACACGTTAATAACATGACTAAGGGCATTTCGAGCGGCACTTTCTATAGCAGAGCTTCTCCATGCTTCATTTTGTCGGGATCAGAAACTAAAAGCTTGCCTTTTGGTGGTCGCAAGTATGGGAAGATTGCTGCAGGTTCCATTGTTTCTGTTAGGGTCCCTCTTAGGGTATTTTCAGCTTCTGCCTCTGTTGTCACCTCTGAGAAGCCGTCTTCGGCATCGGAAATAGCTTTGCGGCATATCAAGGATGTCTCTGGTACTATAAAATTCCCTTGTTCCATGTTTCTTTTTGCCAA
Source organism: Nelumbo nucifera (assembly GCF_055504915.1). NCBI lineage: Eukaryota > Viridiplantae > Streptophyta > Magnoliopsida > Proteales > Nelumbonaceae > Nelumbo > Nelumbo nucifera. Next base: position 68,981,166 of record NC_142652.1, read on the forward strand.
ATCAAATTCTCCTCTTCGCCGCCCTTTCGGAGGTAAACTTTCACTTCTCGTGAGGTTTATTCATGAATCCGGCTCAATTGAATATTAACTGGGTTCTAGACAATCATATTACTGAATCGGTTATCTTGGACGCTTACATGTGAATAGAAGTGTATTACACTTTAGAATTAGAAATACACTTGAGAATTCGCATCTCTTAAAGAAGCTTATTTGGTAATCCTTTTTTTTTCTCTTTTTCATTGTAAGGTGGATGAGATTGTGCAAATCTTTTGATCGTTGTAGACTTTGTTTATTCAACAGAAGTCCTCTTTTACTTTCCTCTGTTACTATCTGTTATGATTGTAGCCTAGCATTTAGTTTATCTCCCTTACAGAAATTAGTCTGTTAGGTCGGTTGGTTTTAAGCCAGTTTATAACGGAATTTTGATAGAAAGTGTCTATTGCTGTTTGCGAAAAGAATACATCAAATGCATGAATGCATTGGGCCTAAAGATGCCAATTCGAATGGTTCTTCTCCTTTTCCAGAAGTTGTTGAATTTTGGTTTGCCTTATTTACCTTTGCTTAATTTCCAAAAACCTTGTTAAATTGATTTCATTTTATCTTTGTATTAATGCTGCTATGATTTTGTCAATTGTATTGAAGTTGGATTCTGTATGAAAAGACCAGAGCACAAGAGTCATGTACTGGAATGTTTTTTTTTTTTACGGAAGAACAAAGAGAAGGGATTTGGTGTCCTTGTTATTGGCAAGTTAACTATATAAGATTGGCTGGATGTAGTAAAAGTTGCAAGCCTATGAACCACAATTTATTGACCCGTCAGGCTTTATCTCTAATTGTAACTGGAATCTGTTGGAATAAAGGGTTTACTTGTTTGTAAGGTTCAGATTTGCCAGTAGTATCTAAACAGTTTGTTGGATAGATTTTTTTTTTCCTTTCCATGGTTGTAATTGAAAATTCACTGTGGATGAAATGCTTGTTTTCTATTCTCTAGCGTTTTCTTTTGGAGTATCCATGATTTATATTTAGTTCTCTATTTAAATGTTTGCATTTCACAACCTAATCATTGAAGGTGACTCCAAGATAGTTATTGGCTGGCTGGAAAAATAAGAGAATGGTCTATGGGAATATGCAAAAAAAAAAAAGAGAAGTTCAAACGGCTATAGTATGGTAGTAAGACTTCAGTGGTTCAAAAGAGCACTAACTCCTTTGCTGATGCCTTAGCTAACCAGGGGGTGGGAAGGGCTCAATCCTTGTGGGTCTGCTTGTAATTGTCTATGTTTTTTTCTATGTTTTTTTTTTTTATTTTTTGTTTCTGTTGTCCTTGGGGAGGGTTTAAATGTTCAAATTCATATGCCTATTAATAACCTAGCTGAATGTGTTCTTTAGTTGGGCCACTGGAGGCCCTGTTAACGCCTCACTTTTGAGCTAAAGCAACCTAGTTAGAATTCAATGTAGTTTACCTACCTCAAAATAAATGTTTAACTCGAAACTAATCATGTTATTGATTGAGTATTCTATGTTCTGGAGTTGGATTTAACCCATAATTGTGCGCCTGGCTCCCATATTTGCTAGCTATAACTTTTTCATGTTCCACATCTCCGGTATTCTATGTTCTGAAATCGGATTTGGCATCTCTTCATTCAGAACTGCAAACTTTACTCTCAAGATGCAAGGTAGCCCAAAAATATGACTTTAGTTTTTCTTATTGTTTCACACTTAATGCGGATTCCTTGATTTGGAAGATTTTTTTATTTTTTTATCAAAGGAACCAAAACCACTAAGTGGGTCATAGCCCTAGTGAATAATTGGGGTTAACCAATTGTCATATTTTATGATGCATGACCAGTCCAACATGAAGCCACTACTGAAAGGTCCAACTCCCTTCACATATACATTTTCCTTGTGAATAGTGAATGGACAAAATATCAAATTCTTGCATTCAATATCAGCAAATACTTAGTCTACTCTTTGAAGGGTTGCAATTTTTCTCAGTAATATTAAATAAATAACTATTTGGAACTCTCTCCTTAGACTTTTTTTTCTTTTTGCATTGACATTCTGTGGGTTTCTCATTATTCTCTATGCTTTGTACATATATGTGAATCTAAGCTTAAACCCCTGTATTTGGCTGCCCTTCTATGGAAGTTAAAGAGGGAGAGGTTATTGTTTTCACATCTCTATAGAATCGACTCACAGGTTTGGTAACTTGTTGAATGCTTTTAGTGATTTATAATTAAATGAGTGTTCAGGGCTTCAATGTCAATCCATGCGAAGTTATGAAATGCACTTGCAGAAAATTAGGAAATTGTCAAGTGTGATCCAGTTTATCTGCATTAAGTTGCACTTTGCACACGGGCATGATCAATTCTCACCATCTTACTAGTTCAAATTAGGAGATATGGATGCCAATTAATGCCATCGAATGATGTCAAGGGCCATTGATCTGGATCCAATCTTAATAAGCTGGATTCCAGCTCTAAATGGTAGAGCCATTTAGGGGTGTCAACAGATCGGGTTTGGTTTGGACGCCGTCCAAATCAAAAACCAGTTTGAATGGGTTAGATGGAACAATATGACATATTGACTTAGACCATCCAGACTTAATAGTCCAAATTAAGTATTTACCAGATTGGATTGGACCTGCGGACCTGGTCCTTCCGTAATGAATTTATACTGGACTTAGGTTTGGTTGGACCAATATCCGATCCATTGACAGCCCCAAACCCATTTACAATGGGATTGGTTTTGGATATAAATGATCTTATCCAATTTGACGGGGCATAGTTGAATATGTTTGCTAATATGCATAGTAGATAAAGATTTAGTACCATGATAGCGTCCATTCTTTGGGTGTTCTGTTTTGGAAAACATTATTTTTTTAACCTTATTGAGGAAATCTTTCTTTGACCATATTTGAAATGGATCTAATATATTGAATGTGTAACTAAATTGAACTTTGACATTACCCATTTATAATCACTAGCTCTAGTTCCCTATTTAAATGTTTGAATTCATATGCCTACCAGCGACCTAGCTGAATTGTGCTCTTTAGTTGGGTCAAAGTTCGCTATTTGAAAACGATATTTCAGGTCAAACAGTTATTTCCCAAAAGTACACTTTTATTACAAAACACTATTCCAGTAAGGTTTTCTCATTTAAATAATTATTTTCGAAAAAAAAAATCTAGTTCTTTTGTAAAACTTTTGGTCTACTTTGATTTTCTTAGAAAAGTACACTATATTTATTTTTACTTTATTCCCAAGACCAAGTGCCACTGTGTCACGGGGGTAATCGTTGGGGCCCTGTGCGGCACTCGAAATGGGCGAGTAAGCCTATGAAACAAAGCAAACACACACACAAAGGCAACAAGAAGGCACACGAATTAGCAAAAGGCTACTTGTATTGCATTAATCAGTGGTAAGCACAAGCACACAGTACAGTGTCGAGGGGATCTCGTGCTTAACCTTTACACGCTTATGAGCTCACTCGACTACCTACCTCCCCTCAAAGAGTACGTTAAGCTTTTGGGGGAGTGACAATAAGAAACATCAAAAAGGTGAAAAAGCATACTATAGTATTACAATAATGCCATTGGCAATCCCTTATACAAAAGTACAAGCATAGCCCACCCATGACACGCACTTGGACGCTGGAGTGGCGGCTGTAGGCACGGTGGTTGGCGCTGCGAAGAGAACACTTATTACAGTCTCCCCCACTCAATTCAATCTCCGTCCTCGAAGACTAGCTTCTGCTTGAGGCTTGAACTTGTTGTTGGTGAAGGAAGGTTCTTCGACTGCTCCACGAACCGGGTTTCTTCCAAGGCCTAGGTAGTTGGTTGGGTAGATTGCTAGTGGATGTTCTAGATGGTGGGAAAACCTATGGCTTGTCCCTAAGTTAAGTCCCAGCTTGGCTGCTTCAAGGTAGGATTTTGACTTGTTCCTGATGGGGGTAGGAAAGTTGGTGGCCAAGGATGGGTCAAAATGGTATTTTGGATTGTTAGGGTGTTGGTTCCCATTGATTTTTCCCCAAGAGTGACTCACAAGGCTACTACGTGATTCAGTCTGAGGGATGGTCCGAAAGTGGTCCCTAAGCGGCTTGGGTGACACTCGCTTTCCCCTGTGGTTGTGGTAGCAGGTGGGGGCGAACTTGGACACGGCCTTGGGTCTTCTGCTTTGCTTGACGGTTGTCGACACACACGAACTCTGTTGCTGAAGAGGTGTAGACGGCTGGATGACCTGCTGCTTCCTACTGCTGTTGTAGTTGTTGGCTTGAGGGGCGGCTTCTTCTGCCAGTGGAGTGGGGAACTTCTCTGCTTCCTTCATGTTGGCATTGAACAAGGCTTCTTTGTGAAAAAGTTGTAGTGCAAAAACTTGCTTCCCATGAACCTTAGTAGAAGTCGTAACTGGTACCATGCAAGGGGAGCACTCGTCCAAGATGCACAAAGAGTTGATGTGAGGCAGGAGTGCTGCTTCTGCTTGTCTCATGAAGTCCATTCCCAAGAAAACTCGGAAGTCATCCAGGGGTACCACTGAAAGATTAATCTTGCTTGTCCACGGCCCAACTTGGAGGTCAACCCCACGAGCCATGCCTTCAATCGCCTTTGCCCCGGAGTTCACGGCCTTGATCCACCCTGTCTCTTTCACAGTGTTCAGATTGAGTCGCTTGGCCTCGGCAACTGAAATGAAGTTGTGGGAGGCTCCTGTATCAACAAGGGCTTGAGTCAGCTTCCCGCCGAGGAGGATGTCTACATACTTCAGCCCCCTTTGGGCTTTCTTTGGCCTTCCATGATTGGCCTCTTTCTTCACCATGGCGTTGAAGAGTTGAAGGGCGCCCACTCTAGGCGCCTGCACAGACTTTTCCTCATCACTTTGCTCGTCATCACTGAGCTTGGCGACAAGGGCATTGATCTTCTTGTTGGTTGGGCAGTTGCGAACCAAGTGATTTCCCCCACAAAGGAAGCAAGAAATTGGGGACCCAGCAGTTCTGGGCTTGTAACGGTGCTGAGGGCCTTGCTCTCCTTGTGGCTTCTTCCCATAGTCTTGTCTTGCTGGCTTGTTGAAGCTGGAGTTGTCGTACGGAGGGCGTGAGGGACTTGCTCCCCCACTCAAATTAGGGGAACGCGGGCTTTCTGGCTTAGGGGCTTCTTCATCTGACAAGCTGGTCTCATTGAGTTGCTCCGCCACTGCCATTGCCGTGGCGAGGTCCTGTACGTTGCGGTGTTGGAGTTCTAGTTCGGCCCATGGCTTCAGTCCGTCCATGAAGTTGAATAGTAGATCCTTGTCGGACATGTCCGTGATCTCCAAGGTAAGGGCTGAAAACTCTTTAACATAATCGTGGAGTGAGTCCTCATGCTTGAGTGATTTCAACTTCTTCCACGCCAGGTACTCCACATTCTCTGGGTAGAATTGCCACTTTAGTTCTCGCTTGAAATCAGCCCATGTCTCGATGGTGCACGTACCCCATTCAATGTCTTGGCATCGCCTGTGCCACCATAGCATAGCAATGTCAGTCAAATACATAATCACTGTACGAATTTGCGTTAGGTCATCATCAATGCCAGCGGCATGGAAATATTGTTCCATTTGCCACAAGAAGTTGTCAAGTTCTCTAGCATCTCAGGAGCCGGCATAAGGTGTGGGCTCCCGAATCTTCACACGAGCAGGGGCCAGTGTTGTGGAGGGGCTTGGAGTGCTGGTCACTAATCTCTTGAGGAGCGTCATGTCTCCTCTTAGATCATCCAATTGAGTCTGGAGGTCGGAGGGAGAGGCCATGGCTACTTTCATGGCCACCCATTCAGCTCTCATCACATCCACCTGGTCTTGGATGTCGGATCGAGATGAGCTCCCTTCTTGTTGGGATTTTGTTCCAAGGACTTCCTTGAGGGTTCTATTCAGGACGTCTTGGACCTCGTTCATAATGCCATTTAAACGGGCTTCTAGCTCCACCATGGAGCTCTCAATTGTTTCCACATTCAAGTGGATTTCTTCTACTCGGTCACGCATCTCCCCAACAGTCACTTCACAACGAAGGATGCGTGTGTCGAAGGCAGCAAGCATGTCAACTGACTTGTTAGGCTTGCTTGTCTTGGATGTGCGACCCCTTGGGGCCTTCTCTACAGTGGCTTCACCGCCTAGAGACTCATCAGTCTCCCTCGCATGGGCAAGGCCATGCCTAATCTCGTCGGTGAGTTCCTTGTTGTGCTTCATTGTGCCACCACTAGTGTTGCTGTGCAAGGGTCACGAGCGTTGAGGAGCAACCCGGCTTTGATACCAACTGTCACGGGGGTAATCGTTGGGGCCCCGTGCGGCACTCGAAATGGGCGAGTAAGCCTACGAAACAAAGCAAACACACACACAAAGGCAACAAGAAGGCACACGAATTAGCAAAAGGCTACTTGTATTGCATTAATCAGTGGTAAGCACAAGCACACAGTATAGTGTCGAGGGGATCTCGTCCTTAACCTTTACACGCTTATGAGCTCACTCGACTACCTACCTCCCCTCAAAGAGTACGTTAAGCTTTTGGGGGAGTGACAATAAGAAACATCAAAAAGGTGAAAAAGCATACTACAGTATTACAATAATGCCATTGGCAATCCCCCATACAAAAGTACAAGCATAGCCCACCCATGACACGCACTTGGACGCTGGAGTGGCGGCTATAGGCACGGTGGTTGGCGCTGCGAAGAGAACACTTGTTACAACTGAGCATCCCCCAAGTAACGAGAGCTCGGAAGCACTTTGACTAGCGAAAGCTGAAGACTGAAGATCTCAACTACCCTAGACCTCTCAGCCTAGATAAGATCGAGGCTTACAACTAAGTTCGACAAAACAAAAGAAAAAAGAGAATGGGACATAGCTCGAAACAAAAAGGTGCCTTTCATTAACTTCGCAAAAAGTAATTACAAGTATAAAGGCTCGGCATACCGAGCCATGTACATCATCAATAAAAAAAAGAGAAACATCAGAAGAGTAGAACAAAAATAGATGTAGCAGTAGTAGTGGCTGACAGACACTTCACTCCTCGGCCTCTTCAGCTACCTTGGTTGTAGTACTGTCACCCTCAACGGGCGTGGCAGGATAATACGGGTCTAAGCCCTACACGACCTCGATAACATTGGGAAGTCGGCGTAGGACCTTGTCTCGACAGAGGTAGAATCCCTCCTAGGAGTGTGAGGCAAAGTCATCCATCTCACTCGTCAGCCTCAGTCTTCAGTGCCTCCCATGCGCCCTTGAAGTTGATAACATGGCTCTTCAACTTGCGGACAATGTTTGTCCTCTCCTCGATGCCACGCTTTAGCTCAGCGTTCTTGGCCTCGAGCTCGGCCAACCAAGCTTGCACAGCTTCGAACTCGGCCAGCCGAGCCCTCAGCCTGCTCGGTCTCATAGAGATGTCACACTGTCCGAAGATGCTCGATCACAACATTCACCGAGCAAGCATTATGCAAAGAAAAAATTAAGTGTCAGCACAACATGAGTGATCGACCAAAGCAAAAATAACAAAAGAGAGCAAGAAGACTTATTGACGTAGCTTGAAGCGCGAGCACACTCTCTAAGGCGTCGCTTGAAGACTCGGCGAGCTCACACCTAATGGCCAGTGTCAGCAGACAAAGGAGAAGCTACTTGGCCACACCCTCTGTTTCCAGCCCATCCTTGGGCCGAACACTCCACCACGACACATAGACTGTGGGGTCACCACCCTCCGGTACGTTATCCTGCAGAAGGGGAGAGCAGACAACCGGGGCACTCTCCTCCAAGTCAACTACCACGACCTCTTCGTCAGCCTGCATCGCCTTCTTCTGATGTTGGGGAGTGTGCTCTGTAGACCTCGACTACACCTCAGATCGGGGCTGGGTCCCCTAGGTCCCTCTAGATCGCACTATGGCCGCCGCATCCCTCATACAGTGTGAGATATCCTCATGGCTAGCCATTTTAGCACCTGGACAAGACAAGAAGTGAGTCAGTACCAAGTCAAACAACTCGGAAAAGAAAAGAGATCGATAAAAGTCATTGCAACAAACAGACCGGTCACCTCACACATCAAACCAGCATGGACCAACATCAATTGAACAAGTAGTACTCGGTACCACTTGAACACCTCGACAAGCCCCTCGTTCAAAGGGAACCTCAGCCCGACTATCAAGTTGTGCTCATACACACAGAGCTTGCCTAGCCGAACATCTGTGGGCCTCTCACCAGCTCTCGGGCACCTAAGCTCGTACTCCTTGAAAATTCCGTACATGGTTTTGATCCAAGCTACACCCCTAGACATCAAGCAGCACGGAGTAGTCCCGAATCGACAACCAGCCTGCGGAGGAAGGTCAACCTCCCTAGTCAATGGCTCAGCCTCGGCCCCCTTGGCCTCAGCCTCCCACCCGATAACCCACTTAGGGTCAAAGGCCTCAAACTCCTCGGCCTCGGCCCCTTGGCCACTAGCTTCACAGGTATTGAGCATGATAGCCTCGACAAGAGACCCCGGCTCAAATCCACTACAATAAAGGGAAGCAAAAGAAGAGGAAGAACGGGAAGAATCAGAGGATGAGGAAGACATCTTACCAAACTTCGAAGGTTAGACCATGGAACTGAAGCAACACCAAGCTGAAGAACTACCTCTTGCCGAGCTCTACAAACACTTCTTTTGCAAATGACAAAGTAAGAATGCTCTTCACCCCCGTTTATAGGGCTCTCAATGATCCAGATCAATGGTGTAGATCAAACGTTGCTCTCCGACAGGTCGAGAAGACAAACCGATGCCACTGACCTCTACACTTGTGTCACCTTAGGAAGGCGAAACGACGCTTCCGTCAGCATGACACGAGCGTCAAGCCATCCGGTTCGCCTAGAAAACCAGTTCAGCCGAGCTCCTCTTCTCAGATAGCACGCTCAACCAACTTGAGATTCAAGTTCCTCAACCGAGAACCAAAGAGCTCTTCCACGCCATACCATGGCCGAGCACTACACTCCTCGACTTCGGAACTAGGGGAGTGGTGTTTGGGTTATGGTTGAGTTGGCCTCGGGTGCCACGTGTCACCTCCATGGCCACTTTATCACTTCAGCCACATCGGCACCATGTCATCAAATAAGCGCGGCCAAGACAAGAGAGCATCGTACGGATAAAAAGGACAGCTCCGTCGAGGGTTAGGTCTTATCCTAAAGACCTCGACAGACAACCTCATCTTGACAACCCCGGAAGCCTCATCCGAATCGGACACAGATCTTCAGCTATAAGTAGGTAATCCCTACTCAAGGTAAGGGACTTTTGACATCTAGCATCCATACTATTATTCTACTCAGACCAACACTGTTCTCTCAACTACTCAGCCCGACCGCCCACCGTTCTCGACTAACTTCAGCATCAGAGTACCTAACAAGGGAATAACTCCTCGGATCTCTGACTCTGTTCTTGGTTTTAGATCTTGTTGCACGACTTCGTCCTTCCACCTCTTCTCCGCCCAGCTGGCAAGATTATCTGATTGCGACCTTGGTTCAAGAAACACCTCGGGTCGAGCAGCATCAGATACAATCTATTTACCAAGATACATATTTAGGTTATTAGAATTTGGTTGTATTGAATTGGGATCTCCTACCAATAAAACACGTTCCAACACCCTACCAACTTGATCTAACACCACACATTTCACTATGAAATTAGGACCCACCACAAAAGTGGGACCAACCATGCATGAGATGTGCGGTATCGATGATGTTGGTAAGGTGTTGGAACGTATTTCATTGGTAGTTGATCCAGACTCGGTTTTATTAGACAAGATGAAGATGATGAGCTTTTAATGTTGTGTTTGGTTCCATGGGCGTTCATTGAAAAAACACTGCCACATCAACACCACATAGGCATTGGTGTTTATTGCAAATGAGGCAATATGAACCAACTATTTGGTTTCATCGTTTATCAAATAAATGGTAGAAATTTGAAACGCTTTGATTCTTGTGCATGGGGCATTTGGGGCAAGGTTCAAAGTATCGATACTGGCCGATAGGCCCTACAGGCGTATCGGCCAATACTAGTCCTTTTTTTTCCGATTTTGGTTAAGAGGGGCTAGTTTAAGTCCCCGACTACCCTCTGGACCGAGCCCTAACCCAATACAACCCCTGTAAGAGCGTATCGGGAAGGGCTCGATATGATATGTATCGATCGATATAAGCCATTTATTTGTACTTTTTCACTTCAAAAGTTTATTTATACTTTTTCACTTTAAATGTTTCCTGTTTTTGTTGTTTGGTTGGACTTCACTTAAAACATTTTTTACTATCCACCTCATATTAATACCCATTAAAGTGTGCCACATTAGCATTTGGTTTCAAGAAATGTTGGGGCGTTGGGGGAAACAAGAATTTGACGTTTCCCCAAATGCCCCATGCACAGAAATCAAAATTTCAGTTTTCTACCATTTATTTGATAAATGGTGAAACCAAACAGTTGTTTCATTTTACTTCATATGCAATAAACGCCAACGCCTATGTAGTGATGATGTGGCAACATTTTTTTCAATAAATGCCCACAGAACCACACAGCCTTAATATGAGGAGGAGTTAAAAACGCTGCCCAACCAAAGAACAAAAACAGGAAGCATTTAAAGTAAAAAGTAAAAAATATTTGAAGGGAAAAAATATAAGAAAAAAACGTTTAAATTAAAAATGTTTAAAGTGGCCTATCCATAAACGCCGACGAACCAAACACATACTAACATTTGGACAGAAGTAAGTGTTTGGTTGTGTAGTACGAGTGAATGGGTTACTATTTAAAACGTCTGAAATGGAATTCCTGCAAATGTACTTAAAACTGTACTACCATACACGCATTTGCACTTCCCAAAGTACTCCTCTCCGGTCTTCTCCCATAGGCCCATATCTATAAAAATTATAGATTAACACATTCAGGATTCTGTCAAAGCAAAGCTCTCTCGGCTTCATTTCGTCAACGATCAAGTTCGAAGGTGATCAGGGAAAAGTCTTCTGCATCGGTGACGGACACAAAACTTATTCATATTTATCCTCCATGATCCGGTAGCTGTCTCCTGTCTTATGGGCTTGGCTATGAAGTTCCATTTCCATAGTTTCTGGCTGGATAGACAAGTCTTGTGTCCAACACCGATGCTAAAGACCATCCCTTTCAATTGTATATGCAAGTTGGAGAATCAAGTATGGTTCTGACTTCTGAAAGAGGTAAGACAAAAAAGAAAAGTTCTTTTTCTTTTATTTTTTAATTCTCTTCCTGTCGCTCTCTGGAATAACTGTGGCTGGGTGGGCCAGCTGCGAACTCAACAGACCATAAGTCCAACCTTTAGCTCTGCTTGTGCTTGGGGTTCCTAATTTTGACCCTGGGTTAGTTTTGGTTTGGTGCCTTAATCCGTTTCTAACTGTGCCTGCCAGTTAATAATTTTGAGTTGAATGTGTGTTTTTCTTTTTTCTTTTTTCCTTTTTTTTTTGTTTTTCAATTGCTGGGGTGCGAGCCTCCTATATGACCCATCCATTGACATGTGGCCACTATAGACCGGATTGGCACATCCCAAGTTGCAATGGTTCTACTGCCTAGTGCCTGCAGATTGGTCCTCTCCATCAAAGTATCAACATGCTTAACTTTTTATCATCCAAATGAATCACAGTGTGTTCACTTCACAGATATCTCATTCAAAATCCTAAAAACAATAACAATTAGGAGCTCAAAAAGGAAATGTTCCAAACCTTCTCAGATACCTATATCTTTGGAGAGAAAACTATCACAGATGTTTATAGCTCACCAGTGAAAGTCTACTGCAAATGTTTTACACAAAGAGGTTAGTTTACTCAACAACTAATAAACTGGAAATAAATCCATACCATTCTAATCTATAATATCGGGGTCCATGGTTTATATTTATATTCTTGCCCCCATGAGGTGTGAAAAAGTAAGCCGAACACATTGGAGAAGCTCTTGTGCCTCCACCAATCAATTTATGTCCAACTGAATAAGCATCCTGCATGAAGGGTTTCATTGAAAATTAGAAATAAAAGCAAAATGGTATTCTTCTGAAAAAAATGTGCTTCCACCATCTCGTTTGCACTCGGTGCATGTACATTTTACATTGTCAATTATAAAAAATATACAATATTACTGCAGCAAGTATATTCTGGTGATTGCATGCTTCATAAAGAAGTAGGATACCTTCCAGGCTAAAAATTAGAAAATCAAATAATCCATCATTAACCTTATTGAGGATACCCAAAACCAAAACTATGAATTTACTAACAGAAATTGTAACCACTAGTAGTTTTATTGATCTCTATGGATCTTCATATTAAATCAATATAATGACTAGGGGCTATTGCTTGGTGTAGTGGTAAAATCTCAGGCTGGCAAGCCTGAGAACGGTTCAAGTCTTAGGTTTGTATCCAGTCACCACTCCCAAGACCCCAAATAGATGGGACCAACATTGGGGGGTAATAGCCTTTTTATATGACATCTATATAATGACTGTTATTCCCATACTTTGGGCAATTCATCTCATTCACATTGATTCAACAAAGCCTCATCCAAACTACATGGGGTTAGCTACAGGGCTACACAAATCATTTTGCATTTCTACTATATCTAGCACTGCATTGCCAAATTTTTTATCTTCAAACCCCCTTTCTCAACACCTCAACTTGGTCCCTTCTGGTCTTCCCCCAACTCTTTCTAGATCTGGAATCTTTCTTCAAATCAATCCTTTGACAATTATAATGTTTTGACAATTAATACTACTTTAATGTGCATTGATTTAGTTTTGTAAAATCAAATAACGGTATAAGTTTAATCCTGAGCATTGTGTGTATTATGTGCTCATCCAAAAAATTTGGATGATAAATAATCTACTTTCATTTTCCAAGATAAGCTTAATTTTCATACAAGAAAATACCTCAGTTTATCCACTTGAATTTGCAAATTTATGGCAATATTAAATTTATTCGAGTAAAACAGGGTTATCAAGGTCACTTTATGATTGTTCTTACATTATTAGCTGGATGAATGTCAACACATTAAGTTGTGAATTAATCTATCAACTAATCAACCTCACAGTTGTTTCCTGCAAGTGGAAATTGATATAAGTTTATACGGAGATGGAATGCTAAAGGCACCATTCCAAACTGTAATCTTAAGGTAGTAGTTGAGACTACTAATATCCAGCACATCCACCTTCTGGAGTTCTTTCTTCTTGAGTTGGTATTTTTCTTTAAAATGGTAAAGTTGATGCATTGAGTGAGAGAAAGCTTTCCTTGATGCCATGGTACCGAAAATTTGACCAACAGAGTTTCCTGGAATTGCATAGAGATAAGTCTATGCCCATTTTTAGTATTTCTTTCCATTAAGTTTCTAGTGATTAAAAACAAAGAATTTATTTTCATCCAAGTTTCCAGTTAAATTCTATCAACCGAGTGAGTGAAGTGGTTTTCAACAAAATGGTTGATGACATTAGTGGAAATTTAAATAAAGGCAGCTTTAAGAACATTAAGTGGCTATAATGGCAATTAAATGATTAACAGTTATTTCTGGGGAGTTATTGAAGGATGTGGCACTTTTCAGTGAAGTGTTTCTGTCTTAAAACCAAATAAAACAAGGAGGGAACATTCTAACCTACAGGGGTTGTCTTTGACACGAGTATTTCACAAAATTCTGTGCAAATTTATGTCTTTGACTCAGAATGTAAACAGTACATTTGTTGAAATATAGTCATGGAAAACATTTGACAGATGTTGATAGGCAAAAGTAGTACATATTTGCTAAAATGGATGAGAAAAACTGATTTGCACCACATGGGTAAGGAAAGAAAAGGAAAAATGTACTAGATCAATCTTGGATCTGTAATAATAGATGGTATTTGACTTAAAAGCCCCACAAGACCAAACAAATAAAGGAGGAAATGCTCTAAGGAAAATTTGATAACAGCTGAAGTGGCTGAACTGAATGATTTATTGCTAACTTACTAAAAGACCTCAATAAGCAACTAAGTTCAACCACTTCAGCTGTTATCAAGCGGCCTCTAAGTCAACCTATTGGAAAAATGTTCCAGATCAATCTTGAATCTGTACTCATTGATAGTATTTGACTTAAAAGCTCCTCAAAACCAAATAAAAGGAAACAATGCTCTAAGTCAATCTACTTATCCAAAAAAAAAAGCTCTAAGTCAATTTATTGGAAAGCTCAGAAGCACAAGATCTGAATGACAAGATGTGAGGATTATATATCAAGAAGTTATTGATAAAATGAGACCAACCATGTCTCTTGTTCTTTTGGGGGGTTAATGTCCTACAATCCCCTCAGTTTAACGATTGAAAGTTGATGGAAGAAAAGAGAAGCAAGGAAGGACAATTTGACAACAACAACAACGTGAAAAGATTAATATGAACAAGGTAAAATGAGACAGATGAACAAGGTCAAAAAGGAAAATTTGACAACTTCTCAAGTCCCTACTCAAGGACCCTTATGGTAGAGTTAATATGGCTCTTCATTATGTGAATTGTGATATTTATCCGGTCTCAGATGCATACGTTAAGTAACTTGAGCTAAATTAAAATATGCAAATGCCATTGTTGCAAACTCCACATGGCCTACATGGTGATGAATTATCAAGTGGTAAATAAGCATTTAAGCATAAAAAAAGTGAAAGAAAATGTATCTTTCCAAATCATAATGAACAAAATCTATTAATTAGATAAAAAGAAAATCTTGAAGTGGATTTAACTATAATCAGGAGTATTTGCTAAAACTAGTGCCAGTCCATTGAAATTCAATATTCAAGTAGAAAAGGAAATGAAAAAAGCCTCAATACTAAATATCTTCTGTACAATGGTTATAAAAGAAAATTATTATGAGGCTCTATGCATTGTCCCTATATATTTTTCACCTTCTGTATGGAGTATATTTTGATAACATTGACTCTGATTAACTGCTCATTCAAAAAACTGGAAAACATCTTGGCACTTAGATGATAGGAATTTGGAATATAACTTAGGAAACAATTGAACATTTTTATGTCGTTTAATGAACTCTGATGAGCTTATCTTTTTCTGGTGAACCATAGTGATTTCTGAAAACCCATGGATGAGCCAATGGAAGACGAAACAGAAGCAGGAAGAAGATAAGAGCAGATATCAGGTCATGCAAAGTTAAGTAAACAAGAAAGGGGAAAACAAAAAAATGTAGCAGAAGGGCCAATATATAACATTAGACAAGACATTACTGCACATCCGGATACCGATTTTACAAGCTTTTATAATTTCAAATAGCAGGACTATTGATGGGGAACATATCAAAACAGCATACCATAGCATTCTCTGTTTTGTTTATGTGATTGGTGATAGGCATAGAAAGTAATAGTTGTTGAAAAAGAGAAGCACCCAAGGTCATAGATACCAGAGGGAGAAGTAAGCAAAAAATTAAGGTAGACTAATGGAAACCAAAGAATTATAGAGAAACTCAATTTCATCAAACAATGGGAATAACCAATAAACAAAATACATACGAAGAACATCATCCAAATGCAAATACTGAGCACGTTTTGGAAAAGAAAACTTACTTCTGGTCTTCATCCGTCCAAGACACAACAGATTGGGTACATTCAACTGGAAGGCACCACTGACTTTCTTCAAATCCATGGTCAAATTTACCAGATTCAATATATTGCAAATCCTCCAGGAGGATATCATAGTGTTTCTTCACCTCCTCTGCACTTTTACCTCCCACGGCAGCTGCAACCAGCTCCCACCGGTCTGGGTTCTCTTCGTCGACAATAGCCAAAGCCACCTCGAACAGTTTATTCTCCTCCCAACTCCAACCAGACAACACATTCCAAATGTCACCCATAGTGCCACTAAAGAACCTTATTCTTCAACTCTCCCAGAAAAATAATAAAAATCATAATACCTTCATGGTACTCCTCGAAGAAGAACAATTGGAGAGGACCTTCTTTAAGACCTTGTTTGTTTTCCCGGACCAATCAGATTCTGAGGTCCCTGGCTTCGACCAAGTTTCAGTGATGGAGAAAAGAAGGGGGAAAGAGAACCCGTCAGTTATTGTTTTTTATTACTTATATCAGGGTCTACTGGCCCTCACTTCCCGATTGTAAGTCTATCCACAAAAAGCAAGAAGAGTTTGTAACATGAAATGGAAAACCCAAATCAGAATTCAAGTCCTTGTATGCAAAAGGCAATCGCACCCAAATATACTTTATTCCCCATTTTTCCAAGACCAAGAATCCTATTTTCCATTTCTTGCTACAAACAGACGTATCTTAGATCCAAAACTACAACATATGACCAGAGCAAAGAAAAAAAATATATAAAATAATCCCAATTCGAAGCTTTCTTACCTCACGCCCACCGAATTTCACATCCTATCTTGCAAGAAAAGAAAAAGCAAATGCTTGGTGGGTCGTTCTCCTTGACTTGTTTTAATGGCGGGGGAGACTTTACTGAAAGAGAAAAGAAATGAACGTAGAGGAGGGTGAAGGAGGCTAAAGTAATGATTTCTTTTTCTGTTTATCTACTTGCCATAATTGGATTTGTTACTAAGCAAAAAGAAATTATCCTTATTCCCATCTTCCTGTAAAGGTGCTCAAGGATCAGGTAGCTTTGTTAGATATGCCCACCTGTCTCCTTCGATCCAGACAGTTCCGGTCCCAGGGGATATGCACCAGATTTTCCGGCTTTACTCGTTACCCTGTATATTTTTATGAAGGGAAAATCACATGGAGGTAACACACTAACACCTAAGGGCCTCAACCTCATCCTTCTCTTACTTACTACCTTGTAATTTTAAAAACCAGCAGTTCAAATTTATTAACCAATGTTTACACTGGTGATAAATTTAACAAAATGCCCATTTATAGTTTGATAGAATAAAACTATAAAATAAGAGAAATAAAAATGATTAATGTGCAAATTGTTTTTTTGTTCGGGGGGGGGAGGGGTGTTTATAGGTTTTGGGGGATGGCCTACCCCTCAGTTAAGGTCTCCTGCTGAGTTGAGGCCTTCAAGTGACATTACCCCAAATTTCAGGGTAATTCCATGTAATTTTCCTTAATATTTAACTGCTAAAAAATAATAGAAAACACAGAAATAATGAAGTCATAATGAACCCATTCCGTATGATTCTTTCTGCTTAATGACTGAAAAACCCCCAAAGTTCTTTACAGACTTCTGGAGTGAGGATAGAACTTGGTTTTTCCGCAATGCAAGTGAGGATAGGACTTGGTTGGGAAAAGATAAAAAGGATTCATCTTGTCAAGTCTTCTTATTACTTTTCCTACCTTAGATATGTGGTCCATTTCTTTTTCTCGGCTTTACGTTGCTGAAAGAGAAAATTAGGTCGGTCGTTGTCATGGATCCTTTTATAGAGGTTTTTAAAATAACCCAAACTTAACAAAAATTAATTATTGAAGCATCATCATTCATAGTCTGTGTGGAGGGTTTCAGTGTTCCTTCCTTTGTAGAAAGGTGGGGGTGGTGGAAACTTGAAAAGTGTAGTAGTCTCTTCAGAATGAGAAGAACAAAGGATAAGTTCGGTTTTCATTGACTACGTATGAAGTTAATGGCAGACAATGTCATTCCATTCTGTTCATATGGCATTAAACAGATACCTGACCCCAATTATACACTTGGGATAAGGCTTAGATGATGACAATGATATTATGGGTTGTGTGTTAGATACGTCCACGTTGGCTCGTTATTCTACACAAACAAAGTATTTTTCTGATCACAATATGGGGGATTGTGGAATTTTAAGGAATATTCCTTGCTGTACTTACAGATAAAATAGAAAAGCAATAGAAATAAGAGGTTCGCCTATATGGATGATTTTGGTTTTTAATATAATAAAACTAGTTGATGATACTGATTCAGATCCAACTTGGGTATTCTGCCCAGTCTCGAAAGGTTGTTTGTTGCCTTCGTTATTACTATCTAATTTACAGGAGATACCATTTCCAATTTCCATCAAACTTGCTTGCTGGGTTCCATCCTCGAGGCCAGGCTTCTAATCTTCTGGCTTGTTTTTCAGTAAAGTCAGTGACGGGTTGTAAGTCCTCAAAATTAGTACTAGTCCCACAATAAAAAATTTATAGTAAAAGTGGTAATAGGTTGAACTCCACATGGAGTTAAACAATAATCTCTTAGCCGAATGGATACTATAATTGAGTGGGAAAATTTAATAAGTAAAATTAAAAGAATAAGAAAACAACTAAACAAACAAGAAAAAATCAGTCTTACTGAATTCTGGTTCAAGGGTTCGGGTTGAATCGATTGGCCATCGATCCTAGGTAAATTTCAGCATTTTTGCGATTCAAGCATTTAACGTTAGATTTATTAGGATAGCCATAATAAACCTTGTGTTTTCCTAAATCAATTGACCAAACCCAGCATTCGATCAACACTTATCACCACTCAAGTGGGTACACGATAGCGTTCCATATTAACCGGTGATAGCATTAAGATTTGTGAAAACAGTTAAACCAAAACAACAATAATTGAGATAGCTGCAATTATTGAATCTTGTTCCATCGATTCCTTTTAGGTTAAACCATGTCAATACATTGGTCAATGGCTGTCACAAACAATTGACCCAAAAAAATATTAACATAATTGCTACTTGTACCACTATTTGTGACAATTACGGATCACCGAAATCATGGATAGCAATAGGAAAATCAACACTAATTCAGTTTGTCAAACTAACTAACATTAACATCCAATAAAAATGTCAACAAGAACCAATGAATACTTGAATTAAAAAGCAAAAAAATAAATTAACTACAGAACCTCACAATGGCACAATCAAACCTCCCCCCTTGAACCAGAAAAAGAAGCTTAGCTGCTCATGATCTGCGAAACCTCCATGCTATGCTTCTCCATGGCCGAACTGCTCTCTTGAGTTTCTTGAGTTGCTTGGTGATCTCTTGGATTTTGGATTGAGTGATGCTAGAGCTGGTCCGCCCCCCTCTTTATATAGCCAAAGGAGATGGCTGTTTTCCAACTCCTTCTAGGAGATCATCTTATCTTAAGGGAGTCCTGATCTTCTTTGAACTAATCCTATCCAATCTCTTATCTAATCCCTATCATTCTTATCTTTATAGGATTACATTCAGAATTTAGATCTAATAAGACTCTTTCCCCCCTTGGAGGTTACATTCAAATTAGGACTCTAGGCTCTCGCATTTGAGTTGGGCTTCTATGATAACTTGGGTTGTTTTCATGTTCTTCTGCGAGTTGGGCTTTAGCTGTGAAATGGACCCAGCTACGAACTAGCTCCGACTTCGGGCCCGGTTTCGGATTCAATGCGTACCGAATCTGCAAAAACCCAAAACATAAAAGTTGTGGGCCTTCCTTTCATCTCTCTAATACTTCTTGAATTGTCCAATTTGGAGTTCTGAATTGAGAGTTATGCCCAGATTACTGACTATCGCCGAAACAATGCAAAATCACCCAATTTGCTCTGTTTTCTTCTAATTGCCTTCTTTATTGCCTTGAATCGAAATACAAGAGTAATGAGTCCATTTAAGTGCTAAATAAATGTAAAAGAGTGAATATTAGGGGATAAAAATAGGGTTCTTTTTGGTCTCATCAAATCCCCCCACACTTAAACCTTGCCCGTCCTCGGGCAAGACAAAATTCAAACAAAAACAAACTAAAAATCCTACCGGTTTTTAAACTCAACTCTCCTTCATCTTTCTCCACAAATATTCTAGGTTAAATATTGTGAACCATTAAATCAACACAACCAAGTCATACACGACTCATTCATCAGTCAATCCAATTTTTGCTACTACAAACCAGGTAGTAAATCAGGGGAAACCTTTTTATCTTCTCTCTCTTTTTATTTTCTTTTTCTCTCCTCTGAAGAAGTGAGTGCATTTTATGCTCCATCTCACTTTTGGATTACTTGGTCAGTAGGTGCATTTTATGCTCCATCCTACTGTTTGATTTACTAGCTAGTAGGTGCATTTTATGCTTCATCCTACTATCAGATGACTTGGCTGGTAGATGCATTTTATGCTCCATCCTACCATCGGATTAATTGACCGATAGGTGCATTTTATGCTCCATCCTACCATCGGATTACTTGGCTGGTAGGTGCATTTTATGCTTCACCCTACCAATTGTAGCAATGGTAAAGTATTTACCCTATTTACTTAAACATGAATTTAGGACTAGCTGTAAGAAGGAATGGCTTCAGATAGGTCGTGTACTCCTTGATCGTACCTCATTACTAGGTTCACAAGAATTTTCCTAGAACATTGATTCAATTGATTTCAAAAGAGTTGGTTTTTTTTTACTTATTTTTTTTTTGAAAAGTAAATGCAGAAAAACATGACCTAAATCAAATTTATTTTTAAGCGCAATCTAAATTCTAACCTAAATCTCCCTCCCCCACACTTAAAAGTTACATTGTCCCCAATGTAAGGTTAAATGCAAAGAAAGGGCAGAAAAAACTAAACTAGGAATGTAAAAACAAAAAAAAAAGGAAAAACAAACTTCCCTATTTTTAATAATCATGGATTGTATCCTTTAATTCTTGTGGATGCAGCTTTCGGTGTGCTCCCCTTCCATCCATCATGGGCGGGTTCAAATCTAAAATAGGGGCCTTCGTATCCAATTGTGCACCCGATTCTAGCTCCCCATTCATATCTTTTTCAAAAATTTCCTGCACAATTGGATCAATAGTGTCAACCGAATAGATCGAATGGTCTTCATTTGGGTACTTCATAATTCCAAAAATATTAAATTTAACAGTCTCCCTGTCAAACTCGACGGAGAGGGTACCCTCATCCACATCTATTTTGATCTTGGCCATTTTCATGAATGGCCTGCCTAATAGAAGTGGGTCTGAACTTGTGATCGTGTCCTCCTCCATCTTCAGAATGTAAAAATCAGCTGGAAAAATTAAATCGTTATCCTTCACCAATACATTCTCAACAATCCCTTCTGGGTAGGCGTTAGAACGATCGGCTAATTGGATAATGATGAGGGCAGATTTGACCCTCCAGTGAAATTGCGACACGTGGCACCTCGTGACAACTAGGCAAGCACCTAGGCAACAACTTACCAAGTTGGTCTCCCCCCCGGGCACCGGTCTGGCTGGCCTGGCGCGACCTGCACGCGGCCTGGCGCGGCCTGCGCGCGACCTGGCGCGACTTGGCCGGATCAGCCTGCCACAGGCGCCGACCTGGCAACCTGGCCCGGACACAGGCGCCGACCTGGCAATCTGGCCCGGACACAGGCGCCGACCTGACAACCTGACCCGGACACAGGCGCCGACCTGACAACCTGACCCGGACACAGGCGCCGGCCTGACAACCTGGCCCGGACACCGACCCGCCGACTGACACAGGTGCCGACCTGGCAACCAGGCCCAGACACCGACCCGTCGACAGACACAGGCGCCGGCCTGGCAACCTGGCCCGAACACCGACCCGCCGACTGACAGGCGCCGACCTGACAACTTGGCCCAGGCGCCGACCTGGCTGCCTGGCACAAGCGCCAGCCTGACAACCTCGAGGAGTTCATCACCGTACCCCGGTTCTGACGGGATATGACGTCTTACCATTTGAAGGCTTTTTCACCCACCTAACCCACAAGGGCACCACTATATAAGGACTCCGACCCCCAAAGCCAGAGGGGGGAAAAAGTATGGTAACCCCCGCTCTCTAGCTCTCTCATTTCTCTCCAAGCCCTCTGTAATCAGAATGCTAACTTAGGCATCGGAGAGTCCCCGCTAGGAAAATACCCCCGGGTCCTCTGATTCAGTTCCCACATGTCCCTCAGCTCCCGCCGTCTACAAAGGAGAGAGAATCACCTCACGCGGAGGGTAGTCGGGTTGCGCTGCACCAGGGAGCTCCACCATCCTCTGAGTTGCAGACCGCCTAGGAGCAAGTCAAGTGACGAGTTCGCCATCAGGCAGTTCGCCATCAGGCAGTTCGTCACCAGGCAGTTCGCCATCAGGCAGTTCGCCACCAGGTAGTTCGCCATCAGGCAGTTCGCCACCAGGGAGCACTACCGGGCAGTTCGCCACTAGGCAGTTTGCCCCCAGGCAGTTCGCCACCAGGTAGCTCGCCACCAGGCAGTTCGCCACCAGGGAGCACTATCAGGCAGTTCGCCACCAGGCAGTTCGCCACCAGGCAGTTCGCCATCAGGCAGTTCGCCACCAGGGAGCATTGCCGAGCAGTTCGCCACCAGGTAGTTCGCCATCAAGTAGTTTGCCATCAGGCAGTTCGTCACCAGGCAGTTCGCCATCAAGCAGTTCGCCACCAGGCAGTTCGCCATCAGGCAGTTCGCCACCAGGGAGCACTGCCGGGCAGTTCGCCACCAGGGAGCACTACCAGGTAGTTCGCCACCGGGCAGTTCGCCACCAGGCAGTTCGCCCCTAGGCAGTTCGCCACCAGGGAGCATCATCAGGCAGTTCGTCACCAAGTAGTTCTCCCCCAGGGAGTTCGCCACCAAGTAGCTCATCACCAAGGCACGTTACCACCAGGTCAAACACGAGGTACTTAGCCAAAAAAATTTATACATCACAAAAAATGGTACGTGACCAAAAACGGTTACATCAATTGGCGCCGTCTGTGGGAAACGCTACGAAAAGCTAAGTTCTCATCCTACAAAAGCTAAGTTCTCATCCTACAAAAGCTAAGTTCTCATCCTACCAAAGCTAAGTCCTCACTTTTTTGAAGATATCACTTTATAGTTTACATTTTTTATGAACTCAAAAACTATGCAGGGGGCTAACTAACTAAGTAGCTCTACCAACCTTACTTTCGATTCAGATAATGCCTCATCAGTCCTCTCCGCAAGGTCCCCCTACAAAGATGAGCTCTTCGTGGCTTCTGCGGGAGTTGACGGCCAACAGACTACATAGGCGCCCTTACCGGTCGAGCCTTCCAAGGCTCCCGTGTGAGCTGGCAACCTAAAGTTAATAGTGCTGCCCCCGAAGGTCGAGCTCCTAGTAGCTTCTTGTAGGAGTGGGTGACCGGCATTACGAAGCTGATGCAGCACAATCATAGCTCAACACCTCACAGGCAAAGCCTATGGGCCACATTACTGCTTAAGACCCGGTCGCCTCTCCGGCACGGGCAAAGTCAAAAAAGAGTAGACTACGAGTCACTCCCAAAAGCCTACAGGCCACATTACTGCTTAAGACCTGGTCGCCTCTCCGACACGGGCAAAAATAAAAAAAGAGTAGACTACGAGTCACTCCCAAAAGCCTACGGGCCACATTACTGCTTAAGACCCGGTCGCCTCTCCAGCACGGGCAAAAATCAAAAAAGAGTAGACTACGAGTCACTCCCAAAAGCCTACGGGCCACATTACTGCTTAAGACCCGGTTGCCTCTCCGGCACGGGCAAAAATAAAAAAAGAGTAGACTACGAGTCACTCCCAAAAGCCTACGAGCCGCATTACTGCTTAAGACCCAGTCGCCTCTCCGGCACAGGCAAAAGTCAAAAAAGAGTAGACTACAAGTCACTCCCAAAGCCTACGGGCCACATTACTGCTTAAGGCCCGGTCGCCTCTCCAGCACGAGCAAAAGTCAAAAAAGAGTAGACTATGAGTCACTCCCAAAGCCTGCGGGCCACACTATTGCTAAATATCCAATCGCTTTCTCAGCAGGAACAAAATCAGCAAAAGTGAACTATAAGTTGCCCCAGAGCCTAAGGGCTACACTACTGAACTGGCGGAGACCCCCTCATCTTACTGGCAGCTCGCTACATACAGGCAGCTCCCAAAGTCTAAGGAATTGGATCAAAACTTACTAGCTCGTCGACTTACGGACCAAAAGAAATCTACTCCCTTCGCTGAGTTACTCTCAGCTCGGGAGTGGGGGGCAATTGATGAGGGCAAATTTGGCCCTCCAGTGAAATTGCGACACGTGGCACCTCGTGACAACTAGGCAAGCACCCAGGCAACAACTTACCAAGTTGGTCTCCCCCCCGGGCACCGGTCTGGCTGGCCTGGCGCGACCTGCACGCGGCCCACGGGCGGCCTGCACGCGGCCTGTGCGCGGCTTGCGCGCGACCTAGCGCGACCTACGCGCGGCCTACGTGACCTGGCCGGATCAACCTGCCATAGGCGCCAACCAAGCAACCTGGCCCGGACACAAGCACCGACCTGGCAATCTGGCCCGGACACAGGCGCCGACCTGACAACCTGACCCGGACACAGGCGCCGACCTGACAACCTGACCCGGACACAGGCGCCGGCCTAGCAACCTGGCCCGGACATCGACCCGCCGACTGACACAGGCGCCGACCTGGCAACCTGGCCCGGACACAGGCACCGACCTGGCAATCTGGCCCGGACACAGGCGCCGACCTGACAACCTGACCCGGACACAGGCGCCGACCTGACAACCTGACCCGGACACAGGCGCCGGCCTAGCAACCTGGCCCGGACACCGACCCGCCGACTGACACAGGCGCCGACCTGGCAACCTGGCCCGGACACCGACCCGCCAACAGACACAGGCGCCGGCCTGGCAACCTAGCCCGGACACCGACGCGCCGACTGACAGGCGCCGACCTGACAACCTGGCCGCCTGGCACAAGCGCCAGCATGACAACCTCGAGGAGTTCATCACCGTACCCTGGTTCTGACGAGATATGACGTCTTACCATTTGAAGGCTTTTTCACCCACCTAA
Source organism: Nelumbo nucifera (assembly GCF_055504915.1). NCBI lineage: Eukaryota > Viridiplantae > Streptophyta > Magnoliopsida > Proteales > Nelumbonaceae > Nelumbo > Nelumbo nucifera. The sequence continues at coordinate 69,005,821 of NC_142652.1, forward strand.
CCCGCGAGGGCACCACTATATAAGGACTCCGACCCCCAAAGCCAGAGGGGGGAAAAAAGTATGGTAACCCCCGCTCTCTAGCTCTCTCATTTCTCTCCAAGCCCTCTATAATCAGAATGCTAACTTAGGCCTCGGAGAGTCCCCGTCGGGAAAATACCCCCAGGTCCTCTGATTCAGTTCCCGCAGGTCCCTCAGCTCCCGCTGTCTACAAAGGAGAGAGAATCACCTCACGCGGAGGGTAGTCGGGTTGCACTGCACCAGGGAGCTCCACCATCCTCTGAGTTGCAAACCGCCTAGGAGCAAGTCAAGTGACGAGTTCGCCATCAGGCAGTTCGCCACCAGGGAGCACTGTCGGGCAGTTCGCCACCAGGCAGTTCGCCCCCAGGCAGTTTGCCACCAGGTAGCTCGCCACCAGGCAGTTCGCCACCAGGGAGCACCACCAGGCAGTTCGCCACCAGGCAGTTCGCCATCAGGCAATTCGCCACCAGGGAGCACTGCCGGGCAGTTCGCCACCAGGCAGTTCGCCATCAAGCAGTTTGCCATCAGGCAGTTCGTCACTAGGCAGTTTGCCATCAGGCAGTTCGCCACCAGGCAGTTCGCCACCAGGGAGCACTGCCGGGCAGTTCGCCACCAGGCAGTTCGCCATCAGGCAGTTCGCCACCAGGGAACACTACCAGGCAGTTCGCCACCAGGCAGTTCGCTACCAGGCAGTTCGCCACCAGGCAGTTCGCCACCAGGGAGCATCACCAGGCAGTTCGTCACCAAGTAGTTCTCCCCCAGGGAGTTCGCCATCAAGTAGCTCATCACCAAGGCACGTCACCACTAGGTCAAACACGAGGTACTTAGCCAAAAAAATTTATACATCACAAAAAATGGTACGTGACCAAAAACGGTTACATCAGATAACAACTCTAGTTTCCTTTAAAGGACCTAATCTCAAAGCATAGTAAATCGTATATGGCATGACATTGATAGGTGCACCTAAGTCTAGCATGGCATGCTCGATTCGCTTATTGCCAATCACACAAGGTAGGGTGAACATACCTGGATCAGCATGTTTTTCTGGTAAGGTCCTCTTGATCACGGCTGATACGTTCTCTCCAACTCTTACCTTAATGGGGCTCTCGTTTGAGTCATGTACCTCCTTCTCTTCTTCCTGTCCTTTATCTGCCTTCCTTGGTGAGGTAGGTTCTAGCTGCAATTCCTTCCCGCTTCTCAGCACCACTGCACTTACATTCTCCTTGGGGTTGACTACCATTTGTGATGGTAGTTTCCTAGAGCACTACGCCTCCAACTTGCTAATGGAAGTGGAAAGTTGGCTGATTTGGTTCCCCAAATTCTGACGGGTTGTCGAAGCCCTCAAAATTAGTACTAGTCCCACAATAAAATATTTGTAGTAAAAGTGGTACTAGGTCGAATCCCACAGGGAGCTAAACAATAATCTCTTAGCCGAATGGATACTATAATTGAGTGGGAAAATTTAATAAGTAAAATTAAAAGAATAAGAAAACAACTAAACAAACAAGAAAAAATCAGTCTTACCGAATTATGGTTCAAGGGTTCGGGTTGAATCGATTGGCCATCGATCCTAGGTAAATTTCAACATTCTTGCGATTCAAGCATTTAACCTTAGATTTATTAGGATAGCCATAATAAACCTTGTGTTTTCCTAAATCAATTGACCAAACCCAGCATTCGATCAACACTTATCACCACTCAAGTGGGTACGATAGCGTTCCATATTAACCGGTGATAGCATTAAGATTTGTGAAAACAGTTAAACCAAAACAACAATAATTGAGATAGCTGCAATTATTGAATCTTGTTCCATCGATTCCTTTTAGGTTAAACCATGTCAATACATTGGTCAAAGGCTGTCATGAACAATTGACCCAAAAAGATATTAACATAATTGCTACTTGTACCACTATTCGTGACAATTACGGATCACCGAAATCATGGATAGCAATAGGAAAATCAACATTAATTCAGTTTGTCAAACTAACTAACATTAACATCCAATAAAAATGTGCACAAGAACCAATGAATACTTGAATTAAAAAGCAAGAAAATAAATTAACTACAGAACCTCACAATGGCACAATCGAACCTCCCCCCTTGAACCAGAAAAAGAAGCTTAGCTGCTCATGATCTGCGAAACCTCCATGCTCTGCTTCTCCATGGCCGAACTTCTCTCTTGAGTTTCTTGAGTTGCTTGGTGATCTCTTGGATTTTGGAGTGAGTGATGCTAGAGCTGGTCCACCCCCCTCTTTATATAGCCAAAGGAGAGGGCTGTTTTCCAACTCCTTCTTGGAGATCATCTTATCTTATGGGAGTCCTGATCTTCTTTGAACTAATCCTATCCAATCTCTTATCTAATCCCCATCCTTCTTATCTTTATAGGATTACATTCAGAATTTAGATCTAATAAGACTCTTTCCCCCCTTGGAGGTTACATTCGAATTAGGACTCTACGCTCTCGCATTCGAGTTGGGCTTCTATGATAACTTGGGCTGCTTCCATGTTCTGTGAGTTGGGCTTCAACTGTGAAATGGGCCCAGCTACGAACTAGCTCCGACTTCGGGCCCGGTTTCGGATTTGATGTGTACTGAATCTGCAAAAACCCAAAACAGAAAAGTTGTGGGCCTTCCTTTCATCTCTCTAATACTTATTGAATTGTCCAATTCGGAGTTCTGAATTGAGAGTTATGCCCAGATTACTGACCGTCATCGAAACTATGCAAAATCACTTGATTTGCCTTGTTTTTTTCCAATTGCCTTCTTTATTGCCCTTATCGAAATACAAGAGTAATGAGTCCATTTAAGTGCTAAATAAATGTAAAAGAGTGAATATTATGGGATAAAAATAGGGTTCTTTTTGGTCTCGTCAGTCCGTGAAGATATCATTGATTTAGCACTTAAATGGTCTCGTCAGTCCATTTAGCACTTAAATGGACTCATTGATGTTAAGCTGAGAGTGTGATCTCTAATGACCACCGAACCATTGGTCCCCCCTCCTCTCTCTCTCTCTCTTTTCTTCTTCACATTCTCACTTTGATGCTATAGTGCTCTGTTTTGAAATGTAAAAAAATTGCTTTGTTCAACGGGCCTAGACAAATGGGAGAAGAGAGAGAGGGAGGGAAACACAAGAGAAGAAAAAGAGAGAAAGGATGAGAGAAAAACAAGAAAGTGAGAGAGAGAGATGGAGGTTAAAGAGGCCCTTTGTGGCAACAGGACCATTAAATATCACTCCCACAAGTTTTAAAATGCAAAATATCTAGGAGATGAAGTGGTGTAATTTAATTAGAGGATTCATGTAAAAGGTGGATTGAAGGGTCAATAGAATGTGAGCTCATTTACCTTAAGGAGGTGTTTGAAGAGGGTTATATTGTTGGTAGAAAAGAGGGTGTTTTGAAGGGTATTATTAAAATAGAAAATCAAGTTGTTTTGGGTGAGAAAAAACCAAAAACCGAATTGATCAAAATCGAACTGAAAATTCGGCTTAACCAATCTGATCAATTTGGTTTCGGTTCAATATTTTAAAAAAGCCAATTTACCGGTTTGGTTTCGGTTAACCAAAATAGAAAACTGAAGGGTTGAGAGATCCATCATATGGATGGCCAAACCCTGTAGGAAGGTTGGGCGAAATTTCAAAAATTTCTCTCTCCTGCATGTGGGAAGCACATTCCCTATTTTCTTAAACTGCATTTTCAATAATCAATCTTGAACCTAAACTAGACCAGATCTGAAACCAAAAGGGAGTGGAGGGATATACCTGATACGAAGTAATAATAACCTCCAATGAAGGTGTTCACGCCCAAGGAAAAATCCAAAGACTGCTTCCACCGAAGATGACACAGTACAGGATGAAGCAGAATCAGCAGGATGGTTCTTCAACAAGAACCTGATTCTTCAGCAATAATCTGATGAAGGGCTACTGAGCACGACTTCAGATTACCTTTTCTGCCAAAAGGTAATATCAAGAACTCTTCTTAATTGCTCCCATAGGTGGAGATCAAACTGGTATGGCGGCAAGAACAGGAGAGAAGTAGAAAGTGCACTCAAACTGTGTTGTCTCTCTCTGGAATTCAGCAGTCAATCAAATTATTTCTGTTGTGTGTTCTGAGGGTTCGCCCTACTCTCCTATTTATAGCCTTAAAAAGAGGTTTTCCTAATCCCATTAGGAGTTTCCTAATCCAAATCATGTATTTGGATCTGAACTCTCTTTAAGAGATAAGGATAATCCCTTATCTTATCTACAGATAAAGATTAGCCCTCCTAATCTAATTAGGAGTTTCCTGATCCAAATATTTATTTGGACCCGGACTCTCTGAGTGGATAGGGATAATCTCTTATCTTATCTGCTGATCTAAATACTAGAACCGCCCTCTTTTACTTAATCTCATTAAGCCAGTTCGAATTGGGCTTTATGCCCATTAAGTCTATGTGCTCACTTAGCCTCCTAACTGCTGGCCAGCTGGTTATCCTTGTATGAAGTGGGACCCAAACATTGATCTACACATCAGCCACATGGGTTCAGCCCAGCCTCTGTTACAAGGCCTGGCCGAATTCACTGTAGGAGACAGTGAACCCTTGAGTCCATCACCATGGTCTCTTAATGGGCCCAACATTTACACTAAATGGTCCCTGGGTCAAGCCACCTTATAAAAACCCAAGGACTGTGGGTAGATGCAAGATTAGCCTATCAGGTATTACCCTCAATGGTCTTACACTTAACCTCTTAGCCCATAATGATCAAACACTGCCCGATAAGAGAGGACCTCTCCCTTAGCTGCAAGGTACAGTGTTGCACTCTCTACTCACATGGATCCCGGGAATTTAAATCTTTTGCAAACATTTTGAAACCATAATATATATATATATATATATGTATATCTCTATATAAATATATTTTGGAAAACAAATTTCAACCGTTGAAATCAACTGCCGACAGTTTAGGTTTCCATCAGATAGAGTGCATCCCCGATCATTCACTTTGTCTGACAAAAGGGTTGATCCTGTCACTATGATCACCCACTCAGATGAATTCTCGGACTGTCCCAACATACCCAGGTTTTGACCCCCTCTAAGGATCTCACTAATTGGCATATCAAAGACAGCCCAATCTGACACTTAGTGTAATATCATAATCGAGTCTAGGGGTCAAGTGTAACATTCCAGGTTTGCCTATCTATCTCTACGGTCCAGGGAAATACTGGAATTCTTGTCCAGTTCAGGGTTTCAAGAAACTCACACTGCATATACCTCAGGTCTCACCCTGGCAGCTGAGATAGGCCACCCCAACCAACTTGGCAGCTCATCAATGTCAGTTGTGTAGGATAAATCTCCCCAGATCTATCCAACGGCTGTGAAGATTCTAAACTAACATGAGTCTCATATGTGTCCAGTTTAAGGGTATTACACAAAAACACACCATAATAACATGAATGAAATATGTACTTTATTCATTTACATTAAATGTCATAATGTACATCATTCTGCTTGGAGCTAAGGGCATACACTACCTAACAACTCCCACTTGCACTTAGGTCCAATATGGTATAAGCCGGAGTCCCATGCTTTCCACGTGTTTCTCAAACAATTTCTGTGTTAGTGGCTTAGTCAATGAGTCTGCTACATTTTCCGCTGATGCTACCTTCTGAACTAGGACATCCCCTCTTCCAACTATCTCCCACAGTACATGGTACTTTCTCTCGATGTGCTTCGACTTCAAGTGGGCTCGTGGCTCCTTAGCCTGAGCAATGACTCTAGTGTTGTCACACAACAATGGAATGGGTGATGTGCTGGATGGAACTACTCCCAATTCGTGAATGAACTTCTTCATCCATACGGCTTCTTTGGCGGCTTCACTTGCGGCAATGTATTAGACTTCGGTTATGGAATCCACCGTGGACCCCTGTTTGCTGCTTTTCCAGCAAACAGCACACGATCCTATCGGGAAGATATAACCAGATGTAGACTTTCTATCATCTGGATCTGACTGGAAATCGGCATCAGTATACCCTTGGAAATCGGCATCAGTATACCCTTGGAATCTGCTTACCACACTCATTGCCTAAGAGATGTTAGGACGAGTGCATAGTATGGCATACATGATGCTCCCTACGGCTAAGACATAGGGAATGTCTTTCATGCGTTCAATCTCTTCGAGAGTCTTGAGAGACGTACCCTTGGAGAGAGTGACTCCACGCCTGAAAGGAACATTTCCTTTCTTGGAGTTCTCCATGCTGTATCTCTTGACTATTTTGTCAATGTAAGCAGATTGGGATAATCCTATTATCCTCTCCGATCTATCTCTATAGAGCCGAAGACCCAATATGTAGGAAGCTTCTCGAAGATCTTTCATGGAGAATTACTGTGAAAGCCACACTTTCACCGTAGTCAACATTCCTACATCATTCCCAATGAGTAGAATGCCATCTACACACAGAATTAGGAACGTAACCTTATCCCCACTGGATTTCCTATAAACATAGTGCTCATCCGGATTTTGCTCAAAGTCAAACTGTTTGATGGTAGAGTCAACCGGATGTTCCAACTTCTAGAAGCTTGCTTAAGTCCATATATGGATCGGTTTAGTTTACATACCATCTATTCCTGACCTGCAGCTATGAAACCTTGCGGTTGTTGCATATAGATATCTTCACTAAGATCTCCATTCAGGAACGCAATTTTGACATCCATTTGCCATTTCTCGTAATTATGGTACGCTGCTACAGCTAGCAGGATCCTAATGGATTTAAGCATGGCCACCAGCGAAAAGGTTTCCTCATAATCGATTCCTTCTTTCTGAGTGTACCCTTTCGCCACAAGATGAGCCTTGTAGGTCTCAACCTTACCATCGGGACCCTTCTTCCTCTTATAGATCCATTTACATCCAATTGCTTTTACCTCAAGGGGCGGTTCTACCAGAGTCCAAACTCCATTGGTCTCCATTGAGTCCATCTCAACTCTCATGGCATCTACCCACTTCAAGGAATCTATGTCCAACATAGCTTCCGTATAAGTCGCGGGATCCTCCTCACTGGTCATGGCATTCACCAAGTAACTTTCTTGGTCATAGCCGAAATGAAATGGAGGCCTGGAAACCCGGGTAGATCTTCTAGGTTGGTCATTAACTGGATCTTGTGGGACATCTCCCACTACCCCTGAGCTCTCCTCATCAAAAACAACTTCTTGACGATGATTGTTCAGGATGTAATCATCTTCCAAGAAATGGGCAATTCGACTAGAGAACACCTTCTGTTCTCTTGGGTCATAGAATAAGTAACCCATAGAGCCTTTGGGGTAGCCTAGAAATAGGCAACGACTGGTCTTGGATTCCAATTTGTCAGCACCTATTCTTTTAACATGTGTCGGACAACCCCAAATCTTCAAGTGTCTCACACTTGGTTTCTTATCGGTTCAGCACGTATATCGCAGTCTCTAATGCGTAACCCCAAAAGGATGTGGGTAATTCTGAGTGTATGAAAAGTGATTAGACCATATCCAATAAAGTCTAGTTCCTCCTCTCTGACACACCGTTTAGCTGTGGTGTAGCAGGAGGAGCTAGCTGTGATACAATCCTATTGTCCTTTAAGTAGTCCCTAAATTCGTCAGCGAGATACTCGCCACCTCGATCTGATCGAAGGGTCTTAATTTCTCTCCCTAACTGTTTCTCGACCTCTTGTCTGAATTCTTTGAACTTTTCAAAAGATTCACACTTATGTCTCATTAGGTACACGTAACCATACCGTGAGTAATCATCGGTAAATGTTATGAAGTAAACATGCTAGTTATGTGTCCTAACATTCATGGGACCACATACATCAATATGTATAAGGTCAAGTGTGCCTATCGATCTTTCAGGCGTACCGTTAAATGGGTGTTTCATCATCTTACCCTGAAGGCAAGGTTCACAGGTTGGGAGATCATCTATAGTTAGAAAATCCAAAGGACCATCCTTTACCAACCTTGTGATACAATCTATATTAATGTGACCAAGTCGGTAATGCCACAGGCACGTGGGATTCACTATATCACGGGTCCTCTTCTTAGGGATTATTTTTGATGTAGTTTCGGTAAGGTTTGTTTCTAGAGAATGATGAAGAACATAGAGACCACTCTCAAGTTCTCCGTATGTGAGGAATTTGTTATTCCGTTTAATAGAAATCACATTACTGAATAAGATAGAATAACCATCCACGCACAATTTGGAGGGAGAAATCAAATTTCTTCTTAAATTTGGTACGAAAAGACAATCTTTTAGTACAATAATTCCTTCTCTGAAAACTAATTCTACAGTTCCTACGGTTGTAGCTGCAACTGTTGCAGAAGTCCCCAAGAAGAGCGTCACTTATCCGTCACTCAGTCTTCTGCTTATCATGAAACCCTACAGTGAGTTACACGCATGAATTGAAGCCCCAAAGTCAATACACGAGCAAGCAGATGTTAGACAGTTTTGTATGCCCTTAACTTCAATCAGAATGATGTACTTTATGAGTTTATTGTAAATGAATAAAAGTGTACATTTGATTCATGTTCCCTTGGTATGTTTCTGTGTAATACCCTTAAACTAGACACTTAATGAGACTCGTGTTAGTTTAGAATGTTCACAGCCAGTGGGTCGGTCTGGGGAGACCTATCCTGACAAGGCTGACACTGTGGTGCCACCAAGTCGGTTGGGGTGGCCTGTCTCAGCTGCCAGGGTGAGACCCTAGGCACATACAGTGTAGGATTAATTGAATCTATGAACTGGACCAGATTTCCAGTATTGCCCTGGACCTTGGAGATTGATGGGCAAAACTGGAAAGTTACACCCGACCCCTAGACTCGATTATGATACTGCACTAGGTGTCGGATTGGGCTGTCTTTGATATCTCAATCAGTGAGATCCTTAGCGGGGGTCAAAACCTGGGTATGTTGGGACAGTCCGAGAATTCATCTGAGTGGGTGATCATAGTGACAGGATCAGCCCCTTTGTCGGACAAAGGTAATGATCGGGGATGCACTCTCACTGATGGAAACCAAGACTGCCGGCAGCTGATTTCAACCGTTGAGATTTGTTTCGCAAAGTATATTTTATATGAGATATAAAAGTATATATATTATGGTTTCTAAAATGTTTCCAAGAAGGTTTTAATTCCCGGGATCCATATAAGCAGAGAGTGCAACACTGTTCCTTGCAGCCGAGGGAGAGGTCCTCTCTTGTCGGGCAGTGTATGATCATTATGGGCTGAGAGGTTAAGTGTAAGATCATTGAGGATAATACCTGATGGGCTAATCTTGCATCTGCCCACAGTCCCTGGGTGTTACAAGGTGGCTTGGCCCAGGGACCACTTAGGGTAAGTGTTGGCCCCATAGAGACCATTCGATGGGTTTCAGGGGGTGCACTGTCTTTAACAGTGTATTCAGCCAGGCCTTGTAACAAAGGCTGGGCCGAACCCATGTGGCTGATGTGTAGATCAATGCTTGGGTCCCATGCCATACAAGGAATCCCAACTGGGCAGCAGTTAGGAAGGATAAGTGAGCACATAAGATTAATGGGCCTAAAGCCCATTTCGAACTGGGCTATTCATTTAGTTAATTAAAACTGGGTTTTACAAGTGTGGGCTGAACTGCATCTTGCAATTAACCATCAACTCCTGGACCCATGAGTGAAAAATTAGGGTTGAGAACAAACTCATCGAACCATAGATTTGGTCCAACTAGTTTGGTCCAATCTAGTTCGAATGGGTTTAGGGTTTGATTTTTAATTCAAGATTTAATTCAAGAACATGATCTGAAATTAAATTACTGAAACAAGACATTCAAGAATCAGTAGGAGGGCTGTTCGTAGGACTGCTATCCTGCAAAACAAAAGATAGATCGTAGCATGCAGTTTCCAAAACTACAAATCATAGATGGCCGAACCCTAATCTGCGAAATTCTCCTCCTTGCGCTTTCCGCTTCAACTTTGAATGGAATAAAATAGAAAAACCTATTTTTTATTAATATTACATCAAACGTGAATTCCTATACATTCCGTCTAAAAATTAAAAATAATTAATTACAGACCAAGAATGAAAAAGAATAGCAGGTGCGCAGATTTCTTACGCCATTAAAGATTTCGATCTCCACCGTACGAACAACCCAAAAATCAAGAAAGATATGTAGAACAATTCTAAATATAATTCAGACTTATAAATATTTAATTTCAGATAAATCGCCCAAAAACTGGGAACAAATTTCCTAGAAAACGCTAATCTGTGCAAATCGGGTAAAACGCCTTCTGCCCATTTGCGCAATTCTAGATCTGGTTAATTTTGATTCAAGATTTGAGCCTAGCTCTAGTACCACTGAAGGGATGAGAGATTCATCGTATGGATGGCTGAACCATGTGGGAATTACATTCTCTATTTTAGAAAACTGCATTTTCAATGATCAATTTTGAACCTAAACCAGACCAGATCTGAAACCAAAAGGGAGTGGAGGGATATACCTCCCATGAATGTGTTCACACCCAAGGAAATCCAAAGACTGCTTCCACTGAAGATGACATGGTGCAGGAAGAAGCAAAATCAACTGGATGGTTCTTCAGCAAGAACCTGATTCTTCAACAAGAATCTGATGAAGGGCTAGTGAGCATGACTTCAAATTGCCTTTTCTGCCAAAAGGTAATATCAAGAACTCTTCTTAATCGCTCCCACAGGTGGAGATCAAACTGTGTTGTCTCTCTATGGAATTCAGCAGTTAGTCAGATTATTTCTGTTGTGTGTCCTGAGGGTTCACCCTGCTCTCCTATTTATAGCCTTAAAGAGAGGTTCTCCTAATCCCATTAGGAGTTTCCTAATCCAAATCATATATTTGGATCTGGACTCTTTTTAAGAGATAAGGATAATCCCTTATCTTATCTGTAGATAAAGATCAGCCCTCCTAATGTAATTAGGAGTTTCCTGATCCAAATCTTTATTTGGATCTGGACACTCTAAGTAGATAGGGATAATCCCTTATCCTATCTGCTGATCTAAATCCCAGAACCACCATCTTTTAATTAATCTCATTAAGCTAGTTCGAATTGGGCTTTAGGCCCATTAAGTCTATGTGCTCACTTAGCCTCCTAACTGTTGCCCAGTTGGTTATCCTTAAATGGCATGGGACCCAAATATTGATCTACACATCAGCCACATGGGTTCATCCCAGCCTCTATTACAAGGCCTGGCCAAATTCACTATAGGAGACAGTGAATCCTTGAATCCATCACCATGGGCTCTTAATGGGCCCAATATTTACACTAAATGGTCCCTGGGTCAAGCCACCTTATAAAAACCCAAGGACTGTGGGCAGATGCAAGATTAGCCCATTAGGTATTACCCTCAATGGTCTTGCACTTAACCTCTCAACACATAATGATCAAACACTGTTCGACAAGAGAGGACTTCTCCCTCGACTTTAAGGTACAGTGCTGCACTCTCTACTCACATGGATCCAGGGAATTAAAACCTTTGCAAACATTTTGAAACCATAATATATATATATATATATGTTTATCTCTATATAAATATATTTTGCAAAACTAATTTCAATGGTTGAAATCAACTACCGACAGTTTAGGTTTCCATCAGAGAGAGTGCATCCTCAATCATTCACTTTGTCCGACAAAGGTGTTGATCCTGTCACTATGATCACCCACTCAGATGAATTCTCGGACTGTCCCAACATACCCAGGTTTTGACCCCCTCTAAGGATCTCACTGATTGGCATATCAAAGACAACCCAATCCAACACCTAGTGTAGTATCATAATCGAGTCTAGGGGTCAGGTGTAACATTTCAGTTTTGCCCATCTATCTCCAAGGTCTAGGGCAATTCTGGAATTCTGGTCCAGTTCAGAGTTTCAAGAAAACCTACACTGCATGTACCTCAGGTCTCACCCTGGCAGCTAAGATAGGCCACCCCAACCAACTTGGCGGCACATCAGTGTCAGCCTTGACAGGATAAATCTCCCCAGATCTATCCAATGGCTGTGAAGATTCTAAACTAACACGAGTCTCATATGTGTCTAGTTTAAGGGTATTACACAGAAACACACCATAATAACATGAATCTAATATGTACTTTATTCATTTACATTAAATCTCATAATGTACATCATTCTGATTGGAGCTAAGGGCATACACTATCTAACAAAAACCAGTGGTTAACCGAACTGACCAGTATACATATATTTCATGATATATATCATATATATTTTATATTTTCTATACATTATAATTTAATAAATACAAATTATATATATTTATAATATCTAACATATTATTTATGATTTAAAATATAATATTATATATATTTCTAGTATTTTATTATATATTTTTATGTTTTTCTATAATAAATATTGTAAATAATAAAAAACCAAAAAAACGACGAACCAAATCGACAGTTAACCGAACTGGTCAACCGGTTAACCGATTGGCTTCGATTCTATTTTGGTTGCTCGTTAACCAAACTGCGAGCACCCCTAGTTTTGATGATAACATTTTATCATTCTCATTTTTATTAATGGTGATCATGGGCCGGGCCAGGCACAAGCTCATGATGGGTAGGGCAAGCGTTTGGGTCTAATTCATGTTTTATAAGATTAATACAATATATATAGTATTTAAAGGGTAAATTAGAGATTAATGTCTTGTACTTTGGGGATAATGGCAATTATCTCCTAAACTTTCATTTGCAACAAAGACCTGCTCCATTAGGATTTCGTTAGTTAACTTTGAGACCACATTCGCTTTTCAAGAAGTTACTTATGTAAGCATTTCCTAGCCCAGGTAAGTGCATTTACCCATATTCTTTTATTTCCTAGCTAAATAAGACAATGACCGTTTTAGCCATAAAAGCCATTATTAAAAGGACAATTTTGTCCCATTCAAGTATTGGCTACTTTCCTATTAAGTGGGAAAGTTACTTACCCACCTAGGAGATGGATAAGTTATACCCAAAGAAAATAAATTTACTGTGGATAAGTGATACTCCGATGCATTAAGGTGAAAATTTAGTAAGAGAAACAAATGACACTTTTTTTTGTTTAAAAGAATTATGGGAAATTTTTAATATAAAATGGTTTATTTTATTTATAAACTAAATAATTAATTCTCCTAAATTTTAAGAAATATCATAATTAATTTATAATATTTTTTCAGTTTCAATGCTTTTTATACGAGGCTTATGCCTCACCAATTTGAGGCGCAAGGCAGTGAGGCATAAGCCTCTCAAAAATAGAGGTCGTACCTCCTAGTAGAGGGGCAAGGCACCTAAGGCCAGTCGCTTTGGCTTTACCTCACCTCAACGCCTTTTAAAACTATGGTGTATAAAGCTCCATGTGGAAAGAATGCAAATACAAATATATATAGTTTAGAAATATAGGCTCCATTTATATTTTTGTTCTTCCTAAAATGGAGTCCAAAGGGTAAAAATATAAATTAACACTATATAATCAAATTTAACTTTTTTTTTAGTAAAACTTGGAGCTACATAAGATGGGGTAGCTCAGCCCCAAATATCACTCAAACAGATAAACAAAAGAGCACTAGGAAGAGAAAGGATTCCGAGAGGGAGAGGACTAAAGGAAAAAAGAGACCTTGACGCACCATCCAATCCACAGCTTGATTTTCTTCCTGAAACAAATGAGAATAAGAAACACCACGATCCAGCCTCCAAAATTCTTCAACAATGGTCTTCTATCTCCATGGAACTTTGACATTTTTTTTTTCAAACAATAGATCACCAAGGCAAGTATCCCTATAATAGTATAGATAAATATAAATATAACTTTAAGGAGGCATATGCAAATGCCATTGTTGCAAATCCCACATGGTCTCTCACTCTGGTTTGAAGCAAAAGCCTTACTTGACCCCAAGGTTCAAAGTATCGACATATATCGGCACGTATCAGCTGATATGTATCGTTTTGGGACCCCTCCGATACACCCCTTGTAGGGGGTCTGACCGGTTCAAGGGGTGGAAGAGACCTAAACCGGCCCCCCTGAACCGGTTGCGAAAAAGAAAATAAAAAAAAAAGTATAAAAATGCAGTATCGATTTCCCCAATACACCGGATGTATCGATATTTTGAACCTTGCTTGACTCCTCTAAAATTTCCATCATATGTGAAGGGACAGTCATCCTATGGCATAAATGTAAAGGGAGAAAAAAGATTATGTTCAAGAAGGATCCTTTCAACCCACCTCATATTAATGAAAAGCAATAACTTTATCAAGGATCTCGAAACCCATCTAGCGTCCTCATCCATATCAAAATCTCAGTACTACCCCTTGTAAGGCAGCCATAGGTTTATTAGGGATTCCCATTGTGGGTTGCACCCCCACCCCCCACAAGTTTAAAATCCTAACCTGCATTGAAGGTTGCCATCAGGAAAAGCTTCTCCAACTTGACCATGGATTCTTGAAAGTGGTTATTCTCAAAGCATTGCAGCCTTGTAGCTAGGATAGAACTAGACCCCCTGTGGTTGATCTGTATTTGGATTGTTGTGTTCTTCTGTCATCCCTTAGACTCTACCAACTATTGTACTCCCCCTGTGAATGTAATAGTGCAGCCCATATGCTGGCTCATCATGGACTCTCCATTTTGAATTCTTACACCTAGTCTACCTGCCAAGAGTTCGTGAGATCTATCTGAATGGATAATTATGATCTGATGAATGAATCTAGCCTAAAGGCTGTTCATAGAAAATCCGAACTCTCCAAGTAGGGGACTGTGGCCAATTGGAACATGGAGGGATTTCCACATGAGAGATGATGATGTGGCTGTCTTGCCCAAAATTATTATCCTTGGCTAAGCGGTCGTTGAAGCATAGATTTAGGTGTCGAATCCACAGAGAAGCTGATTAAACCAACAGAAGGAGTTATTGCTAAAGTGAATAACCTAGAGAAAATGATTTTCTAAAAATAAAAAGAAGAGCAAAAATATTTGAATAAAAGTAACAATGATTAAAGGATGAAAATTAGTTTGTGATGAACAAGACTTCGAGATTCACTTGATTGATTTTCTTAACTGGTCTCGACTTTGATTCCTATTTATTACTCAATTGCAAGTTTTACATCCCAAACAAGCAATCGGAAAATATAACTTTGAAATCAACGACATGAACAGAAGTATTTGTTCTGAGAGAATTAATTTTCGATGAAGAACAGAATGATTTATTCTTACAAGCTACCCAAAAAGGACAACATATCAGATTGACAGTATTGTAGTCAAGATCAACTCATAAAATAAATCTACCCAATCAATTATTTTCTAACAAATTGCACATAAAAAGATAATGACTAATCTTATATGGAAATTGAAGAATATAACTGATGGGAATGCAAAATATCATATTTTTCTCCCTTAATGATTAGTCTTTTATACTTATTTAGTGCCTAAATGGACTCATTATTCTTATATTTTGATTTAGAGCACAAATGGAGGCGTTAAGTGAAAAACGGAGCTAATTGGACAATTCTGGACAGTTTCGGCACTGCGTCATAATTTGGGCATAACTCTCTCATTCGAGCT
Source organism: Nelumbo nucifera (assembly GCF_055504915.1). Taxonomy (NCBI): domain Eukaryota; kingdom Viridiplantae; phylum Streptophyta; class Magnoliopsida; order Proteales; family Nelumbonaceae; genus Nelumbo; species Nelumbo nucifera. The sequence goes on from NC_142652.1 coordinate 69,021,366, forward strand.
CCGATTGAGATGATTTAAGATGCTTTGGAACGATAAGGAAAAGAACTACAACATTCATGTTTTGAACATTGATGGATATTAACTACAATGAAGTCGAAATCGGGCTCGAAGTAGCTGCAACCGCACTGCTGACGTGCTAAAAACGTTTCTTAGCCTACAAGTTTTCATATGCGGAAATCACCACTCTCCCACTTGCATTAAAACTTTGTTTTATCTTATTTTTAATAATTTTCTTGATAAGTCAGACTTGGAGACTATTATCTAGAGAAATTTTAGGATATTTTGTAGGCTTCTTTTGGGGAATGGGAAGTATAAAGAAGAAAAGAAGGAAATAAGAGAATAATCAGACCTAGGCTGCTGCACCTCTCTTCTCTTCTCTTCTCTCTTCTCTGATTTTTCTTGAGTTTTCACCAAGACCATGCGTGGCTAAATTCTGATACTTGGTCGAAGGACACAGAAGCCTCAAAATCAGCAAAACTGTGAAATCTGATTTGATTTTTACTGTTTGATTTATGCTTTGAATATCGAATGTTCTTCTATGTTTATGTTCATGATTGTTTCGTCTGATTGCTAGGAGGCTTACTAATTTATTATTCATTGCAATCTACTGCTAGGTTAGATATCAAATCTGTAATTGTTTGATCCCACTAATCTGTGAAGCAACTAGGGTTTAATGATTTGCTACGTCATAAATTGTTAGATCTTAGGAAGAACTCGACTGAATTAAATGCAACCACTTGTGCTTGTGTTGTTTAGCTTCATCGATCTCCAATTCTTAAGGTTGCTACTGGATTAAATCTTGAACGCTTGTTTCAGGTTGTTTAGTAGTAAGGGTTAAGTAGATCGCTTGTTTTCTAATTAATTGCAAAAGGAGAGATAGAAAAATAATTCCTATGGTGAATATTCAAAGTGTGAATTGATATATCTTTGCATCGATGATCAGTAGCAAAATTCTGATGGTGGATGTTGACTTAGACCAAGACTTGTTCTTTTGATTAATTTTGGTACTTTGATTTGCATTGCTTCTCATTTGATTTTCTTTCTTTCTAAATCTGGTTTTCGTTACACTCAAACCCCCCCCCCCTCCATCTTTGTCCACGCAGCACAAAAACTAGGGTAGATACTCTCTAGGAACGATCCTTACTCGCACTACTGCATTTTTTTTAGGAGTATAGGTTTTATTTTTGGGTGCCTACGACAGCACGCCAAATTTTGGTGCCAATTCCGGGGAGTTTTTCTAATCGGTTTTTGTGCCTCTTGTGATCAATATTTCGTTTTTGAATGTTCGAAAAAAAATAGAGATCGCTTTTATTGTTTGTGTTTTAGCGTAGAATTTTTTTTCTATTTTATTTATTTATTTATTCTCATCACTCTAATATTTTTTTATGATATGTCATTCATGGTTTATTAGGGTTTCCTTGATTTATGCCTGTAACTCAATTTTCTAAGCAAGGTGATTTGCAGTACGATTTAGAAATAAAAGGGAACTTTGCATAGGTTAAGGAGGAAAGCTCGGAGTAATTCTGAAGAGAACGATCCAGCTCTTGATTCCCTATCTGTTAGCGATTTTGATTTGAGAGAGGAGGAAATCATGGTTGGAAATAGAACTTTGAAAGAGCTTGTCACCCCTGATTTGAATCTACAACCCTTATGCATAACGTTTCCTGCTTTAGATGTTGCTGCTACTTTTGAATTAAAATCTGGACTAATACATCTCTTGCCCACTTTTCATGGTCTTACAGGTGAGGTTCCTCACAAGCATCTAAAGGAGCTTCATGTGGTATGCACGAGTATGAAACCCATGGGGGTGACTAAAGAACAAATTAAATTAAGAGCTTTTCCGTTTTCTTTGAAGGATTCAGCTAAGGATTGGCTCTATTATCTACCCTTCGGGAGTATTACCACATGGAACGAGATGAAGAGCTTATTTTTAGAGAAGTACTTCCCAACTTCAAGGGCGGCCAACATTAGAAAAAAAATTTGTGGTGTAAGGCAGTACAACGGAGAGTCCCTACATGAATATTGGGAACGTTTTAAAAAATTATGTGCAAGCTGCCTCCATCATCAAATCAGTGAGCAGCTACTTATCCAGTATTTCTATGAGGGTCTTCAACACACTGATAGGAACATGATTGATGTTGCTAGTGGAGGAGCTTTAGTGGATAAAACTCCCAAGGCTGTGAGAAACATGATTGCAAATATGGCGGTCAATTCTCAACAATTTGGCACTAGGCTTGACCCTCCATCAAAGCATGTTAATGAGGTAAATATCTCTTCCCTTGAACAACAAATTGCGAGTATAACTTCTCTGGTTCGTCAAATGGCTGTAGGTAATATGCGAACGACGAAAGCTTGTGGAATTTGTTCGGTAGTAGGGCATCCAACCGATATGTGCCCAACTCTTCAAGATGAGCCAATTGAGCAGGTGAATACGGCAGGTGGTTTTCTGGGGCAACCGCAAAGGAAGTATGATCCCTATTCGAGCACATATAATCCTGAAGGGATGGGATATCCATCACATGGATGCCCAAGTCTTGCGGAATGGAAAGGGCGAATTTCAAAAATTTCTCCCATCTTTGCAGGGAATCGAATTCCCTATATTTAGAAAAACATGTTTTTCAATGATCAATCTTGAATCAAGAACCAAACCAGATCTGAACCAAAAGGAGTAGGAGGGAGGATGTACCTGATATAGAGAAGCAATATCTCCCAATGGAGGTGTTCACGCCCAAGGAATGATCCAAAATCTGCTCCCACTGAAGATGGCGCAGTGCAGGATAGAGCAGAATCAGCAATGTTCTTCCAAAAGAACTTGACCCTTCGCAAGAATCAACTAAACGGCTTGTGAGTACAGCTCCAACCAATCTTTTCCCAAAAGATTGGAATCAAGATCAGATCTTGATTTCTCCCAAGAACTGGAGATCGAATTAAATGTGATGGCGGCGGCAGGAAGGAGAAGGCAAGAGAGAATTCGCAGGGTGCAGAAATCTCTCTTCTTGTGATTTTCTGCTCTGAAGAGAATTGAACATCAATCACTAACTGTTTTCGTCCCTTTCTTCTTTCATACTCTTAAAGGGATCAGTTCCTAATCCCATTAGGAGTTGCTAATCCAAATCATATTTGGATTAGAATGCACTTTAAGTGATAAGGGATAACCCTTATCTTATCTGCAGATCAGATCAGCCATCTCCTAATCTAATTAGGAGGCTTCTAGATCTAAATCTCATTTAGATCTTGGACTCTCTAAGTGGATAGGGTCTAAGCCCAATCCTATCAACTGATCCATCTCAGAATTCGCCCCCTTTAATTGACTGATCAAATCAGCCCAGTTCGAAATGGGCTTAAGGCCCATTTAAGGTTATGTACTCACTTAGCCTTTCAAACTGCTGCTCAGTTGGGCTTCCTTGTATGGTGTGGGACCCAAACATTGATCTACACATCAGCCACATGGGTCCAGCCCAGCCTTTGTTACAAGGCCTGGCCGAATACACTGTTATGGACAGTGCACCCCCTGAAACCCATCTTATGGGCTCTATGGGCCCAACACTTACCCTAAGTGGTCCCTGGGCCAAGCCACCTTGTAACACCCAGGGACTGTGGGCAGATGCAAGATTAGCCCATCAGGTATTATCTTCAATGGTCTTACACTTAACCTCTCAGCCCATAATGATCAAACACTACCCGACAAGGGAGGACCTCTCCCTCGACTGCAAGGAACAGTGTTGCACTCTCCGCTTACATGGATCCCGGGAATTAAAACCTTTTGCAAATCATTTCGAAACCATAACATATATATATATATAAATATATTTTGCAAAACGAAACACTTCTTCTGTGGCTTCTTTGCCTTCCTCTTTTTCTTGCTCGTTTTGTTAGCTTCAACAAGCATCACCACAGGCTGATCCTTCTTAAGTAAGACCTCGGCCCTTTGCAACATATTGCTCAGCTCTTGGACGCTGACATTCAGCTTGTTCATATTGTAATTTAATATGAACCCATTGAAGGAAGAGGGCAAGGAGTTCAGAATGGCATCTACTTGAGTGCCAAGATCTAGCCCGGATCCAAGGGCTTCCAGCTCGTTAATGTATCCCATCATCCGAAAACAATGGTCGTGAACTTTTTGCCCCTTGGACATCTGAGCGGTCATGAACATTTTCAAGACATTCTGCCGAGTAGAACGGTTCTGCTCTTCGTACATTGTTTTCAAACTGTCCAATATGTCCTTAGCGAGTTCGATCTGATCGGACTGCCTCTGTATTGAGTTGTCCAAAAAAGCAACGACATAGCAGCGGGCTAGGGAGTTTTTATCCTCCCAATCTTGGAATTCTCTCCTACGGGCTTCAAAAGCCCTATCACCCGGACGTTCCGGGGCAGGAGACTTGACTACCTTGTCCAATTTTTCAGATGTTAAAACCAGCATTAGGTTACGGTACCAGTCGGCATAGTTTGGGCCTTTAAGCTTGTTGTCGTCAAGAAGTTTTGCAAATTGTCCGTTTGCCATTTTCTGATAAAACAGCAAATATCAGTCCACAACCTTACTTGATTCATGTTCAAATCATAGACATGGATTTTAATCTATGTTCCATTCCCATTTGTTCATCTCTGATTTTTCCCTCCTGCTAAGGGACGGAGACAGCGACTTGTCTCTGGAAATGTGGGAAACCACGTAGGGTGCATGGAGCCAACTGTTTCAGCTGCAAAACCCCACCACCTTTCTATGAAGGATCATATCCACTCATCATATGAGTTTTCCCTTTGGCCTCTGTCAGACAAGGTTCAGAGCCATTTTCAGGTAAACCTTTCTGTCCAGTGAGTGCTCACCCATCATATTCGTGAACGCCAAGGTACTGTGAGAGAGTTCCCATTTTCTGGTGAAGCCCCTCCCACATCGGTCTATGACGCCCCTATCATCTTATGAAACACTTAGACAAGCCCAACAGCAAATGGATACCCCATTTTCTAGTGCGTTTCCTCATTATTGAAGGACCCATCCTCATGCTAATGATGGAAGGCCTTTAGAGAGTTCATCACATGAATCTCCCTATCACGTGCACTCATATTTACTGGAGGGAACAAGAATTACACCCTAATTTATTTTAGGTCAAACCAAAGTGGCTCCCACTAACTTTCATAAAGCCAGATTTTGGTGTGCCTAAATCGGCTAGGGTTCCACACGTAACCTCTTCAGGAGGTGTGGGGCCCACCATTGAGAGAGGTCATCCAATGACCAAGAGGAACACCATGGCAATGATATGCATTCAGCCATGGTGTGCGCAAGAGCCACTATTGAATCTGCATGGGCCAAGCACTTATGGCCCATGAACGTAGCACATCACACATCCATACATCACATGCAGGGAGGAATTGATCCAATCAATTAATTATCCGTAAAAGCCCATTCGAAACCCATTTTAGTCCATAAAATTAACAATTAATATCATCTAGGTATATGGGCTGAATTAGGGTTACCTAGTTCGGCCCATATAGCTTGTTCTTTTGAAGTGGGCTTTTGGCAATTTTAACAATTTAAAACTGGGCCTTACAGGTTGGGCCGAATTAAATATCCAATTAATTATCAATCCTTAGTCCCATTAAACAAAAATTAGGGCTGATATACAGCCTTAATTGAACCCCAGATTCGGTCCAAACAATTTGAACCAATCTTGGTTCGAATGGGTCTAGGGTTTGATTTTTAATTAAATCTTTAATTCAAGAAAATAATCTGAAATTAAAGAACTGATAAAAGAAAACAAGAATCAGTCAATCCAGGGCTGTTCGTACAATCCATCCTGCAAAACAGAGGTTAGATCACAGAATGCAATTTCATAAACTGCAAATCGCAGGTAGCGAATGTCCCATCTGCGAAATCTCCTTCCTTGCACCGCCATCTTCGATCAAAAAATAAATGAATAGAAAACCTAATTTCTATTATAATTACATCATATTGAATACCTAATACATTGAGTAAAAATAAATAAAAAAAAAATTATTTACAGACCAAATGTAATGAATAAATCAAGAAACTGCAATTCTTGCAGGTTCCCCACGCAAACCAAGAATTCGATCTCCTCTTGTACGAACAGCCCATAAATCAAGAAAATCATAAAGAACTATTCTAAACAATAATCAGATTTATATAAAATTAATTTCATAATATTCACCCATTAATTTTTGGGAACAAATTTCTCAAAACCCATATCTGCGCAAATCGGGTAGAACACCTTCTACCCATTTGCGCAGGTTTAGATCTGAATTAAATTGATTCAAGATTTAAACCATGGCTCTGATACCACTGAAGGGATGGGATATCCATCACTTGGACACCCAAGTCTTGTGGAATGGAAAGGGCGAATTTCAAAAATTTCTCCCATCTTTGCAGGGAATCGAATTCCTTATATTTAGAAAAACAAGTTTTTCAATGATCAATCTTGAATCAAGAACCAAACCAGATCTGAACCAAAAGGAGTAGGAGGGAGGATGTACCTAATACAGAGAAGCAATATCTCCCAATGGAGGTGTTCACGCCCAAGGAAGGATCCAAAATCTGCTCCCACTGAAGATGGCGCAGTGCAGGATGGAGTAGAATCAGCAATGTTCTTCCAAAAGAACTTGACCCTTCGCAAGAATCAACTAGACGGCTTGTGAGTACAGCTCCAACCAATCTCTTCCCAAAAGATTGGAATCAAGATCAGATCTTGATTTCTCCCAAGAACTGGAGATCGAACTGAAGGTGATGGCGGCGGCAGGAAGGAGAAGGCAAGAGAGAATTCGTAGGGTGCAGAAATCTCTCTTCTTGTAATTTTCAGCTCTGAAGAGAATTGAACATCAATCACTAACTGTTTTTGCCCCTTTCTTCTTTCATAATCTTAAAGGGATCAGCTCCTAATCCCATTAGGAGTTGCTAATCCAAATCATATTTGGACTAGAAGTCCCTTTAAGTGATAAGAGATAACCCTTATCTTATCTGCAGATCAGATCAGCCATCTCCTAATCTAATTAGGAGGCTTCCAGATCTAAATCTCATTTAGATCTTGGACTCTCTAAGTGGATAGGGTCTTAGCCCAATCCTATCAGCTGATCCATCTCAGAATTCGCCCCCTTTAATTGACTGATCAAATCAGCCCAGTTCGAAATGGGCTTAAGGCCCATTTAAGGTTATGTACTCACTTAGCCTTCCAAACTGCTGCCCAGTTGGGCTTCCTTGTATGGCGTGGGACCCAAACATTGATCTACACATAAGCCACATGGGTTCAGCCCAGCCTTTGTTACAAGGCCTGGCCGAATACACTATTATGGACAGTGCACCCCCTAAAACCCATCTTATGGGCTCTATGGGCCCAACACTTACCCTAAGTGGTCCCTGGGCCAAGCCACCTTGTAACACCCAGGGACTGTGGGCAGATGCAAGATTAGCCCATTAGGTATTATCTTCAATAGTCTTACACTTAACCTCTCAGCCCATAATGATCAAACACTGCCCGACAAGGGAGGACCTCTCCCTCGACTGCAAGGAACAGTGTTGCACTCTCTGCTTACATGGATCCCGGGAATTAAAACCTTTTGCAAATCATTTCGAAACCATAACATATATATATATATATGTATATAAATTTATTTTGCAAAACGAAATCTCAACAATTGAAATCGGCTGCCAGCAGTCTTGGTTTCCATCAGAGAGAGTGTATCCCCGATCATTACCTTTGTCTGACAAAGGGGCTGATCCTGTCACTATGATCACCCACTCAGATGAATTCTCGGACTGTCCCAACATACCCAGGTTTTGACCTCTACTAAGGATCTCACTGATTGGTACATCAAAGACAGCCCAATCCGACACCTAGTGTAGTATCATAATCGAGTCTTGGGGTTAAGTGTAACTTTCCAGTTTTTTCCATCTATCTCCAAGGTCCAGGGTAATACTAGAAATCTAGTCCGGTTCAAAGGTTCTATTAATCCTACACTGCATGTGCTTCGGGTCTCACCCTGGTAGCTGAGACAAGCCACCCCAACAGTTGGCCGCACACCAGTGTCAGCCTTGGCAGGATAAATCTCCCCAGACTTACCCAATGGCTGTGAACATTCTAAACTAACACAAATCTCATTAAGTGTCCAGTTTAAGGGTATTACACATAAACACACCACAGGAACATGAATCAAATGTGTACTTTATTCATTTACAATAAATTCATAATGTACATAATTCTGATTGAAGCTAAGGGCATACAAAATTGTCTAACAAATCCGGGATGGAGGGATCACCCCAATCTCAGCTATGGGAATCCACAAAACCACGCAAGTTTCCCGCAATATCAGCCATGTAGACAACAGTCGGGCCAAACTTCTAATTCTGGTATGTCTTTAGAAGATATTGTTAATTCTCTTGCCAATAATACTTTGTTATTTCAACAAGGGACGAAACAATTTCAGCAAGAGACGAGGGCCAGTATCCAATGCTTGGATAATCAGATGGGACAGATGGCAACCGCAATTAGTCGGTTAGAGGCACAAAGTTTAGGGAAATTACCCTCTCAAATGGTTGTGAATCCAAGAGAAAATGTAAGTGCAATCGTTTTGAGAAGTGATAAAGAGGTTGAGATTCCAGCAAAGGTAGCCCCTGCATCGTCGAAGCAAGAAA